>NW_006408530.1:16434610-16442168 GCF_000296735.1 Chrysochloris asiatica
ATATAATACATATAATATAGGCATATATAATATATATATGTTTGTGTGTATGTATATGAATGAAGTGAATAGATTTTAAATAATCTTCTTATAACAAAATTTCTTGTAAGTTACTTTGATCTCTCATTACTAAACATAATGGTCAATTCTGTATTCTCATTTTATTTGGACTATCAATAATATTTTGCCATATGTATAGAAATTAATATGTCAAGGCAAAGATCCAAGACAAGGAGGCATCCCTTCTGACCAGCAGAGATTGATCTTTGCTAGGAAACAGCTGGAAGATGGGCATACACTGTCTGACTACAGCATCCAGAAAGAATCCACCCTACACCTGGTCCTTCGTCTGAGAGGATAGATGCAGATCTTTGTGAAGACCTTGACTGGTAAGACCATCACCCTTGAAGAAGAGCCCAGTGACACTGTTGAAACAGCTGGAAGATGAGCTCACACTCTCTGACTACAACATCCAGAAAGAATCTACCCTGCACTTGGTCCTGCGTTTGAGGGGAGGTGTCTAAGTTGTGCCTCCTTCCTTTTAAGCTTTCAAGAAATTTCATTGTACTTTTCTGTCAATAAAGTTGTTGCATCCTCCCCCTTCCCCCCCACAAAAAGCCAAAACAAACTCATTCAGCCCTCCCAATTCAGCCTCCTTGACAACAACTGATAACTGCTCCAGCTCCTGCCTCACCCAGCACCTGATCACTACTTCCATCTTAAAATTCCTCTGCATTTGTTGTCTAGGACAATACTTCATATTGTAGTCATCTGCCCTCATTGTTCACAGTTTTTCATCCTCCTTTGTTCATTCATTCTCATTAGTTCAAATGTAACAAGTAAATGTTCTAGGACTCCAACACACAAGTTTTAGATTTCTACTAATATTTTGTCTCATATATACATTTTTTCACATAATTTTACTTTATCTTATTCTTTATATACTCTCAGTATGTTGGCAATTCCACATTGTTGTTGTTTTAACACTGAACTCCAGTTTTCTATGTCAAAATCTACATAGTATGTGCATTTGGGTGTTGATGAAACATTTCAAATCTAACATATATAAACCAGACTCCTGATGCCTGTTCACTTACCCCAGACCTGCTCTTTCCATAGTGGCTCTTAGCTTGGTAAATGCTAATTCTATTCTTTTATTTGCTCTGGGAAAAATCCTTGTACCCTTCTTTAAAATTTTCTTTCTCTCACACTCATCTTCTACCAGCAAATTTTAGTGTAATCAACCCATATCTCACTACATCTATTACCAGCACACTGATTCAAGCTTGATTTACCTGCATGTGCAAAAGTATATAAATTGATATCTGTGATGCAACCTTTGCCCAGCTATGTCGTAATCTACATGGTAGTCATCGTGACCCAGATGAAATGTGAATTCGATAATGTTACTCATTGTCTTCAAATTCTCGAGTAGTCTTCTCACTCATGCTAAAATCTAAAGCCCTTCTATGGTTTTGTCCTGCTTTATTTATTACTTTACTTCCTATAATGACTCTTAATCTGCTGTAGGGACACGGACCACTATCCTATTCCTTACAACACCAGCCATCTCTATTTCAAGGTTCCTAAACTGTGGAGTCCTGGTGTGGCGCTGTGGGTTGATGCGTCAGACTGCAAAGCCGTTTGAACTGCAAGGTCGGCGGTTCAAGCTCACCAGTCGCTCTTCGGAAACCCTGTATAGGGTCTCTATGGGTCGGATCCAGCTTGACGCCACTTCACAACAAATACAACAACAATGTGCAGCCAGAGTGCTCCCTGGAGGCCAAGATGGCCAAACTTCATCTCTCATGCTTCAGACATATTGTCAGGAGGGGCCAGTCATTGGAGAAGGATATCATGTTTGGTAAGGTGGAGGGTCAGAGAAAAAGAGGAAGACCCACCCCTCCAACGAGATGGATTGGCCAAGTGGCAGCATCGATGGACTCAAGCCGGGCAACAGTACTGAGGCTAGCCCAGGATCGGACAGTGTTTCGTTCTGTTGTGCATAAGGTTGCTATGAGTCAGTACTGACTCAACGGCACCTAACAACAACACTTAATAATTCCTCTTCTGGGATAACACCCCTAAATATTTACCTGTTTCCTTTCTTCATGTTTTATAATTCTCTGCTGAAATGTCACCTTTTTCAAGATGCCTTTCCTAAATATAAAATGATCACTGACAACTGTCCTGAACCTTGCACACCTATTTTTATTCTGCTTTATTCTTTACCATTGCATTTATTAAAACTGAACCCATCGACCAAACATATACTTACAATGGTTGTTTATTGTCTGTGTAGCCACTCTGGAATGTAAACTTCATGTTGGGACTAAATTTGTTTGTTTTATTCATTGTTATATGCTCAGCATCTATAACAGTGCTTGACATACAGAAGAAACTCATTATTCATATTAATAGATGAATAAACCAAAACAAACCATTAGAGATAACATTTCAACTTTTCTTTAGCAACAACAGTACAAAGACTATTCTAAGCTAGAAGTATTTGATTTGTGCACATAAATCTTTCAAATCAAAAGACATGAAAAATACTTTGAATTAAATTATTTCATAAAGCTTACATTTTTTCCTTTTTTAAATTATTAGCTGACTAGGACTCAAGTCACAATGATATACAAAAATAGAATTTGTGTCTGCTAGTAATCAAGAGAAGACAATCAAAGAAACATGTGCTAACTAAATGTGTTTTTCCTCTTTTCCTTCTTATGAGTGTCTATCACAGCTTAAATACTACTTTAGTTTCTATGTTCTCATAAGATATAATTTTCTTTTATCAGAATAAGAATATTTAAAATGCTTCCTTTTACATGATTTGAAGGTATTTGCCAATCATTTAGGACAGCTTACAAAGATAAATATATGCTAAATGATTTTCTATTTACAACCTGCATAGAATAGCCCTTGAAGACCAGTCAGCAATTCTTCCTAATAAGAAATTAAACTATCACCTGCTTCTTTTCTATTTTTCGTTTTGAAGATGATCTAAATGATAATAACAATAAAAATCCTGAGATAAATAACTTCAAAGTGTTGATTCACTTTTTTTTGAAAGTAAGATTTCTTTTTTGGATAAAAATTCCCGTTAAATAAAATAAGGTTAAATCCCTTTATATTTCTAGTCATTCTAATTAGTGTATAATGACATAGGCAGTGCCAGCAATTCCATTTCCCACACAGAAACTTGAATCAAAGTGGAAATAATGTGTATTCCAGAAGCTTCAATATGATCTTTCATTTTTCTTCTCAAATGTTTACATCTTGAAAGAATACAACCTACACAAAATTTTGAAAATATTTCCACAATCCACCTTAGTTTTGGCCTTTTTAAAGTAAATATTGTATTTTTTTTTATAACTTCTTTGCTTTTGTCTTCTGTTTCAATTCACACTTGCTCTTCCTGATAACTCATCTAAAGTGTGTGAGATGAGGTATTTCCATTCTCACCTCTAAGGAGTACTCCATGGCATATTTGATCATTCTTCTGGCAGCCCATGGTATACTCAATATTCCAGATCCTACTAGAAAAAGGAATGTTTTCAGTCACTGGCTGTTTAGAAAAAAGTTGAGGATTTCCCCTTCTATTCCTAATTTCTGAGTGGATTTTTGAAGAATGGTGGTTGAACTTTGCCAAATGCTTTTTTCTGCATTAGTTAATATGTTCATATGATTCTTTCTTTTTGTTTTATTTATGTGGTAGATAGCATTGATTGTTCTACTAATGTGGAACCTTACGTGTATAAATGGTATGAATCCAACTTGGCCATAGTATATCATTTTTTTTGTGTGTTGTTGGATTTTGATAAGAAGTTTCTTGAGAATTTTTGCATCTATATTCATGAAGTATATTGGTCTATAATTTTCTTTTTTAGTGATGTCTTTGGTTACAAATAACCTGATTTTGGTATCAGGGTTATTTGCACTTGATTCAAAAAAATAGTTAGGCAGTTTTCCAACTTTTTCTATGTTCTGGAATAGTTAGAGTAGAATTGGTGTCAGCTCTAGTCTGAGTATTTGGTAGCATTAACCAGTGCAGCTGTCTGGAAGAGGCTTTTTTGTTGTTATTAGAAATCCATTATACTTTTATGACCTTTTCAATTATTTCTTTTGTAAGGCTCTACTAAAAAATTTCCTTCTCAGATTGTATTAATTTCGTAAGGTAGTGTGTTTCTATAAATGTCATTTCTTCTGTTTTCAAATTCATTGCCCTACAATTCATAGTATTCTGTCATGATCCTTTTTATTTCTGTTGGTTCTTTTGGGACACCATCTATATCATTTTTTATTCATATTACTTGCTTTTTCTCTTTCTTTTCCTTTGTTAAATTTATTAGCAGTTTGTCAAAAGTATTAATGGTTTCAAACAACTAGTTTCTAGTCTCATCGATTCTTTCTAGTATTTCTGGATTTTGTTCCATTTACTTCTACTCAAATCTTTATTATTTCCTATCTTCTGGAAATTACAGTGTTTTGTGGGTTTTTTTGTTTTTTGTTTTGCTGTTCCATTTGTAATTGTGGGAAATGTTAGCTTAATGTGTTGATTTTGGTTCTTTCTTCTTTTTTGATTTATGCATTCTTTACTAGAAATTTTCCTCTGAATACTGCTTTTGCTTGTCCCAAAGATTTTAGCATGTTTTGCTTTCATGTTTTTTTGATTAAAGCATTTTATTACATTTTTTATTTCTTCTATTACTTTTAACAGGGTGTTACTCTGTTTACATGTACTTTTTTTTTTTTTTTTTTACTTAATCTTCTTGATGTTGACTTGTAACTAATAACATTATGCTCTGGGAAGATGCTTTGCAGGATTTCCATTTATTAAATATTCACTGAGACTTTCTTTGTGGCCTAATGTAAGTTCTATTCTGGAGAGTATTCGGTGTGCACTGGAAAAGACTGCATATTATGCTGTTAAAGATAATTATTATAATATGTCCTTTGTTGGATTCATCATTTAATAATTATATAATTTCCTCCCTAGTTACTTTTTCTGGGTGTTGTCTTAAATTCTACTTTATCAGAAATTAAAATTACCACTCCTGATCATTATATTTGCCATTTGCTTGATATATGTTTCATCATCCTTTGATTTTTAGCTTTTCTTTTTTTTTTTGTTTTTACTTTGTATCTAGATATGTTTCTTGTAGATAGTATATTGTAATTGATTTTTAAAATTCTTTCTGCACTCTCTGACTCTTTACTGATGCATTCAGTCCATTTACATTAAGTCTAACTATCAATTGTTGTTGTTGTTGAGTCCGTTCAGACTCACTGAGACCCTACATTGGGTTTCCAGGGAGGGGCTAGTGAGCTTGAACTGCCGACCTTACAGTTCAAACCAACCTTGCATCAATAGGTATGAATTAAAGGAACTCCTGGTATGGCACTGTAGGGTAAACACTGGACTGAGAACCACAAAGTTGTCAGTTCAAATACACCAGCTGCTCCTCAGAAACCCTATTCAGGGTAGCTATATATGAGTAGGTATTTTCAATAACCTCATATATGGGAAGCTAGACAGTGAATAGGGAAGATGTAGAAGAATTGATGCTTTTGAGTTATGGTGTTGGAGGAGAATATTGAAAGTGCCATGGGCTGCCAAAAGAACCAACAGATGTATGTTGGAAGAAGTGCCGCTAGAGTGTTCCTTGGAGGCCAGGATGGCCAAACTTTGTCTCTCATACTTCAGACATATTGTCAAGAGAGACCAGTCGCTGGAGAAGGATATCATGTTTGGTAGGGTGGAGGGTCAGAGAATAAAGAGGAAGACCCCCAGTGAGATGAACTGGCAAAGTGGCAGCATCAAAGGACTAAAGCTTGGCAACTATAATGGATAGTGAGTTTGGCCCAGGATCGGCCAGCGTTTCGTTCTGTTGTGCATAAGGTCGCTATGAGTCAGTACCGACTCGATGGCACCTATCAACAATAAAATGAGTAGGAACCAACTCAAAGTCGCTAAACAACAACAGCATTGAATTAAAGCTACTCTTTTTGCTGTTCTTTGTTTTGCTATTTTGTTGTTATTGTTGTTTTGTTTTTGTTTACAGATATTCTTATCATTCCCTTCATTTCTTTTTCAGTATTTTCTGAATCTTTACGATTTTCTTCTTTTTAAAAAAAATTTTGGTGAGAAGGCTTATTAATTTTCTTTGAGGTTGTCTTACAATTTATTATTTTTTTCCCTAAACTTAGAACAGTCCATTGCATTTTTTTTCTCACTTTTTTATTGTGAATTGAATGATGATTTACAGATAAGACATCAGTTTTACATTGTGTAAATCATAAGCTTTGTTTCATCTCAGTGATTGCAAACCCTTCCATGCAACAACAATTATCTCACTTTCTCTCTGTAATCTCTATTCCCATTCAACCCACCTTCCCATCACTACTCAACTTTGTCCTTAGGTAAATGTTGTCCTTTTGGATTTCAATGACCATTTCATGGTGAGCATACCTTACTATCTAAAAAGAGCTCTGGTAGCATAGTGGTTATGTGTTGGGTAGCTAACCTTAAGGTCAGCAGTTCAAAATTACCAGCTATTATATGGGAGAAAGATGAAACTTTCTCCTCACATAAAGATTTACAGCTTCAGAAACCCTGTGCAAGGTCACTATGAATAGAAACCAACTCCATGGCACGTAACCATCACCACCATCACCATAAATTTCTAAGGAGCTCTGGTAGCATAGTGGTTATGTACTGGGCTGCTCACTTCAAGGTCAGCAGTTCAAAACTACCAGCCATCCCAGGGGAGAAAGATAAGGCTTTCTGTTCCCATAAAGATTTACGGCTTGGAAACCCTATGCAGGGTTACTATGAGTTGGAACCAACTCCACAGAACACCACCACCACCATATACCTGTTTACTCCTTGGCTGAAAATGGGGCTACAAGGTTAAGTTAAGTTGAAAACCAGAAAGGTGGTTGATAGTCATAGTCTTGGCTTCCTCCATTCCATGTCTGACTGGAGTGTCTGATCTTTTTTTATAATTTTGTTACAAATTTTCTCCTACTCTAACCAGAATCTTCTAATATGATATGTTTCAGAGGACTTGGTGGTGGTAGCCAGGCACCATCTAGTTCTTTTGGTCTTAGAGTCATGCAATTCATTCTATCATCTTGACTTCACCATTTGGAAGTTCTGCAACTATACAATTTATTACTTTTTTTGTTGTTATTGTTTGCAAATTTACATCTCTGGTTTCTTATTCTTAGCCTTGTTGGTTTATTTTGGTGTTTTATATTTCTATAGTTTGGTTGATTTCTGGGTAATACTTCCGTGTGTCTTAATTTTAGGTTTTTGTCTGCCATTGTTTTTCTGTGTCCAAAGGACTCCCTTTAGTATTTCTTACAAGGATGATCTGGTTTTTACAAATTCCTTTTAGGTATGTGATTCTTGGTCAGCAATAAATTTTTCTTTCAAAGTTTTATATGTGTCACCCCACTGTCTTCTTGCCTACATTTTTTTCTGTGAAAAATCAGAGATTAGTCTTATTAATTCTTCTCTGTAAGTAACTTAATTTTGTTGTTGCTGTTG
>NW_006408530.1:16446478-16447993 GCF_000296735.1 Chrysochloris asiatica
CAGCCTCGGAAACCCTGTACAGGGTCGCTATGAGTCAGAACTGACTCCATGCCACATGACAACAACAACAACAGTGCCTTAAAATCTATTTTGTCAGAAAGCTATATTACCATTCCTGCTCATTTTTTATTGCTAGTAGCTTAATATATTTTTCTGTAATTTGATTTTTAATCAATGCTTATCTTCGTGTATAAGGTGTGTTTCTTTCAGACACCATATGGAAGAATCATAGTTTTTGTTTTGTTTTTATCCATTCTGCTACTTTTTGTCTCTTGACTGGTGCATTGAATCCATTGACTTTCAGTGTAATTATCAATAAGTATGAACTGACTACAGTCATTTTGCAATGTATTTTTTGTGTGTATGGTGCTGCTGATTCCATTATTCTACGTATTTTTCTGTGCTGAGTTAATTTTGCTTGTGTGTCTTCTTGTGAGTTTCTTGTATGATATCTTCTTATCTTTCAATATGTTAGGGAAAATTTCTTCCAAAAACTCTTTGACTGTCTTCTTTGTGCTTTTCTTTGTCTCTTCTTGTACTAGTATTCTGATCACCTGAAGATATTTCTTTTCATGTTGCCCCACATGAATCTTAGGCTTTTCTCAAGTTTTTCATTCTTTTTTCTGATTGTTCTTCTAGTTTACTAGTAATGAGGGACTTGTCTTCAAGTTCACCAATTTGGGCTTCCATTGATTCAAATCTACTCCTTTGCCCTTTCAATATATTTTCCATTTCTGAAATCTTAGTATTAATCATCTGGATTTCTATTTGCAGGTCTTTTATTGTCTCTAATCCTTTAGTCTATTTTTTTGTTTGTTTGTTTGCTTGTTTCTGTAGTGCTTTCCTGAGTTCTTGCTTGTTTTCCTCTACCTTTCTGTCAATCCTTTGGATGTACCTAAGTATCGTTTTCATGAATTTTTTGTTCAGGTAGTTTCAGTGTCTTTTTTTCTTCAAAAATATTTTCTAGCTCTGCCTCTTGGTCAGTTGTTTGAACCACTCTGTCATGTTTCTTGTTTTCTGCTGCTTTTGAGATAGTTTGATGTTGTATGTGTATTAAGTTGATGATTATACATTGGTATATTCTTAGGCACTCACCAAGTGTCTCCTTGTAGTTGTGATCAGGAGATGAGTTTGTGCACAATTGTTTGTTTACTGCTAATGTAATTCAGTTTAGGATGGATTAGATCAATGTTGGTCACTGATTCCATGTATAGCAGCTAGCATTGGCTCTTGCCCAATAGCTGGGGTTTTAGAGGGTATAATTGTGGCTGGTTTGTATAGCTGAAGTTTCTGTCTCCTGTCAGGTGAGTCAAAAGGTGAAAAAACACACACACAAAAAAAAGAAGACAAACAAAATACAGAAAAACAATAGCTAAAAAAAAAAAAAAAGAAAAGAAAAGAAAAAAGCAGGCAACAGCTAGCAAAAGAATACAAAATCAGAGAAGAGAGGGAGAGAAAAAATAAAATAATAACAAGATATATATATACATATATATATATGTATATATTGTTGTT
>NW_006408530.1:16448263-16462641 GCF_000296735.1 Chrysochloris asiatica
AAAGAGAAATAAGAAGAAATTCAAATACCATAGAAAGAATGAGTAATAGGGAAAGAGACCACAGAGTGGCAGCCACAACAATGAAAATTAATAAGGAGAGATTAAACATAGTTAAGAAGAGAGAAAGATGCTACAGTAGTTGGGAAAGAGAATCAGAAAAAAAGAAGAAAAATTGAAAGAGGAGATAGAAAGGAGATGAAAGAGAGGCAAAGGCAAGGGAGAAAGAATAAGCAAGGGGAAAAAAAAAAAAAAAAAACCTGGCAGGTGCCAGACTCAGAGAGGAAAAACTTCTGGGGTACCCTGTATGCCTAGAACCTCATGTTCTGGGTGGGTATGGGTGCAGTTGTGTCTGGTCTGTATTGCTACAGTTGCTGTCTCCTGTTAGGTGAGGTCAAAAGAGAAACACACAGGGATGAGAAAAGGAAAACAAAAACACAGACCAGCAAACAATAGCAGGAACAAAAACATTAAAAAATAGTAAATAAAAGCAATTAACAGCTAGAAAAGGAATAAATAAACCAAAAAAGATATAAGAGGAAAATAAAATAATGAAAAAGAGGATAATAAAAGAACAAAGACAAAAAGAAGAAAAACCTAAACACAATTAGGGAGATCAAGGAGAGGAACTGATAAACAAAAAAAAAGAGACCAGAGAGTAGTAAAAATAAGGCAAAACACACACACAAACACACACACACGCACACACAAAAAAAAACCTTAGAAGGATAAAAAAAAATTAAAAAAAGAAATAGCAGTTGGGAAAGAGAAGCAGAAAAATAAATAGATAGATAAATAAATTAATTAAAAAGGGAGAAAGAAAGGTTCAAAAGTAAGCGACAAGTGAGGCAAAGGCAAGAAAGGAGAGGGAGACAGAATAAACAAACAGAAAAAGCAAAAAACAAAGCAGGTATCATACTCAGGAGAAAATTCTGGGTTCTCCTGATAGCTCACGCCTTGGATGGGTAAGGTATGATAAGGTAACAATCAACCTTAGATGGATTTCCTGCACGGTCATGTATGTTATCTGTTTGGGGTACCCAATTCGGAAATAGTTCGCGCATACCCCAAAGCAGCTGGGTTATCAACTTATTTCCATCCTAGAGGGGAGCTGAGTGTGAGAAGTCCCTCTAGTCCAGAACTTACCAGATCTGGCTCTGCAGGTCTAGAATACTTCGCACCTGATTCTAGGTGCTGGATTTTTTGCGGCTAGCTTTCCCCACACTTTAACATAACTTTGACTGCCTGGAGAGCAGGAGCCTCTTTAGGAGTATACGTGGATGAGGCCAACCATGCTTCTCATCACCATTGTAATGTGGGATATGAAAAAAAAAAAAAAAAAAAAATCACGCCTTTATGTCCACCAATCGGTGGTATGCCTCTGTGCCACCTACTGCCCTCTTGGCCATAACCTGAGTGGTCTTTATTCTTTTCTGTTTTCTCTCTCACACTTCTGTTCTGGTCCTTCTCTTAGTGAGGGCTAGTCCAGGGCTAGCCAGGTCCTACTCTTCTGATTTGGAGCAGGGCCTTAGCAAATTGGGTAAATGAAGATGTCCACAATGACAATGCACATCTCCAGGCAGCTCCTACCACCTAGAGAGTGGGAGCTTCCCTGGGATTGCATGCAGTGGGGGCCCCAGCCTCACCTCTAGTTACCAGAGGAGTGTTGGGAAAAAGAAAATCTTGTACTTTTGTCTCTGTAGGGCTTCTCTGGGATTGTATGCAGGTGGGGGCCCCCCCGCCTCACCTCTGGTCACCTGAGGCGTGTGGGGAAAAAGAAAATCTTGCACCTTTGTCTCTGTGAGCCACAGGTGTGTTTCTTGACTGCTTTCTTGTCCTTGGTGATTCCCTTCTGTAATCTATCCTGTTTGGGGTTCATTGAGCTTCTTAAAGGTATATTTTCTCATCTTTCATTATATTAGAAAAATTTTCTTGCAGCAAATCTTTGACAGTTTCCTCTGTGCTCTTCTCTTTTATCTTCACTTTCTGTAAATCTGATCACATGTAAGTTTTTTCTCTTGATGGTATCCACATCTAACACATTCTTACACTTTCTCGATTTGCTTTACTCTTTTTTATGATTATTACCCTAATAAATATTATGAAATTTGTTTTAAATTTCTCTCATGGTCTTCCACTGCTTCTTATTCTACTCCTTTGTCCTTAATGTGTTATCTATTTCTGAAATTTTAGTATCGGTTTTTTTTATTTATATTTGCTCTTTTTATATTGTTTCTAATTTTCTATTTATCTTGTCAATATGTTTTTGTATTATTTACTTGAAATCTTCTAATGTTTTGTCTATATTTGCCTTCATTTTATCTATTGTTTCCTTGGTGTAGTTCTCATCTTTGTTGAAGGGTCATTAGTATTGTCCTTTTTTGAATTACTTATTACGTGGTTCCAATGCAATTTGTTGCCCTGTATTTTGGTTACTTTCTTGAGGCATCTCATCCTGTTTCGTTTTGGGTTTTGTTCTTGTACGTGTATGTGTGATTATAAGTTGTGTATTATCTTTGAGATATCATGTTGTTATTATTTAAATTTTCTGATTGCATATTGGTTTGCTTCAGCCTGCTTTTATTTTGTTTGGCTATATCAGGATGAGCATGCTACTCTGATCACTAGTTTGGTACACTGAAGTGCTCTCTATCTTCCTTAGGGTAAATTTCGTAGCAATGGGAGTATGGCTCTAAATCTCTAATTGCTGGTTTTTTTATAGCTGATTGGGTATTGGTCTGTCTTAGATTCAGTGGTGCTAATGGGGGGGATGCTTTATGAGGTCTTTACTATTGAAGTGAGTTTTTTCACTGAACGGCGTTCATTCTGGCTTTGAGGTGTGGTATATACCCTTATTTTCTACACTACAGAGCTGAAAGGTACCCTAGGTCCCCCACTTAGTCTTCATTCTGACACCCTAAGACTGAGCCTTAGCCCCATAGAAACCCCATTGCCAAGGAGCCTTTGTTGATGTAGAAGAAATCATGCTCAGTGGAAGAGCTGCTGGCCTTCAAATGCTGCCTTATCCATCAGGCACTTGGTTGACCCACCTGAACATTGATATCCTCTGGGCTCAATGCTGGATAGTGAACACAGATGGCAGGGTGTTATGACACTGAGACTAGTACTAAGGTTGTCCCTGCCCCATCATGACTCCTCACTGACTCTGCTAAGTAGTGGAGCCTGGACACTGCCTGGGGCCCTGGTCCATTCCCCACCCTGGCCATGTCATCTCAGCACATTTAAGATGTCAGATATGAAAACAAAACAAACAAACAAACAAACAACAACAACAAAAAAAAAAAACAGAACAAAACAAAACAAAGTATGTGTGACTGTGCAGGATAACTGGGTTCCAACCTATGGGTCAAAGAGAGGAAAAAAAAAAAAATGGGGTGGGGGATAGGAATAGAGAAAAAGATAAGAATAAAAAGTGAGAGTGAAGGAATAAGAAGAAACAGCATACAGCAGACTAAGCAGGTTTGGGAATAGGTGCTTCTATGCTAGTAACCTCAGAGGTAGTGGGAGGAAAAGGGACTGGGTACCCATTCCACAGGATTATGCACTGCTACTTGTGGAGGCAGTATAGACAACCAGGAAGGTGGCAAGGGTAGGTGTCCTCTCTGCCAGATAAGATAAGGGGCATGGAGGAAGGAAAAAGAGAAAAAGTTAGTGGACCGAGAGGAAAGGGTGAAATTCTTTGCTCACCAACACTGATTTGGGTGTTGATGAAGTAGTCCTGGGTAAGTGGAACCGAGTATCTGGTTCCTAACCTAATCAGAACATTGCTTGCAATAATTAAAAATGACTATGCTGTGTCGTACTAGTTGGCAAATAACCATTGTACATGTCTCCTTACTCTCTGTTTTCATTCAGTTTCTTCCTTTAACTGGTAGTTGATATATTTCTTAATCCCCCTTTGAAGCTTTAGATTCCAGGATTATATTCATCATCATTTTCACTTGGTTTCTTGGGACTTTGTTGTAGAGGGTTTGGATAGTATATATGTCTAGTTTCTCAGCTTCAGTCACTGCATCCTTGGCAGGTTACTTGATGATTCTCATTTTTTCCCAAAAGATACAGGACTGTTCTCTTTACAGCATTTCAAGTTTTTTTCTTCTCTGACATGGGTTGAATTTTTACAGACATTTCCCACAACTGTACCTCTCCCAAAGGCATTATTTCTCTCTAAAACAGATTGTTAATTTAGTAAAAAATGTACACATTGAGGTTGGATTGTCTGACCTTTGCAAAGTGATCCTCAGGCCTGAATTTTGTCAGAATAAGAATGATTTATTCAAATTTATAATCTACTTTCAATTCATACAAGGTAATAGACACATGCTTGATAAATATGGATTTTTTGTTGTTGTTGTAGGTGCCATCTAGTTGGTACTGACTCATAGTGACCCTATGCACAACGGAATAAAACACTGCCTGATTATTAGATCTAATTATTCCAGGAAAGAATATAAAATACACTTTAGAACACTAAGATCACCAAGCTGATTTGGAACACATTGAAGCCTTTGACATACTGGAACAAGTGAATTTCTCGTACAAATGGAATAAAACAATATATTTTCCTTTGCCAAAGAGATTTACATCTGCAGAGCCAACCTAGAATCAAACCCAGCAAGAGGTTAAATGGAGTAGGATGGTCTTTTTCCTTGCTCAAAACTCTTGAATTGATTTTTCTAGGCTGTCCATAGAATTGATTTTGCACTTGATATGAATCCAGGAGTCAGGAAAACTTTCATTGACCTTTCTAAATATCCTCCCACTTCTTATCCTTCCATTGACCACTCTTATGTAGCAAAAGCTGTTTAATAAGGAAAGCAATTTTAATTATCAGAGATGATATCTAAACATAAATGCAACTGGGAGTAATGTCCTACAGACCTACAAGCATCCTGCTTTACAAAAGATATATTGGGCTTGTACTTGAGAAAATATCTTAATGGGGAGAAGGAGAAGTTCAGTGTAGATTCCCCAGACTGTCCATGATACATATCTTTTTACACTTGTCAATAGTGTTTGCTATCTTAAAAAACCACTGCATATTAGCAGTTTAATTTAAATGATATTCCACAAAAATGAGAAATATTATATTCTACTAATTCTTTTAAACTCTAGTTCACTTTTCAGCATTGCAAATGACTTGGGATAATCCATTTCAATTCTCCTCCACAAGTACTTATTGAGTGCCTTTTGCTATGATTGTTTTGAGGATATAGGAAAATCAAAGACAGTCTAGGGCTTCAAGAACCTAACCTCTCTGAATGGGAACAAGAATTGAAAATAAGGGACAATTTGAGTGTTAACTGAATTGCATTTAGTTCAATGTTATCTATTTATATATGTAGAAATTGAAGGTACATGAAGTTAACTGACTTTCCAAAAAGTTTAATAGTTAAAGGCAGTACTGGTTCTAAAATTTAGGCAGATGAGAAAAGAAAAAAAAAAAAAAAAAAAAAAAAAAAAAAAAAAAAAAAAGAGCATAGAATGAGCAGTGAATTAATAATTTCTTAATAACAGTGAGTTGTCCTGTTTACTCTCAGGTTTCAAAATAGTTATGATACTAGTTTGGTTACAAAAGTTACTTGTCCATTAAGGAGTCTTGGTGTGTTGCTGTAGGATAAGCACTGGACTGATAACCATAAAGTCTACAGTTCAAACAGACCAGTAACTCGTGGGCAACCTGTTTAACAGTAGCATAAGGAGTAGTTAGACTTCGTAAAATACTTTGCACATTTCACAAGCTCTAGAAATATCTGTCTGTTGACTAAATTAATAAATTAATGAAACTAGTTATTTGGGAGGAGTTAAAGCATTTCTCTAAGTAACAGATGCAATAATTTTTAGTTTAAACATTGAGTTGAATAAAATATATTGTGATGTCTGAAAAATATGAGGGGACTTCAAAAAGTTTGTGGAAAACTTCCATTGTCTTTTAATTTCATTTTTTCAAAACCTTTTTGAGATCTTCTCATATTGGGCAATATAATTAATAATGTTGCTACTGTATACACTTTGTTTTCCACATGTTATAAGATTTTGTCATCTAATCTGTAAAGAGTGTGAAGTCCATCTACCTGTATATTTATGGATATAAAGGAGATATAAGGTCTAATGGACAAACCACAGAAAATTGCAGAATAAAATGGAGAGGACAGGTAGCTTTCAGTCATATGAAACTGTATGTGCTACCCTAAAATAACGGCAATCTGATTCTAATGATAAATGCTTTTTCTTCTTTTCCTTTGAAAACCCACACTGTTGATTATAAACTGTTTCTGGGTGAAAAAGGAAGCCCTGTTCCTACTTTTGAGAGAGAAAAAAAGATGGGAAATAACAGAAGGGCCTTTTTCTTTGGTGACTAGACATTCAATTAATAAGCAGGTTGTTTTGACAGATGAGCTAAAGGTCTGTCCATCATAGACGTAGGAGGTCCTCACTCCTCTAACTGCTGAATGAAGAATGCTGAAACACACACCATGTGAAGATTGATCAGGAGAAAAGTTAGACAAAACTACTCAGGAAAATAAGATCTAGGCTAGAGACTGCTTTCATGGCATGGATGATACCACGCTGAATGAATGAATGAATGAGTGCTTATGTTATTTCATTATTTATAATCTTTCTTGGGAGAATATTTACTAAGATTCAATCTGTTTATTCTCATATAAAACATGTATCTGCTCATCAACTGCTTAAGTGTTGTGTTGATATTCCAAACCCATGAGGCTATTCTAACCATTTCCATATATATGTATATATATATACATATATAAAAGGAGCTCTGGTAGCGTAGTGGTTACGAATCGGGCTGCGAACCTTAAGGTCAGCAGTTCAAAACTACCAGCCTTTCCGCGGGAGAAAGATGAGGCTTTCTACTCCCGTAAGCATTTACACCCTCGGAAACCCTGTACAGGGTCGCTATGAGTCGGAACCGACTCGATGGCACTTAACAACAACAAATATATATATAAAGATAACATTCTGCTGATTTCTCCAGGTCCGCTTCTTCCCACACCCACTTGGCTCTACATCCTATTCCCACAATGTGCCATTGTTTAATAGACATCCCAATCTTTTTATTTCAGACAAGATATTTAATATTTTTGAGTGATTTCCTCCTGTGCAAAATGTACTTAACAAAATTGTCTCTACTGATTTTGACAGGTTATCTTAAGAAACTAAATGTGAACTTCTTGGGGAAATGGTGATAACGATAGATGGTAAAATGTTAGCTTTGTAAGAAATGCTTACGCTTTTAATTGGTTCTTTGGGAATAAGGATGATTATACTGAATCACCAAGGCAGATGTTTTCACAAATTATTTTCAGCCTTGTTCAAGATGAGCAGTAGTTTTGTGTAAAATGAAGTATCTGAATTGGGAGTAAAGTCACAAACTAAAGGAGAGGAAATGCAACAAGCTTGTTGTTATTAAGTGTCCAAGAGCTGGTTCCAACTCATAGTAGCCCTGAAT
Source organism: Chrysochloris asiatica (assembly GCF_000296735.1). Taxonomy (NCBI): domain Eukaryota; kingdom Metazoa; phylum Chordata; class Mammalia; order Afrosoricida; family Chrysochloridae; genus Chrysochloris; species Chrysochloris asiatica. The sequence continues at coordinate 16,455,753 of NW_006408530.1, forward strand.
AGGGTTTCTGAGTCTATAAATCTTTGCGATAGCAGAAAGCCTCATCTTTCTCCTATGAAGTGCCTGGTGGGCTCGAACTGCTGACCTTGTGGTGTCCAGTCCAGTGTTTATCATACAGAGCCATCACATTCCCTACAAGATTGTATGTGTGTTAAGTCTAAGACTTTATACTTACTGACCACAAGCTCTCGCCAAATGAGTGAGTTAACAGGACAATAAAAACATCTTTAACATCCTTATTTTACATACACTATACCAGAGAGTAGAGAGGTATGGTAAACTGCTCAGTTATATAACCATTTACTATAACTATTTACCAGAAAGTCTTAATTGAAAAACAAATACAAGAAGGTATGGAATGAAGAGATCCTTATAAAGTGTTTCTTATCAGTAAAGTGTTTGTCATGTCTTTTACCTGTTGCTATTACTAGAAGTCCAATTACTGTTGTTATGTGCTGTGGAGTCGGTTCTGACTCATGGAGTCCCCTACAGGGTTTCCGAGCCTGTAAATCTTTACGGGAGCAGAAAGCCTCTTCAGCTGGTAATTTCGAACTGCTGACCCTGAGGTTAGCAGCCCGATTCATAACCACTGCGCTACCAGAGCTCCTTAGAAATCCAATTAAAATTGGCTTATTTTTAAACAATTGTGTTAACTGTTCAGAAAGGATGGTTGTTAAGGTGATTTTAGTGTCAAGCAAAGCTAGATTCAAGATCTAAACTAATGTCCTTGAAAAAATTTATTTATCTGCTTTTAATTTAATAGGTAGTTTTTTTCTTAGGCCTTTTGTTGTTAAAGGTTTAAATTGTATCAAAGGTAACAAAAACAAAGAGAAAAAATTAAGAAGTGTGATTTTTTTTTCCTACACAGTTGGAGTCTCAGAAATTACTTCTGCTTGCAGGTTTTTGTTACCTGGTCACTCTTGAGCTAATTCTACTGGCCAGGTAATTGGCATACCCGATTGTGTGGGCCAGGTTCAAATGTCAATTTCTGGAATCAGAGTGGGCTGAAGTGAAGATATCCTGTTATAAATAACCAAACTAAGAATAGAGGGCTGATGATTCCCAAAGGGCTGCTTGTCCCTTGTTAATTGAAAAACTGATGACTCTCCAGCACTAACCCTTAATATCCCTAAATTCAAGGTGTACTTAGGTGAAATTTTCATTATAGAAAAAGACAAAAAATTATTTAACCTGACCATGTTGGTATCTACTTTGTTCACCAATACCATTTATATATTCCCCAAGGAGGTCAATTATAGATTAATAATTAACCTACATAAAGTTGCATAATGGATTTTCATTTCATAGATAGGTATAAATAATTTAGATGTAATGGATATTAGCTGCAATTTCTGAGTTGGTCTTTAGGATCCCTTAGCATATTCTTCCTAGGTCTGTTCATAGTAGGTGTTCAATCAATGAATGCTACATTCAATAGAGTTCATTTTCTTGATCCACATACCTGTTGGGGATTTTTTAAGAACAATAGCTGTGTGTCTGTATACAATCTTAAAACAACACAACAATAAAGTCTATTAAAAAACACAAGTAAGTTCTGAAGATGGAGAAAGATTTATTATTCTGAATAATATATTTAAAACTGATTTCTTGGGCCATTAACTCATTATTATTAATTCCTATGATCACAACTTGAGTAAATAAATGAATAAGAATCAAACAGAAAACAATATTATAGAATAGGGAAGAAAAGAATAATACTGAGTATATAACACATAGTAGGGGTAAATACTGTCCCAATGAAATTTTATTCCATTTGTTTGTATGTCTTTATATGTACTAGGCTATTCTACAAAACATATTTCTTTCATTGCATTGCAGTCAAAAATTTTGAAAAATCAACCTTCCCCCCCGTAGTGATGGTATGTGTTTACATAGTCAGTGTCCGTGGTTTATGTTGTCAGCTGGTAGCAGAATCAGAGTGCAACATTGACACCTAACATATAACCATATTTGGCAGATGGAGACCTTGGAGAGTATGTGCCATGTATGAATCCAGCTTAGGCAGGTTTTCAATTTGTTTATAATGTGCTCATTGGTTTGGAACTCTATGGATGTACGTGTTGTTTGGTATGGATGGATTTGTCTGACTTCTTGTCAAATCAATGTTTATTGACAAAAATCTATTTTGTTGTTTTGTCCCAGAAATCTATATTGGCACCATTCCCTGTGGATATTTGGCTAGTCAGTGACAACCAGAGATGCCAGCTAGAGCTTTTACTGTTTTTATGGTGCCAGCTGCTTTCTTGGCTTAGGTTTCTTTTGTTCAGATTGTAAATGAGGGCAAGACACCCAAATCCACCCCAGTGTGCTCAGTGGGAAATGACAGGAGCCCAATAGCTTAAGGCTAAGCAGCAGGAGCTTTCATGAATGAGAAGTCAGATATAGTGGTAGCTCTAAATGGGAAACTGGTAATGGTTGTTATGCACAATAGTATCTGATAAGAGTGCATATAAGCAAAATAGAAGCTGAGAAGAGTGTGTATGTGTGTTTATATATGTTTATGTTTGGAAGAGATTTCTTTTTGATGGAAATAAGACTATTTTTTAACTATTTTAAGCTATTGATTTCTTTAAATGTGTAATGAAACACTCAAAGTACAGAAAAAAGTTTTCTTCTTAGTTAGGGTTATAAATATGTGACTTAAACACACACACACACACACACACACACATGAAGAAAAGTCCATTGGTAGATTAGCCCAGATTCTGTTATTTTTCTTTCATTCCTAGCTTATGCATTTGGACCATTCTAAAACTCTTTAGGACTTCTGCCAGAGGTACAATGAGGGAAACAGAAAAACATGAAAATTAAATCCCTCAGAAGACATTATTTGTTTGCAGGTCATGTAAAATCATGGGGATGGGGGATTAAAGATCATGCCTCCAATGAAGAGTTTTCAATTTTTTGTGTACTTAATGATCTATGTTTTCAGATTCTCTGATTATCATTAGTAATTGAGAAAAATATGAACTACCCAGAACGTCCTTCCCTGCGGTGGCAGAAGATTTTTGGCCAGGTATAAAGAATTGGACCAGGTGATCGGGTGGGAATGAGGGGACTGCAGTGGACTACAGTGGAGGCAAAGGAGAGACTAATCCATTTGGGAAAATCAATGATCCAGTTCCATTTACTGGAAAACATTGAAAAGTAAAGAGGTTCAGATCCAAGGTCCATCCCAGAAGACAGTTTAAGTACTGACTTTGGAATGAGGTGAATAGCAATTGTGCTACCTTTTATGGTGGAAAGAGAGAGAGAGAGAGTGAGAGAAACTACATAGCAATAATTAAACATAGCAGCTATCTTCTTTATGACTGATAAAGAAGATATGAGTCCATAATGAAATTGTAGATCCTTGTCATAGAAAAGTTTTCAATTTCAAAATTTTTGTCAGTATTGCAATTTTGTTTTATATATGCACATATGCCTATAAATATCTCATTTTTAGCCTCTAAAGTAGATTATGGAAATTTGAAGAATGATGTGTTATTTCTATAAGGTGTGTTACTCATTAAAAATGTTTAAAAGGGAATGTTATTGATTCAAGCCTTTTCCAAGCTATATTTGTGCTATCAATGACTAAAGTCTTGACCCAACACCTCCACATTGATCTGCTTTACAATCCCTGATAATTTTAGATTTTGCATATTTTGATTACCCAGTCTCTGTGAGAAATGGGCTGTAAGGTTAATTGGGTCCAAGTGAATTCATGATTTTAAATGCAGATCATTGTCACCGATGCTCAAACAAACTGTTTTGTTCCACCTCACCATTTCCTAAACTCTGTCATCGAATGCCTTCACTGTCAATTAAAACAAAACAAAACAAAACAAAAAAACACCTCAGAATCCAGTTTTTCTCTTGGCTATGACTCTGTTACTGTTATTATGTGTTATCAAGTTTGTTCTGACTTATAGTGACCCAATTTGTAATAGAATAAAACATGACCCAATGCTGAGTCATTCTCCTATTCTTTGCAATGTTTGAGCCTAGTGTTGCAACCACTGTGCCAATCCATCTTGATGAGGGTTTTCATCTTTTTCGTGGACCCTCAAGTTTACCAAGAATGATGTATTTCACCAGGGATTGGTCTCTCCTAATAATATGTCCAAAGTATGTGAAATAAAGTCTCATCAACCTTGCATCTAAGAAGCATTTTCAGTATTTCTTCCAAGACAGACTCATTCTGTCTTTTAGAAACTGGTGGTGTTTTCAATATTCTTTGCCAACACTATCTAGAACAGATTAACATTTATTTATGATAGTCAAGAAAAACATGCAAAATATACTAATAATCTTTCCAGAACTTTTGTCTTTATCAATATCTAACAAGTGGGTTTTCTCCAAAAAAATAAACTCCATGAGAAACCAGAAGGGGCACACCCTGAGCTCCACCCAACACTCAAATCAGAGTAGAGTTTTCTAATTTTTAAAAGAAATTCCACAATAATTGCTTTTCTGCTGCTTTACATGAAATCATGAGACACAGAATGTTTGCCAAAGATTTCTAAGCGTATTAAAATGAACAACTATGTGTGAGTAATAAAAATGGATTCAGGAGGATTTTTTCAGGATTGAGATCACAAATTTAAAAAAAAACAACAACTAAGCATCAGCCTACTACCTTTAAAGAAAATACTTCTAATAAAATTGATGAAGATTATCAGCATGAATCCTTCTCACTTAAATATTTATTTCCCTTAAATATTTACAAAGGAATGTATGTAAAACTATTATTGATGTAATGTTTACACAGCAATTATGACAAGAATATACATATGCAGATATATAGATATGTGAATACATGTATATATATATATATGCCTATCTACGGCACTTAACAACAACATCTATATCTATATCTATCTATCTATCTATCTATCTATCTATCTATCTATCTATCTATCTATACATCATGGAGACTTGCTGTGGCACAGTAAGATAAGCATTGACTGCTAACCACAAGATTGATGTTTCAAACCTACCAGCCACTCCTCGAAAATCCTGTGCAAGGACTCTATATATCAGAACTGACTAGATGGCACTTAACAACAACAACTGTACATAGTTGTTGCTAAGTGACATCAAGTCAGTTCCAACTCATAGCCACCTTATATAGGATTTCCTAGGAGCAGCAGGTGAACCTGAACCACCAACCTTGCCATTCAAACTGACCTTGCAGACCAGGACATCATCACACCAAGACTCTGTGCCACACCAGGACTATAAATATATATTATATATAAACCACCCACTTTGCAGTTCAAACTGATCTTGTGGTTCAAACCAAACTTATGGTCTAGTGCATTTTCCTGTAGTACCACAACCAAGATTATATATATGTGTGTGTGTACACATAATGTATATGTTGTTGTTGTTATGTGTTGTTATGTGTCATAGAGTCAGTACCAACCCATAGTGACTTTATGCACAGCAGAACGAAACACTGCCCGATCCTGGGCCAACCTCACTACTGTTGCCACACTTGAGTTCATCAATGCTGCCACTTGGCCAATCAATCTCATTTGGGGTCTTCTTCTCTTTCTCTGACCCTCCACCTTACTAAACATGATATCCTTCTCCAGAGACTGGTCCTTCCTGACAATATGTCTGAAATTTGAGAGATCAAGTTTGGCCATCTTGGCCTCCAAGGAGCACTCTGACTGCACTTCTTCCAAAATGGATCTATTGGTTCTTTTGGCAGCCCATGGCACTTTCAATATTTTACTCCAACACCATAACTCAAAAGCATCAATTCTTCTACAGTCTTCCTTATTCACTGTCCAGCTTTCACATGCATATCAGGTAATTGAAAATACCATGGCTTGAGTCAGGCGCACCTTAGTCCTCAAGCTGACATCTTTGCTCTTCAACACTTAAAAAAGGTTTTGTGCAGCAGATTTTCCTAATGCAATATGTCTTTTAATTTCTTAACTGCTACCTCCATGAGTGTTAATAGTTGATACAAGAAGAATGAAGTCCTTGACAACTTCATTCTTCTTAGCAAATGGCACATGTCTTGTATAGCTCACATAGAACTAAGTGTGCCATTCAGAAAAATCTTAAGTAAATATAAAATAATTAGAATAAGAATTCATATCCAAGTTTAAGCCAAAATGAAAGGAAACCCAAGCAGTCATATTACTCACCCAGAAAACAGATTTCAATGTTTTTCAAAAAGGATTTTTGGTGTTATTTAAAGGTGAGCTATCTTTCAAATTGAGACTTAATCCATACTGAAGGCTGTGCTCTTTGATCTTCATGAGTAAATGTTTTAAGTCCTCTTCACTTTCAGCAAGCAAGGTGTGTCATCTGATATCACAGGTTTGTAATGAGTCTTCCTCCAATCCTGATGCCACATTTTTCTCCATATAATCCAGCCTCTTGGATTATTTGCTCAGCATACAGGTTGAATAAGTATGGTGAAAGAATACAACCTTGCCTCACACCTTTCCTAACTACATCTCAATGTAAAGAAAACAAAAATCTTCACCACTGGACCAACAAACAATATTCTTATCAATGGAGAAAACACTGAAGTTTTCAAGGACTTCATTCTTCTTGGATCAACAATCAACACTCACGGAAGCAGCAGTCAAGAGATCAAAGGACATATTGCATTAGGCAAATCTGCTGCACAGGAACTTTATAATGTGTTGAAGAGCAAAGATGTCAGCACCTAAGTTGCACCTGACCCAAGCCATGGTATTTTCAATAACCTCATATGCAAGCAAAAGCTGGACAGTGAGTAAGGAAGACCGTAAAAGAATTGATGTTTATGAGTTATGGTGTTGGAGGAGAATATTGAAAGTGCCATGGGCTTCCCATAGAACCAATAGATCTATTTTGGAAAAAGTGCAGCCAGAGTGCT
>NW_006408530.1:16462812-16464081 GCF_000296735.1 Chrysochloris asiatica
TGCTGTGCATAAGGTAGCTATGGGTCGGTACTGACTCAATGACACCTAACAACAACAACAACATCTTTCCAATGGAGTCATGTTGTGGCACTCTAGAATAAACACCGGACTGCTAACTGCAAGGTTAGCAGCTCAAACCCACCAGCCATTCTTGAAGCCCTATACAGGGTGACTATGAGTCTGGACCAACTTGACAGCATTTAATAGCAACATCTTTCAAAGTGGATTTAAAAGCCAAAGCAGTGCTAGACTAAAGGACACAGAGAAAGTAAACCTAACTACTAGTTTATATTTAACTCTTCCACCTTCCCTCAATATCCTGCATACTTAGTAAGAAACAGGGAAACTGCTCATGTCATGGTAGGATCCATACATTAATATCTATAGCCTCCAAATCCCTGGTTATCTATAGTCCAAGTCATATACGAGGCTCCAGCATATTATCACCTAGAGGGCAAGATTCGGCTAAATTACTCTATTATAGCAAACATTCCTTGACTGTTGAATGTGGAGTTATTCCCAGGGGATTTCCCGGTTTCATGTAAGACAAGACGTCTGCATAACCTTTCTGGGTCATTCAAAGGAGTCAGACAATTGTAGGAGTTTGGAATCTCTGGAGTGCTCAACTTTTTTGCATGTTTATTTGGAGACTATGTTTCTGTTAGCTAGAACTAAGGATCACTGACTTATCCTTGTTCTGGATCATTAATATTACAAATTTGCACCCTGATATGGATGAGGAAAGTAGTTATGTAAGCATTGAACCAGCACACTTCAATGTTGAGTTTTCTGGGAAGTTTGGGGTATCTAGGAAACCCTTAAGTTAGAGTACTGCTGGTTAGTTATAAAGATCGTGAAGGAAAGACATGGGCAATTCTAGAGCATTTCATTTTAGGTGAGTGTGACATTAATATTAATAGAGACAACAGAGTTCAGTTCAGGAAATAGTACTATTGAGTTTAACTAAGAAGAAACAGAACCACCAGGGTTACATAAATATACATACATCCAGTGATGCAGCATTTGTAAGAGGGAATTTCCTTGAGTAGGGGATATGAGTAATGTAACATAAGAAAATGACTGGTCAAGCAATTCAGAATGTATAAAAAAACACTTCCCTGGAAACTATGTTCAGAGAGACCACAATCTTCTGGAAAAAAAGTAAAAATCAACAGGGGTGCTTTTACAGCATTAATTTTTTTTTTTTTTTAAATCATAAAAAGTTCAGGTCAGGTGTCTTCTTGCTTTTTTTATTTATATATTTCTTAT
>NW_006408530.1:16464181-16480332 GCF_000296735.1 Chrysochloris asiatica
TTATATATTTCTTATAAATATATATATTTATCAGTAGGAAAAATTAGCCAAAACTTAACAACAACAACAGTACTGGTTACAAGTCGGGCTGCTAACCTCAAGATCTGCAGTTCGAAACTACCAGTGGTTCCCTGGGTGAAAGATCAGGCTTTTTGCTCCTGTAAAGAGTTATAGCATCAGAAACCCTATATAGGGTGGCTATAAGTCAGAACCAACTCCATGGCACACCACAACCAGAGAGAGAGTGAGAGAGAGAGAGAGAGTGTGTGTGTGTCCTGGTGTGGTGCTGTACGGTAAGCCTTGCACTGCAAGGTTGAAGGTTGGTGGTTCAAACTCACTAGCCGCTCCTAAGAAACCCTATGCAGGGTTGATATGAGTTAAAACTGACTTGACGGCACTTACCAACAACAAAAACAATACACACACACACACACACACACACACACACACACATATTTATACACACAAGTCATACCAGAAGTCTATAATACACACATATGAGTGAGTGGAATTCAAAAGTTCATGGAAGAATGGAATTAAAAGATAATTAATTTTTTCAGGAAATTTTTGAAGCCCTTGTGTGTTTGTTTTCTGAGTACTGCAGAACAAGGAGGTCTGCCTGAATTTCAGGCCTAGCTGATCTCCAATTTACAAAACAAATTTATGTTGTTGTTCTCTAGACTTGCATTTAGTGACTATTATTTCATTGTTAAATATTAACATTTCCCTACTTTCTTCTTCCAGAAAACTGGCACAGTATTAAATACAAGCTTTGGAATGTACTTTTGTATTCTACTATCCTCTTTGAGTTGAGGGTGATTGCATAATTAAACCTGGCCTGAAATCAACCATATAAGAGTTGAATGAATACCAAGTCCAAGTGGGGAGGATTTACCATATGAATGTTCCTTTCCTAAGACTAAAACACAAGTTACATTTCCAAGTTTCAGAATGTTGCTCAATGAAAGAAATATGTTGCCCATGAGAAAAAAAAATAAATCAAATGGTGGTGTAATCTATAATCAAAGGCACTAATGGTCAGAAAGCATGCAGAACAAAGGTTTGCTGAGCTAGCAAAGATGTGGAAAAAGTTTAATACATATCCATTAGAAGTAAAAGGTCTTTATTACCTAAAAGAATAGAAAAGCTTCTTGGTGGTGTATTTTCTTTTTGTTGTGTTAGTGTTTAAATGACTCTAAATCTAGCAAGAATAGATTAACTCTTTCTGTGAAGGAAAATACTTTTTCGAATTTTAATCATTTAGGACAGAGAATGACATCTAGAATACTGTTTTTCTCTCTAATTTCACAACCTTAAAATGTACATTAAAAGGAACATTAACCTTTCTTTTCTTAATTTATATTTATTTAGGATTATTGCAATTTTTTGTATGCTTGAATTCTTCTAAAAGATAAATCAGAGTTCGGTGCCTGGAATTGCAGCTACATAATATATTATAAACCAAACCAGTAGAAATTGGATAATAATATATATTTATATAAAATTTGATACAGCAGGAAACAACAGGCACATATGTGGGGGAAGGGAAGAATAAAATAAATGTTCTATTTATTCTAGCAGTCACAAGTTTGCTGATGTTAAATACCATTGAGTTGGCTCCAACTCATAGTGCTACTACATAGGTTTTCTGAAGAGTGACTGGGGGGTTTGAAGAGCTGACCTTGCATTTCTCCATCTAATGCTTATAGTACAACACCACACAAGGAATCCGCTATTCACAGGAACATTGTTGGTATTAAGTGACGTCAAGTTGATTCAGACCCACAGCGACCTTGTATAGGGTTTCCAAGGAGGAGTTGGTGACTTGAACCACCGACCTTTCAGTTCAAATGAGTTTTCAGTCTGATGCATTAGTCCACAGTGTCACACCAGACCGTGAAAACACATACCTTTTTTGTCATTCCATAGCAAACCCTTACACATTATTCATTCCTAACACATTAAAAATAATAATAATAAAGTATATGCACATGTGACTCTCAGGCATTTTTGCTTTGGATTCTGTCTTAAAGATTTCCCAAGAATCACTTTCACTTACCAAAAAGGCAACAGTCTTTTGCCAGCAGAGTATTGTGAATCAACTAGAATTGCTTCTTCTGTGAAGTGAAAGATGGTGAGTAGTTGAGTCTTAATTTTGCAACCAATTTTAACAACACTGTATGGGTATATTATGGAAATCTTATCAATAAAATGAAACCTCTGGTTCTAAGTTTGCCCCTCATTCATTATATGAGCATTGATTCTCCTATGGTATTAATGTGATGATAAAGAGTGGGTGAAATTAAAATGAATGTGTATTGGCCTTAGGGATTTTTTAAATGATGTTGAATGCTGTCAAGTCAGTTCAGACTCACAGCTACCATGTTGGAGATTTCTGAAGAGTAACTGGTGGGTTTGAACCATTAATTTTATGGTTAGTAGCCCAGTGCTTACCCTACAACACCACACTATTATGCCCATGAAATCAGAGATATATTTATAATAAACAAGAGGAAATTTTGCTGCTAGAAAACAATTACCCAAATAATATCTAATATGAGGAATGGAAAAACCAATGATACATTTAGAAAATTAGATTATGGCATAAAAAGTGTTTTATAATAAAAAGGGAGAATGCAAACTATGACCAAAATATGAGGTAAAGTGTGAGGGATTGGGAAAGTAATTATTTTGGTGGATGTATCTGTTATTGAGCACAGTAAAAACCTTGAATTTAAATGTTGAAGGTTTCATTGGGCAAAAATTGAATGTCAAAGGAAACATAGAAGAAGATGGAATGAAAGCACAAATATCCTAAACCATAAAGAACTGATTGACTTTCAACCATTAAAGGAGGTAGAATACTATGAAGAACCAATAGTAATGAAGGAAGAAGTCCAAGCTGCAATGATGAAAGCCCAAACCCAAAACCAAACATGAGACTCCAAGAATCGACAGAATATCAATTAAGATGTTTTAACAAGTTGATGCAACATCATTCATCTATGCTAAGAACTTTGGAAGATAGATTTGTCCATTCAAAAGAAAGGTAATCCAACAGAATGAGGAGATTATATAATAATATTGTTAATAACATATGCAAGTAAGATTAAAATGAAGATAAAAAAATAGTTGAAGTAATACATTGTCTTTGAACTGCTAGAATTTTAGACTGGATTTAGAAGAGGACATGGAAGGAGGGCTGTTGTTGACATCGAAAAGGTCTTTACTGAAAGCAGAAAATACCAGAAAGATATTTAGCTGTGCTTTATTGACTATGTAAAGACATTCAACTGTGTGATTCACAACAAACTTTGGATAACATTGAAAAGAATGGAAATCCCAGAAGACTTAATTATTCTCATTGTACATAGACCAAGAAGCAATTGTTCAAACAAAACAAGGAATATAGGATGGTTTAAAATCAAATAAAGTATGCATCAAGGATTTGTCCTTTAGCTTATTTAATGTGTATAGTCAGCAAATAATCCTACAAACTGGACTATTTGGACTATATCCAGCACCAGGATTAGAGGAAAACTCATTAACAACCAGCAATATGCAGATGACAAAACCTTGTTTGCTGAAAGGAAAAAGAACTTGAAGCATTACTTTATTAAAATGAAAGTCTATAGCTGACAGTATGCATTATCACCCCAAAATAAAGAAAACAAAAAGCTCACAATTCAACCAATAAGCAACAACATAACAAGCATAGAAAGATTTAAAGTTACCAAGGATTGTGCTTTACTTGTATCCACAGTCAATGCCTATGGGAATAGCAGTCAGAAAATCAAATGACATAATTGCATTTGGCAAATCTACTGCACAAGACCTCTTTAAAGTGTTAAAAACAAAGATAACACTGAGTATACTAAGGTGTACCTGGCCCAATTATGGTATTTTCAATCACCTCAAATGTATGAGAAAGCTGGACAATGAATAAGTAAGACTGAAAAACAAATGATGCTTTTAAATTATGGTGTTTGCAAATAATATTGACTTTATGAATATGTGATGGACTGACAGAAGAAGGAACAAGTATGTCTTGGAAGAAATATAACCAGGAAGCTCTTTAGAAGCAAGGTTTGCAAGCCTTTGTCTCACAGATTTTAAACATATTTTCAGGAGGGAAATATTCAAAGACCTGTAGTTGTAAAACCAAATGAGAAGAACACAGTGAACAATTCTCAAGTCGAATAAACTGAACAAAAAATTCAAAGTTTGACTTGAAATATTGAAGAATTCCATGTGCAAAATATTGAATGATACAGAAAGTATCAATGGGATATGGAAGGTATATACAGAGTCAAAGTATCAAATAAAAAAGGTCAACGTTCAACCCTTTCAAAAGGTGGCATATAATCAAGAACTGATGGTACTGGCAGACTAGGCAGACGTACTACTTGGACCTTCCACAAGAAAGATAAGAGTAACAAAATGAAACATGGTGGTGCTATACATAGATGAAAATTCTGGCACCCTGAACTTAAGAAGAAAGGTTAAAAAGATGGATGCAGTGTTTTCTGGGAGGAGAGACCAGGCAGGGCAACAAGAGAGGAAAAATGACTGGTGAAGGGCTGGCCAGATGCGGCTCCACCATCTTATGAGTAGCTTTGGCAGTGGACGGAGACCTGGCAGAGCAGATTCACACAGGTCACAGAAAGGTGGGATTTTTTTTTTTTTCCCCATGCTCCCATAGTGGTGAGAAGTGTGGTTAGCTCCCCTCCTCATACATTCATCACAGACCCTGCTCTCTGGGAGTTCAGAGCCACATGGTTGGGAACAATGCCAGCATGAAGTGGGGGCCAGCTGCACCACTTTGGTGTACCACTTTGGTACGTGGATTCAGGTGGGCTAAGCTCCATACTTACAAAAGCCACAGATCCACCAGACCAGCATTTAGCTGGTCACCCTGCAACCAGATTTCCTGTGGTCATAGCAGACACTGAAACCAGCTCTATCAAGGTCCCCCAAGAACTACTTCCAGATTGAATGCCCTGAATATAGATAACACTGAGGCCAATAGGAACTCCATCTAGGGCCAGCAACTCTGATGTCACATCCCTTCCAAACCACCTAATGAGCTCCTTGAATTGTGGGACTGCCCTAGAGATAGCTCCCCTCAGGGTCCAACAGCTGCACTGTTTGTTTTCACAGATACAATAAATTCACAGTATCCCATAGACAACAGATAATTTTAGCTCACAAGAAGAAACAAGAAAGAATGGCTTAAGCAAATAATCAAAATGGAAAGACAGAAGATATTTCTGAGGAAGAAAAAGTTTTAGAATTACCCGAAAAAGAATGAAAATTAGGTGATTTCAAAAGATTGATATAAAGATGTAGGAAATCAAGGAGAACATAATAAAAACTAGAAGAATTCAGAAAAATACCACAAGAACAAACAGACAAAATAAATGTAAATTTTGAAACTAAACAACACTGGAAAATAGAAATCCAGAAGATTAATACTAAGATTACAGAAATTGACAATACATTGAAAGGGCAAAGGAGTAGATGTAAAGCAACGGAAGCATGAATTACTAAGCTTGAAGATAAATCTCTCAATACTATTATGTTAGAAGAACAATAAGAAAAAAAGAATGAAAAAAATCCAAAGAAAGCCTAAGAGTTATGTGGAACACCATGAAGAGGAACAACTCGTGAACAATCAGAATTCCAGAACAGAAAGAGACAAAAACAAAGAAAATTATCAAAGAGTTCTTCAAAGAAAACTTTCCTAACATCATGAAGCGTGAAAAGATAACCATATAAGAAGCTGAATGAAACCCAAACAGGGTAGATCATAAAAGAAAATCACTGAGACATACCATAATCAAACTTTATCAAATCAAAGACAAGGAACTAAGCAAGAGAGAAGCTTGAGAAAAACAAAAGTTACCTACAAAGGAAAACCAATAATCTGAAGAAACCATGCAGACGAAGGCAATGGGATGACATAGTGGAAAGCAAAGACCCACAGATTTTACTGCAGTAAAACTCAAACCAATAATAATAATTTAAAAATAGCATCAGAATGAGGCAGAAAATAAATCACAATTAAAAAAGACAGAAATACTTACAATGTGACACTAGTATCTAGCCTGAACTATCTTACATTCTAAAATACTATATATGTTCTGGGAAATTTAAGGTTTGAAATAAATGTCCAAATCCTATATGTGCAAGCCAGTTAATCCGAAGTAATAGCTGAGTTTGCAAATAGTGTGTTATGGGGAGCAGCATCTTTAAGCAGTTGGCCCTGACAAATGGCTGAATTTACTGTGTTGCCTTAGCTTCATTATGAGGCAAGTGGGCCTTAGGGTCTAAGCAGGGCAAGTTGTAGGTTACATGCATGCAGTTTACTGAAAGACCCATGTACACCCAAAATGATATTTTATATAGATTAAATTAATGCATTTGTAATCATTTATTTGGCCGTGCAATCCTTCTTTAGGTTCTATGGTCATTTGTTTTTTATGTTTTTTTGTTTTTATGTGACTATCTTGCCATCAGCATCTGAGTATGAATTAATTGATTAGCAACTAGGAGAAAGACAACATAAAGACATTTGATATTTTGGGACAGCATGTAATAAATTGGGAAGAAATTTAGCATAAGGGAGTGCTAGGGATATGTTTTCAAAAGCAAAATCTCACTTCACATCCATCCCCACCCCCAAACATACAAGTAACCAAGAGTGATTTGGACTTCCCAAAATGTAGAAAAGAACACCTAGAGAGTTAATTTTATTTCTAGGTGACTGCTATAGGATATACCTTGGACTGTTAACTACTAGCACATTGGTTCAAATCTACCACCAGCTCCTCGGAAACGCTATACAGGATGGCTATGGCTCAGAATTGATTCAAAGGCATTTAACAACAGCAGGCCTGTGCACAGCCTTCCTATGTGATCTTAAACTCTAGAGGGCCTAGTAGTTTCTTTTGCTAGTCTAGAAAAGAACCTGAACACATCCTTTACTCAGCCTAATTCTTTTGTGCTGGAACAGTGCTCTGGCATCCTTGGAAGAAAGGTGCTATGTAAACCATGAGGGTGTGGACTTGGAGAGCTGGGATGTGGAGTCTGTGCGGTCTTGGATGGAGACTTGGTTTCTCCATGTGCATTCAATTTATGATTCTTTTTTTCTTTTCTTTTCTTTTCTGGAACCCTCTCAGGAAGTTGAGGGTGTATATTATAACTCTGGAAAGGCACATGCACGGAATAAATAAATAAATTAATCTCTCCCCTCAACCATAGAAGAGTACTGCTCCCTCAAAAATGTGACGGTGCAAGCCAGGCTGTGGAGATAGCTGAATACTCTACCTTTTTAGTATGATTTGTCATCTCTTGCTGGCAGAGAAGGGAGCGGGAGAACATGAGAGAAGGAAGAAAAGCACATTTCAGTCTTCTAGTTGGTACTTGTGTTGTGTTGAAAGCCTCCTTGCTGAAGAGTGGGAAGGAACATCAGAGCTCATTGGTTTCCAGAAGTGAACAGTTTGGGGCAGACTTTTTATTCACTTAGGCCTATGCTTAACTAACGAATCCTCATATCTGTGACTGGAGATCCTTATCTAGACCTGAGAATATTTACTCAACTGCTCTGTGCAGATACTTGTGTGATGTGACTAAAAAGAAATGAGTCTCTGTATTGTTATGGTTATGGTTATTCAAGTTCACTCAATGACAAAAATAGAAAGAAAAAAGAACACAATGCAACATAAAATGATCAAACTATCATCAAAAAAGACAGGGAAAAGTTTTAAGAATGCCATTTCTTTTCTATAGTTTTACAGTCAGGCATACTACATGATATATGTAAACTTATTTAATAATCGCTTTCTACTAAGAGACATCTTGAGAAGTTTACACCACAGTATAAATATCTGTAGAAAGATAAATATAATTACAAATATAGAGAAGTAACTGGAGTCCTGCATGGTGCTGTAGGATAAAGCACAAGGTCAGTGCTTCAAACCCACCAGCTGCTCCACAGAAACCCTATACAGGGTTGCTATGAGTCAGAAAGGACTTGATGATATTTAACAATGACAACAACATAGAGCACTGAGGAAAAAAAAAAACTACGTATTTTATGGTCTTTTCTCTTTTTTTAAGGTTCATACTTCTTTAAAATAAAAAATTGCAATTTGCACTCTACATATGAAGTGCCTCCGGCAGAAAGTATGCAAAATAGTCCCCTTTCTAGAAAATTTAGAGAAATAAGGAAAAAAGAAATTGGGTGGGGAATGATTTAATTAATAATGGTAACAGAGAAGAAAGCAAAGTAGGTTTCACAAGGTAGATTTTGGTCAAATTTTAGAATACGGCACACATGAGGGGCTTCAAAAAGTTAATGGCAAAAATTTTTACTCTTACAGAAAAACTTTAAAGGCAATAATAAGTAAAGTATTGAAAATAGCTAAATGACAACAAAACCAAAGGTATCTCTGACAAGTTACCTTTAAGCCAATTTCAATGCGTTTTGATACCATGCGTGCTAGAGTAGAGTTCTGCTCCATAGGATTTCCAATGACTTATTTTTCAGAAGTAGATTGCTAGGTCTATTCTTAACTTACCAAGCCTTGGACCTCCAACTGTACAGTTACTAGGCAAGTGTATTAACTGTTTGCACCACCCAAGGACAGCTTAAAATAACAAAGCAAAATAAAAATACATCTTGAGCTACTTTGTGTCTTCTGGAAGATACCACCACTAGACTGGCTTCATATCTCACAGCATCTAGTCTGCTTTGGATCATCATTATAGCTCCTGCTGTAATCCAGTTTATTTTATACACAGTAACACTTTTCACCCTCTCACTCTTCCTTTCTAGCCCAAACTATATATCACATCCCAAAATTAACTCAGCTTTTTGCCATTGAAGAGGAAATGGAGAACTATTGCAGACTTCAATTATTGTTGATGCAGAGTATTTAAGTTACTGTCTCATTTCTAATATCAATAATACTTTTCTTATAACTTTTCTGTAAACCAGCAGTTCTAAAAACAGTGGGACTTTGTCTCCTATACTTTGGGCATGATATCAAAAATTACTAGTCCCTGCTCTAGTGCATCATATTAAGTGTAAAATAGGGTAGAAGCACTGTTTGACCTCTTGTAACTTATGGGGAAGAGAGCAAATCAAAATCATCAGCATCAATCTTGTTTAGAGATTTGTTTCCATCTGAAAGTAAGGCCTCCGTTTATCCTTTTAGGTGAAGGACCTGCATGATTCAATGTTGTGGTGGCAGCTGACCCTCAAGCAAGCTACTCTGTATAAACCCTGTGGCAGTCTGCTGTCAGGCCACCAACCCAATTCAAGACTTTAAATCGGCTGCAAAGGCTAGAACAGCCTTGTTCCTTTTAAAACTAAGAGCCTGTGGTTCAGACATTTTGTGTACTACTATAATCTTTTATTCTTAATTAGGACTATAGACAGTATATGATAAAAAGCAGACTCATTAATATAGATTATTTTTGTATTCTTACTCGAATATTTGTTTGAGCACTTACCATGACTATAAATATGATTTTTTTTAAATGTAAAAAAACTTTGAAAAAGAACAAACCATTAGATAAAGTGGAAAAAAAAATCAGCATCAGCTGTGCTGATATTTTTAGGCTAAGATAAGAGTTACTTCCAAACTTTTTCCAATTCTGAAACCAAATGGCCCTCCTATGGTACACTCCATTTCTGTAATGGGGTTTAATTATTTGTTGTAATGGCCACACAGAACTTACGGACCATCCTCACAGTTACAATTTTTATTAAGAAAATGACAACTTACACTTCAGGTCCAAGATACAGTTCTTTAATTACTTCAACCCACAGGCACACCAGTCTTTGTACCTCAGCCCCTCAGCCTTGCTCCCATTCTACTTGCACAAGTGTTAAAAAGCTCTTTTAGCTCTGCCAATTAAGTTCCCAGAGGTATATCACTGTCAGTAAACCTCCTGCCCCAAAGCACCCAGTTCCTCACCCCATTAGCCAGAAATCCCATTGTCTTATGCTAGTCTATTAGGTTTGTAATGCTCTATCTCACTGTTTCTCACAGTCTCTGATGTCACACTTCTTGGATCAGGGAGGTTCAGTGCAGGAATCTTGAATTCAAAGAACACACTCCACTTCTGGTTCTTTCATCTGAGATGGATCATTTTAAACTTAGCAAGATGGCAGACTGACCAATCCCATGTTAGGGTTTCATATGCCTTGTTTACATGATCTAACCCAACAAGGGTAACATATGCCTTATTTATATTACTAGCAAGCTGTCTAATCCCCTTGGTGAGTCACAAGCACCTCACATTTCATTTTGTGGTCATTACAAGGACTGTAGCTAGAAGCATAACTATGAAGTGTTTCACAGCAATGCACTTGGTAAAGTTGAGAGTCAGAGAAACAGAAGATGATTCAGCAAGATGGATTGACACAGTGACAACAACAGTGGACTCAAACATAGCAACAATTGTGAGGATGGTGCAGAACTGGGCAGTGTTTTGTTCTGTTATACAAAGGGTAACTTTGAGTCCAGGCCAACAAGCACCTAAATGTGAGAAACATTGTCAATACCAGCAAACACTGAAGTAATCCAATCTGTACTCATTTTAGCAAGAATGAGGTTTTCTTTATTCGATTTTGCAAAATTGCTCACCCAACCCAATAGACCCAGGCAGACATGCTGCATGGCTGGTCCGCAAACAGGTTTAGTCCCATGTCTCAAAAGATCCCCTCCTTCAGTTCCCGACAGCAAAGCCATTTGAACTGCAAGGTTGGCAGTTCAAGTTCACCAGCTGCTCCTTGAAAACCCTACACAGGGTCGCTATTGTTCAGAACTGACTTGATGGCACTTAACAAATGGAGTTTTAAGGCGTCTTGGTGTGGTGTTGTGGATTAATGTGTTGGACTGCAAAGACACTTTGAACTGCAAGGTCGGTGTTTCAAGTTCATCAACTGCTGCTTGGAAACCTTATACAGGGTTGCTATGGGTCAGAACCAACTTGATGGCATTTAGCAAAAACAACATGGAGTTTTACAATTTACCCAAACATCCCATTTTCCCTCCCCCCAGTTCTGAATGGCTCCCATGGTCTTAATGACTGTCTTCTTATTTAAAATTCATAGTCAGAGAACAGATTTCTTTCCTCCCTTCCCCCAATTCATCCTGCTTATATATCCCTGGGTGTGAACCAACAACCTATGTCTGGTCTAGAAATCTCATGGGCCCTTTATTCCTGAAGATGGACCATCTTGAGAATTTCTCACATAATGACAACAGCAGGTCTTTCCAACCTTCAGTGTTAGCGACACATAGGGTACTTGATAAAATGCAGATTATCAGATCCCATTAGAGTTTCTGATTCAGTACTGTGTTGGTTTGACTAAAAAAATTAGTTTTATCAGCCCCATAGGCTATTTGATAAACAGCAAAGTTTGAGAACCTTTGCTAAACAAGTATTAAGAAGTCAGTGTCTCCAACAATCTTTCAATTGTTAGCCAAGTAACTACAATGATTGCAGCTAAGGAAGAAATCCCTTGCATGGAAGTAGCTTGCTTTTAGAGGGGTCGGGGTGGGGAGTTGAAGGGGTAGGAATTTGAGAAGAAACATCAATGCATTTCTAGACCCGTGGAATTAACCACCTAATGGAGAAGAGACCACATGAAAAAGTAAATTATTAGTACTTGTCATCAACATGTGTAGCTGATTCTAGGGAACTTAATGTCCTAGAATGAGGGTGGGCCAATATTTGGTGGAAAGGGACAGAAAATAAAAATTTTAGATAAGTTAATCACTGTGACAATTACTCAATATCTATTTTAGTTTAATAGCAGCCATGGATATTATAATGTTCTAATAAAACTTTATTAATGGACACTGAGATTTGAATTTCAACAGTTTTCATATGTTATGCAGTATTGTCTTTTAATAGTTTTAAAAACCATTTAAAAATGTAAAAATGATTCTTATCTCATCCATCTGTTCTAAAACAGGTAGTAGGCAGAATTTAGTTGATGGGCTGTTCTCTAGTTCTTAAAATTTTAAATCACTGAACCCTAATGCAAAGCCAATCCATTTGTTTGTTTCTGTTGAGTTAAATCTGACTCATGACAACTTCATGTGTTACATTATAAAATGATTCCACAGGGTTTTCTTCGCTTTGATCTTTACAGATACAGTCCACCAGGGTTTTATTTATTCGTTTTTTTCTCCTGAGGAGCAAATGGGTCAGTATGAAGCATCAACTGGTTAAAGCAACTCCATCTTGTAAGGAAAGAGGTCATTTGTGCTATCCTTGATCTATAGTTTCCTTTAGGTTAATCAGTAGTTAACACTCACTCTGAGGGCTGCTATAGGAATAGAGAAGTTCTTCCAGGGATCCTCAAAGCTTGAGATAATCAGAATGATAAACAAGTTCCTTTAAGCCTTCAGACCTCCATTCGAAGCTTCAACTGCCTATAAATCCTCTTTGCTTATCTCCTTGGAGAAGCAGTCTGTATGGCCCTATATTTCCTGTGTATCTGATGTACATTAAACCTTGTGTGCTTTACCATATCCCTGTATCTGAGTAATTGGCTCTTTTCAAGGCACGCAGCATAATCCAGCTGCATCAGGTATCAGGTTGGGATTGACAGCCTTTAAGCAAATTGCTTGCACCCCAAGGGACCTTAAAATCATTGAAGAGCATGCTAAAACCCATATGCTTGGTCCCCATTGGCATCTAAACCACACACAAAAAATCCATCACCATTGAGTTAATTCAGATTTATAGTGACCCTATATCAGATTGTTGCTTGGTGAGGCCAAGTCATTTCTGACCTATCACGACTCTATGCCCAATAGAAAGAAATACTGCCTGGATGTGTGTCATCCTCACAATTGGTGTTACATTTGAGCCACTGTGTCATCCATCTCATTTCTCTGACACTCTGTATTACCAAGCAAGTGACCAAAATTGTAAATTCTTAAAATAGCTAACAATCTCGTCTTTCTCCATCAGAGTAGCTTGTAGGCTTTGAACCATGAACTTACAGTTAGTAGCCTAATGCTTAATCCACAGTGCTACCAAGGCTCTATTATGAAGCAGCTTGTTGTTAAGTGTCATTAAGTCAGTTCCCATTCTTAATGACCCTGTATAGGGATTCTAAAGAGTGACTGGTAGATTTGAACCATTAACCTCGAGGTTAGCTGTCCAGTGTTTAACCCAAAGCATCACAGTAGTATTGAAAAATATTCTGTTATTCTTGTTAAGTGCCATGAATCAGTTCCAATTCATAGCTACCCAGTTCCAACTCACAGTATAGGGTTTTTGAAGAGTGATTGGTGGGTTTGAATCACTGACCTTGCAGATATCAGTCCAGTGCTTATCCTACAACACCGCAGCAAGACTCTAGAAGTATCTTGTGTTATAAAGTGCCATCTAGTCAGTTCTGATTTATAACAATCCTGCCTAGGGTTTCTGAGGAGTGGCTGATGGGTTTAACCCTGTGATTAGCAGTCCAGTGCTTATCCTATAGAGTCACACCAGGACTCCCTAGGGTGATGTTTAGTGCCATTGAGTCAGTTTCAACACATGGCAACCTGGCATAGGGTTTCTGAAGAGCAGCTGGTAGATTTGAACCAACCACTTTGCAGTTCAAACCAACCTTGTGGTTCAGTGCTATCTTACAACACCACAACAGGACTGGAGGGGGTGAGGTTCAATTCTTTTCTTGCATAGTGATTTTTTCACTAGAAAAAATAAGGCTGCTGGTTTCAAACAATGACTTCATTTTACTAATGTGAGAGCATTGTTTTAAAAAAATCAAGTCCTGTATTTGGAAAGAACAAGGATTATCCAAGGCAAATGAAATTGTGTTAGAAAGAAGTTGATACTGATTTAAACTATCAACAAAGGTGGAGATATGGAAGAATTCCTGGCAAAGAGACATGGGAGGAGAAGAAAATAACTGAGCAATAGGGTGGAGAGTCCTAGTTAGCATTACATTAAGAACAGGTTTGGCTGATTCATGCTGACCTTAAAATACTGGCATTATTACAATTTTTATTATTGGGAAAACAATGCTCATTATATGAACAAGTAATTGACAATCCAAAATCACTACAATGAAAAGGCAGAGGCCCTTTTCCTCAGCCTAATTGTTGCTCTATATTAGATGGAGTGCTAGATTTGCGTTTTCTACCTAACCCATAGTCTACATTTGAGACCGAGTCCTGTCAAATATTCTCTCTCTCTCTCTTTTTCTCTGTGTAACATTTCCAATCTTTCCTTCCTACTACTACAGTGTACTTTGTAAGAATAGACTCAAACCCACCCATTTCCACTGAGTAGATCATGATTCATAGAGTAGAACTTTCCTATAGGATTTCAAGGTTCTACAGTTTTATGAAAGAAGACCACCATATGATCTTCCGTGGAAGGGTTATTAGGTTTACATTGCTTACCATTTGGTTAGCAGCCAAGGGCTCAATCATTGCATTACCAGGGATCTTATTTAGGTTATTACCAAAAAACCAAACTCACTGCCACTGAAGCAATTTCGACTCATAGGAATCTTGTAGAGCAGGTGTAGGGAAACTTTCTTCTGCCAAAGTATATAACATCATTCACAGATGATATAAAATTATCACCTTAAACAGTAGCCTGCAATATTTGGTCAAACATTTAATCAACTCACCCATAATGTGATGGCTGTGGGTTAATGTGCTGGATTGCAAGTCTGAATCACAACACAGTGGCAGCAGTAATGGGTTCACGTGTAATAATTTTGACGATGGTGCAGGACCAGACAGTGTTTTGTTCTTTTATGCATAGGGTCACTATGAGTCAGAATTGACTCAACAGCACCTAAAAACAACAACAAATTTAAGAAACTATTATATGGCACCATAGGATCAGCACTGGATTGCTAACTACAAGGTTGGCAATTTAAACCTACAAGCTGCTCCCCAGAATCTCTGCAATGACATCACTTAAAAACAAACAAACAAGATGTTATTGTCATTGCCAATGTTAAGTGTTGTGGAGTTGGTTCCGACTCATAACAACCCTGTATAGAGTTTTCGAGGAGCCGGTTGGAATTGACTCTACAACACTTAACAACAACAACAATTGGTGGGTTTGAACCTCCGACGTTCTCGTTAGCTGTCCAACGCTTATCTTACAGTACCACATAGGACTTAGAGTGGATGCTTTAATACTACTTTTGGAAATTGGCTTTTAAAAGTGAACATCTCTTCTGAATTGTCACATACGAAAGTCTAAAGGTCATGTCTTAGACCATACTTTCTTTTACCTTTGCCTACGTAGCATGTTACACTGTTGACATATATCTCTTTTAGTACTATTATTCCCTGAATTCTGATGTTTTTCGATACTTAGTGCTACTGTGGTGCCTTGAATTTACTTAATACGTCTTGTCTATTCAAAGTGATCTTAATTCCCAACAATTGATTGAGCGGTACCATGCAAATAAGGTTTATAGGAGTCTAGTTGAGATTAGTTAGTTTTACCCTCCAGCTAGGTTTAAAAGGAACCATCTCAGAAGTAGGAACTAATGATGCCAGGACCATCACGAAGGAAGAGCATTAGTAGAGTCTGATATCCCTACTAAAAAAACAGCGACAGCAGAGACAAGGCAGAGGTGACAGCAGAGGCAACAGCAGAGGAGGTGACATGGAGAGACAGAGAAGCTTAGGGATCTAGACCCAAGGATTTAGGAAGAGGCCAAAGAGACACACGGCTGAAAGGCTGAAGACAAGAGTGAGGCGTGGCTGCAATATGGCAGACAAGAGATATTCCTGACTGGAGAACTGCTGCATCCAAAAGTTGGTTTGATCTTGAATTGTGCCCTGTTCACTTCCTTAATAAACCCCATAATTTTAGCATTGTTATGAGTTCTGTGTGGCCACTGAAATGGATTATCAAACCCAGATGTGAAGCAGGCATTGCTGTGGGAGGGATGGCTGGTGTCAGAATAGGGTAAAGAAATTGTAGGGTAGAAGCATGTTTGACCTCCGCTTCACAGCAACAAGCCTTGGGCTGATTTTGAGTTTGATTCTCTTTACCCTTTGTGAAGCCAGTGGAAGACAAAACTTATCTCCATATGGTTTTTCACAGTTGCTTTAACACAAAAGCCAGAGGTGAGT
>NW_006408530.1:16483338-16500473 GCF_000296735.1 Chrysochloris asiatica
CGAACATTGTTTCGTTCTGCTGTGCATGGAGTCGCTATGAGTCGGTTCCGACTCGATGGCACCTGACAACAACAACAACAACACTACCAGAACGCCTTGAGGTTGTAGGAGGAAGAAGGAACAAGGCTAAGTAATGGTTAGACTAAGGAAAGAGTGCTAATGCTCTTATTAGGTGCCACTGTGTTCACTCTGATCCATAGTGATCAGATGTAAACCGGAAGAAAACACTGCTTGATCTAGTACTATACTCACAATCCATCTTATGTTTGAGATTACTGTTGTCATCACTGCTTCAATCCTTCTTCCAGAGGGTATTCCTCTCTTTTGATGACTCTCTGACTTATACCAACCACTGATTTACCACCACCAATGAAACCCTGTACAGGGTCGCTATGGGTCGGAACCGACTCGACGGCACTTAACAACAACAACAACAATGTACTATGGTGACTTGCAGGTTGTTTTGATGTTAAAAGCTATGCTACCAGTATTTGAAATATAAGCAGGGTCACCTATGGTAGACAGGTTTCAGCTGAGTTTCTAGACTAGTAAGGAGAGGCTGACGACTTTTGAATATATAGCCACTGAGAAATATTTCAATATCAGTGGAACACTGTGAGATAGCAAGAGATTAGCACCAGAATGTTATATTATCAGATTTAGTGCTGATAGATGAGCCCTTACATTTGTAAGGCACTCAAAATATGACTAAGAAAGAGCTACCTCCTCAAGGAAGTGTTAACCATAGTGACACAAATGAAATAAAGCTTTCAGGACCTTCATTTTTTGATGAGGCATAACTGAAAATGAGGAGAAATAGCTACAAACATCCATTAATACTCAGGTCATGGAATGTACAATGTAAGAATCTATGAAAATTGGATGTTGTCAAATATTCAAACAGATTAATATCCTACACATTCGTGAACTGAAATGCACTGGTATTAGCCATTTTGAATTCTAAAGTCACATATTTCACCATGCCAGAAATGACAAACTGAAGAAGAATGGAGTTACATTCATCATCAAAAAGAATATTTCAGAATCTATCCTGAAGACCAGTTAATACCACTATAACTGAAATTTATGACTAACCACTAATGCCAGTGATGATGAAATTGAATAATTTTGCCAACTTCTTCAGTCTGAAATGGATCAAACATGCAATCAAGATGTATTGATAATTCTGGTCATTTGAAGTGAAAAAGTTGGAAAGAAAGAGGAAGGATAAGTAATTGAACAATATGGCCTTGGAGATAGAGCCAGTCCTGGAGATTCCAGGACAGAATTTTGCAAAACCAATGTCTTATTCATTGCAAATAACTTTTTAAAACAACATAAAAGATGACTGTACACATGGACTTAATGATGTGGATACCATAGAAATCAAATTGATTACATCTGTGAGAAGAGACTTTGCAAAAGTGTCATCATCCAAAACAAGGCCAGGAACATACAGTGAAACAGACCATCAATTGTACATATGTAAGTTCAGGCTGAAACTGAAGAAAATTAAAATAAGTCCACAACAGCCAAAATATGACCTGGAACATATTCCACCTGAATTTAGAGACCATCTCAAGAACAGATTTCATGCATTAGACACTAATGATCAAAGACCAGAAGAGTTGTGGGATGACATCAGGAATATCATACAGGAAGAAGCCAAAAATTATTAAGGAGACAAGAAAGCAGGGAAAGATCAAAATTAATGCCACAAGAGAATCTGAAATTTGCTCTCCAGCATAGAGATGCTAAAGCAAAGGAAGAAATGAAGAGGTAATAGAGCTGAACAGAAAATTTCAAAGGGCAGTTTGAGAAGACAAAGTCAGGTATTATAATGAAATGTGTAAAGAGCAGGAGTTAGAAAACTAAAGCTAAGAACATGCTCAGCATTTTTCAAGCTGAGAGAACTGAAGAAAATTTCAAGCCTCGTTTTGCAATATTGAATAATATTTGGGCAAAACACTGAATGCTACAAAAAGCATCAAAAGATGATGGAAATAATATACAGTGCCACTGTACTAAAAAGAAATTGTCAGTGTGCAACTATTTCAAGAGGTAGCAAATGAGCGAGAGTCAATGATATCGAAGGAAGAATTCCAAAGTGTGTCGAAGTCATTTACAAAGAACAAGATTTGGGGAATTTGTGGAATACACATAGAAATATTTCAACAAACTCATGAACCACTGGAGGCACTCAGTCATGTATGTCAATAAATTTGGAAGAAAGCTACCAGGTAAACTGATTGGAAGAGATCTATATTTGTGCCCATTCCAAAGAGAGGTGAATGTGGAAATTATTAGACAACATCATTAAGATCACATGTAATAAAATTTTACTAAAGATAATTTTTTAAATGACTATAATAGTACATTGCCAGAAAAGTGATAAGCATGCAAGCCAGATTCAGAGAAGGAGGCAGAACATGGGATATCATTGCTGACATCAGATGGATCTTGGCTAAAAGCAGAGAATTCCAGAAAAAATGTGTACCTGTGCTTAATTGACTATGCAAAGGCTTTCAACTGTGTGGATCATGAAAAGCTATGGATGACCTTACAAAGAATGTGCATTCCAGAACACTTACTATGCTCATGAGGAAACGGTATAAAGACCAAGTGGTAGCATTAGAGCAAGACAAGGGAACACTGAGTGTTTTAAAAATCAGGAAAGATGTGTGCCAGGGTTGTGCTCTTTCACCATATTTCTTCAGTTTGCACACTGAGCAAATATTCTGAGAAACTGGGTTATATGAAGACGAATGCTCCTGACCCAAGCCATGGTATTTTCAATAACCTCATATGGATGCGAAAGCTTGACAGTGAATAAGGAAGATCGTAGAAGAAACTGATGCCTTTGAATTGTGGTTTTGGAGGAGAATACTAAAAGTGCAATGGACTGCCAAAAGAACCAATAGATCTGTTTTGGAAGAGGTGCAGCCAGAGTGTTCCTTAGAGCCCAAGATGGCTAAAGTTAGTCTCTCATACTTTGGACATATTGTCAGGAAGGAATAGTTGCTAGAGAAAGATGTCATGCTGGGTAAGATGGAGGGTCAGGGAAAGAGAGGAAGACCCCCAACAAGATGGATCAGCTAGGTGGCATCATTGATGGCGTCAGGTGTGGCAGCGGTAGTGAGGTTGGCCCAGGATCGGACATTGTTTCGTTCTGCTGTGCATGGAGTCGCTATGAGTCGGTTCTGACTCGATGGCACCTGACAACAACAACAATATGGCATCAAGATTGGAGGAAGACTCATTAGCAATCTGTGATATGCAGATGATACAACTTTGGTTGCTGAAAGCAAAGAGGACTTAAAATACTTACTTATGAAGATCTAAGATCATAGGCTTGCACCTTCTTCTAAAGAAAGCAAAAATCCTCACCACTGAGCTAATAAATAACATCATGGTAAATGGAGAAGAATTTCAAGTTGTCAAAAGACTTAATTTTGCTCTCTTCCACTATCAACACTCATGGAAGCAGCTGTCAAGAAATCAAATGACATATTTTATTGGACAAATCTGATGCATGAGACTTCTTTAAAGTGTCTAAGAGCAAAAATATTGATTTGAGGACCAAGGTGTGACTGGCTCAAATCATGGTATTTGCAGTAGCCATACATGCATATGAAAGTTGGATAATAAATAAGGAGGACCATAATATAATTGATGCATCTGAGTTCTGGTGTTGGAGAAGAATATTAAAAATACTATGAACTTCCATAAAAACAAATAACTCTGTTTGGGAAGAAGTACAGCCAGAATACTCCTTAGAAAACAGTATGGCAAGTCTTTGTCTCTCATACTTCAGACAAATTATAGGTGGGGACTGGTCCCTGGTGAAAGACTTTGTGCCTTGTAAAGTGGAGGGTCAAAGAAAAAGAGGAAGACCTCTAACATGATGGATTGGCATGACGGCAGCAGCAATGGCTCAACTTTAAGGATTGTGAGGTTGGTGCAGGACTAGGCAGTGATTTGTGCTGTTGGGTATACAGTTGCTGTGAGTTGGAACTGATTTGAGAGTACCTAACAACCACAACAACAATACCCAATTTACTCAGTCTGATATCCTTCTATAGGGACTGGTCCCTCTGAATGATATGTCCAAATTATGTGAAATGAATTCTTGCCATCCTTGCTTCTCAGGAACATTCTGGCTGTGCTTCTTCCAAGATAGATTTAGTCATCATTCTGGCAGTCAATAATATATTAGATATTATTTGCCAGCAACATAATTCAGATGAATGCAGTGTCCTTTGGTCATCCTTACCTATTGCCCAGCTCTTGAATGCATATAAGGCGATTGGAAATAACATGGCTTGGGTCAGGTTCACCTTAGTCTTTAACGAAACAGCCTCGGCAACTGTCCTGAGGTTGAAAAATTTAACATGTATGAGAAATAAAAGAAAGCCAGTGTTGCTGGAGAATAATCAAAGATGGTTAAATGGTGTGAGATGAGAAGCTCATTGAATATATTTAAGTGGTTGATGTCTAAAGAGGAAGATCACTGATTAATATTAGTATCATTTTATCTTCTTTATTCTATAGTCTAACCTTGTTTCTTTTTATAAAGCTGTTTTAATGATTAAAATTGTAGCTTTAAGCCTACATTTTTAGATATTTCTCAAGCTTCTGGATATAGGAAATTGGACTGAGAATCTTGGCAGCATAAATCTTTAAAATGAATTCATTTTTTTTTTTCCTTGATTCAAAGAAGGAAAATTTTAAATAGTGATAAAGAAAAGTATGGTAGAAGAATTGTGTCTTAGCTATTTAATGCCACTATAACAGAAATACCAGAAGACGCTGGTTTTAACAAACAGAAATTTAGTCTCTTACAGTATAGGAGGCAGTTCAAATTCAAATTGTTGGCTTCAGAGGGAGGATTTCACTCTCTGTTGACTGTTTGCAAAGGCCCTTGTCTCTTTCAGCATCTGTAGGCTCAGCAGTCCTTAGCAATCCCCAAGTGTCTTGGCATCATCTTCCCTGGCATCTAGGTGCTTCACAGTGCAAAGACCCTAGGTCCTAAGGATGCACTACACTTCTGACTTTTCTTTTTTGGAGGTAGTAGGTCCCATTGATCTGTGCTGACTATTTCTATGTTCACCTCTTATAAATAAAAGGCTTCGTAGGCCACATCCCAGGGAAACTCCCTTATACAGAATTAGGGTTACAATGGGATAAGAGTGTCACATCTCACTCATAGTCCTCTTACTGTTTTATCACATCAGACCACATTTTGCAGGATCATCACAGATCTGCCATTTTGCATTATTTCACAACTGCACAGCCCAAAGAATCATGGCCAAGCCAAGGAGACACATATTTTGGGGGCACAATTCAATCAATGATAAATAGCTATAATGAATATATATATATATATAATACAATTCAAATTATTCTTTGCAAGCTGTTTTTGTTAAATACCATTGAGTTACTTCCAATACTCTACAGGTTTTCCAAGAGTGATGGTGAATTTCAACTGCTGACCTTGTGGCTACCAGTCCTACAATGCTACACCAAGGCTAGGTAAGTCTATAAATTATTTTAAAAGTCAGCTAGTGTAAATTACAGTTGCAAATTAGATTAGTTATATCTACCAAAGCAGCATGTCAAGTCCCATTTTTTGCAGGATATTCTTAAAAGCTGTAACTGTTTAGTTGCTTTATTTAGAGTTGAGTGCCAAGTATTATTTCCATATGGGACCTAAGGAAGTAAATCTTTACGGGAACCTTGGTACCATAGTGGTTAAACATTAGGCTTCTAAACTCATTGTCAGCAGTTTGAATCTACCAGCGGCTCCTCAGGAGGCTTTCTGCTCCCATTACTATTTATTGCCTCAGAAACCCTATACAGGGTTGCTGTGAATAGGAACTGACCTGAAGGCACACTACTATCACTACCATGTTGGTGCTGTCCAGGTAAGTGTTGTATAGGGTTTCAGGAGTCTTGCCATGGTGCTGTGTATTAATGTGCTGGACTGCAGTATCAGTTTGAAAGGTTGGTGGTTCAAGCTCCACAGTCACTCCTCAGAAACCCTATACACAGTCGCTATGACTTGGAACTGACTTGATGGCACTTAACAACAACAAATAGGATTTCCAAGGAGCAGCTGGGGGTTTGAACGACCAAGCTTTTGATTAGCAGTGTAGTGCTTATTCTACAATGCCACACCAGGACTCCACCATCATACTTGAGTGAAACTATAATTGTGCCCCATTAGTACACATGTGCAAAAAATTAACCAGAGTATGTAATTTAGTCAAACACACAAAGTTCCAAGGTATTTCAGAGTAGAACTATACTCTATACAGTTTGCAATGGCAAAGATCTCTGAGGTCTAGAGCACTAGACCTTTTTTGCCAGATAAACCTGCAAGAGTTAGACCTGTCAACTATTTGGTTAGTAGCCAAGCATAAACAATTTGTGCCTCCTAGGCACCTTTCTCCATTAGTACATGGCATTAAAAACACACTGCACATTTTAATTAACTTAACTATGAACTCATGACAAAGACTAAAAATATATAATTTTTTTAAAAGATTTATGTCCGTAATAATATATAACAAAATCATTATGATTAGGCAGTATTAATTAAACCTCTGGTAAACTATTCCTTTTAAAAACAAACATTTTTCCTCTGCAACTTTTTTTTTTCTTTCTTAAAATTACAGTCTATTAGGGTTATGTCTGGTCCCATGCAATGGAAATAAAAGAAATTAACTGAATCCAAGAAATCATCCGAAGTTTTAGATATAAGTGCTGATGCACAATTCATTAAAATGTACCCTATATCTGAAATTATTTTAAACAAGCCATTTAAAAATCAGTATGGTGGTGGTGGTGGTGATGTGCTGGGGAGTCAGTTCTGACTCATAGTGTCCACATAAAGAGTTTCTGAGCCTTTATATCTTTATAGAAGCAGTTAGCTTCATCTTTCTCTTGTGGAACAGCTGGTAGTTTCAAACAGCTAGCCTTGAGAGTAGCAACTATATTTGTAACCACTATACTACCAGTTGTTGTTGTTGTTAAGTGCCGTCGAGTCGGTTCCGACCCATAGCGACCCTGTACAGGGTTTCCGAGGGTGTAAATCCTTACGGGAGTAGAAAGCCTCATCTTTCTCCCGCGGAGCGGCTGGTAGTTTCGAACCGCTGACCTTAAGGTTCGCAGCCCGATTCGTAACCACTACGCTACCAGAGCTCCTATACTACCACTATACTATACTACCAGATACTACCAGAGAGCCTATAAAAATCAGTACACATACTGAAAATCTTAGTTCCCCTATTTTTTTAATCCAGGGTAGTTTTAAGCTACATTAAAAAGAATACATGATTGGAATGCCTAAAATGCGGTTAGAATTTGCCCAATGAAGGAGGCTTCCTGCAGAGACTTTGCATTGCATAAGACCATAGGTAGAATCCTGATCCCCATCCAGTATCTTCTGAGTTGAGAAATTTCCACTTGAAGGACAAGCAGACCAGCCTGAAGTCACTAGAAGAACAGAAGATACTTCTTGAAAGAAAGACCAATAGGAAAAAGAAAAAAAAAAAAAAAAACCAATAATGGCAGTCTGATAGACTACTACAAGAACAAACATTGTTCGTCTGGGAACCATCAAGGCAAGCAGTTGGGTCCCCTCAGGGTAAATCCCCTTCCAAGACTGAGATTCAAGGGGAATACATGAGCAGGCATGTGGTCTTGTGGTGACCACGTTGATCTACCAAAAAGGGGAAGTGGGGGAAAAACAACAATGAAGATGTGAGCTAAATTCAACCATGTTCAATAGACTCCTGCCATCCTGGATTGAGACCTGGTTGACCAGCAGTATCGTGAGACATGGGGACTCCTAAGGCCAGGGACAGGGACATAGCCACAGATGACTGGAGCAGAAAGTGAAGCATCCAGCTTCTATGAAGTGAGTGGAGATGCACAAGAACACCTATACCTGCAGATAACACCCATTTGACCTTGCTTCAGAGCTTTACTAGAGGAAGAAGAGGAAAATGTTGTAATCCACTACAATTTGATGAACTTGACCTATACTTATGGATATAGTAGCCAAAAGAAGAAATGGATCTTTACAGCCAGGATCATTCCCACCCTCTTGATACACAGGGTTGACAAGGATGGGCAATTTAGACATTGGCTACCCAAAATGAGCGGGATGGAGGGAGGGGACTACAAAGGCACAAAGTAACTGGCTTATAAGCTTTCAAGTGGAAGCCTAGTTTCAGAGGGTGTGGGGGAAGGTAGAATCTCCACTGAGTGGTTTCCAACCTGTCTGGATGGGGCTGGTGAAAGGAGTTGGGGATAAGACTATTGTGGTTCAATAGTGACTAATTGCTATTAGAACTGATTGTGTGTGTGTTGCAAATGTAAAGCTAGACATTTTGTAACAAAAGGAGGGGAGTTGTTGATCTTGTAGTCCAGTAGCAGAGGACCCTGGGACCATCAAGAGAGAAGAGCAGAGTAGTGCAGGATCCTATCCAGAGAAGCAGCAATGTCAGAGATGGAGGGAGAGATGATGATATGGAGAGATGGAGCAGCTGGGGATTCTGGACTCAGGGAGGGAGAGGGGCTATGTGCTGGTGGCTGTAGGGCAGGCTTGTGGGGTGTACCCTTTGGTTGTTTGAATGGTTGTGTATTCCTGAGTGCTTCAGTATACATCCAAATAAACAGAGGGAATGGAAGCAAATGCTGTTGAATAATGATGCATGGAGGGGATTGTAATCATTGCAATGAAATGCGAAGTGTATGAATGTCAAGCTGGTGTTCTCCCATGTAAACTATAACTCAAGTCACAATAAAAACTTAATTAAAAAAAAAAAGAAAAGAAAAAAAGAATGCTGTGCAAAAATTTTACAGTTCTATAATAATTCAGGAGGAATATGAGGCTTTCTGTTCCTATAAATATTTAAAGCTTCTGAAACCCTATATAGGGTCATTATGTTTCAGAACCAACTGACATCACAAAACCACCACCATGATAATACTTGTTGGACATAATCATGAGTATTTTAGTAAAAGGAATAAGTCTAAAGAAAATTGGTCCAAAAGTAGTTACATATATGAACATTCATGATCTCCTAAAGTAAATGGTTGGATATGAATAAAAGATAAGGCCTTTATCTGAATATAGTCACTAAATTGGGATTATTTGATTGCACTATAAAATCATTATGATCTACTGAATAAGAAACATGTTACAGACTGCAATTTCTAAATCAACACATCAATTCCATTGGCACGGTCTCACCTTGATGTAGAATGATTTACACTCACAGTTCCATTAGTATAAATAGGATTTACATACAAACTCCCTTTAGTAGTTAAACGAGTAATGAACTCAACAAGATTATTTCAGGCTTTTGGATCAAAATCAGTGATCAGACTACTCAAAGCTACAGAATATCAGTATTTCACATGTCAGCAGAGACGATGGATGTAGAAAGCATGTGTACCATGCCTTCTAAAGTTCAATGATTAGGAAAAAATAAAGAAACATAAGATATAGCTTTACTGGAAATACTTTCAGAAGGGTGCTGGTGACCTTCAGTTTACCTGAGGTAGACTTTTCCTCTTGGTCCACGTGCAACATGGTTGGCTAAATCTCCAGCCAAGGTCATCATTATTACAGTTTTTATTCAAATACATCTTTAGTCTTCTTATTTGGGAAAAAAAACAGAAGGGATAATGTAGAGAGAAATAACTTGGAAAATGAAGAGATCTATAATTTTAGTTACACAGGTTACAGTAAACCTTAAGATTAAAGCAACAAAACAGAGCAAAACCCAACTTGCATCTATAGAGGCAATTGCTTTAAGATTTTATGAAAGAAGTAGAAGAGGAGGTTAAAAAAAAAAAAGATCAGTGTTTGTAAGCGATCTCAGAACATTCCTAAATCTATTTGTTGATGGACTATTAAAAATAAATGCCTAAGGGAAAGCTTCATAAAAAATACTTGCAAGTCTTCATTGCAGTAGGCACATTTCACTTTACCCTGCAGTTGGCGTCTACACAGATTCGTAAGTAGGCTCCAGTTGGACAGACAGACTCATTAATTCTCTTTTTATCTCAAAACCAGAACATCTGGGTATTGCCCTTTAAAACAACATCAGGTTAAGAAAACAAACCATTTCTCAGTCCAGACAAAGGGTTTAGAGTTACAGGATGGACAATCTCTGGGTGAATAAACTAATATATTTGAGTATCATATGCAGGCTATTTAGATGTTGAATCAAAACTTTATGAAAAGTCCTATTCTCTGCATTTCCATGCATTTTCAGTTTTTGGCTAAAACTGAAACAAGCAAAATGTTTTTCAGGGAACAAATAAATATAAATAAATTAAACCTGCTCTCAGAATATTTGCTTTAAGGTTAAAGACCTCACATCACCCAGGTCAATTCATTCTTGGCATAACAATAAGCAAACCTATTAGATGGAAGTCTTGGTTTGGTCTTATATACACTTGATATCTTAGAAGATTATTTAAAATTCTGGACTGGTGCATCTCCAAAGATTCCTCCAGAAGAATCTTTTTTTTTTTTAATTTTTTGTTCCTTTATTTTATAGTAGAAACTTTGTACCTTTTCCTGAAACAGCTTGACTGTTACAATGCATACATGGCTATCATACATGTGAACAAATTTGTTCTTAGCAATACATGTAGGGAAGAATGTGTTTTTCATTTAATGGGTAGAACAAATCTCTGATAGACCAGTAGATACACAGCCCTTGTAGATATGCCAGACTCACTTTGGATCTAATATATTGGAGTTATCACTACTCATAAGAGAAAACAAAATGTGTTTTCAGATCTGAATTGACCAGGCTTCAGGAGTGTGTGTGCTGTGCTTTGCTGAGCACTCCACATATGTGGAATATGAATTAGGTTTTCAAAAGCATACACATTTAAACATTTTTATTGTAAACAGACATCTACATATATCTTTGACAAGATTACATATTATATCTTACTTTCAGATTGTTAATTAAAACAACTACACCAAAAATAATTTCACTGAACGTTTTCAGGTTTGATAGGTACCTGTAGTCAATCCAAATTCAAAGCTCCTGGAGTTTTCTAAATGTAAATGATGCATAACAGACTTTCCTTATAAAATCTATGATCTATAGCTTCATTTGACAAAGACCATATGCAAAAGAGAAAAAATGAATATATATAAAATAAAACTTCAGAGATGTTTTATTTTAAATATGCTGCTGTTTAGCATATTAAGTGCAAAGGGGACATTAAAATACACACATATGCCCACAATTTTAATGCTTTCATTTCATTTCACCTTCCCATTTTATTCTTTTAATAACAAACTAAGAAAGTGGAACTTTTGATAACTCTTACCAGCAAAACCCAGTGTTGCGACATAGTTAATTATGCTCATGCTTTAATTTAAGGTTACCTGGCATAGTTAGCTCAACCAGATGTAGTTTTGTTATTGGATAATTTGATTTGCTGACAATGTGCTCTGCCTTAAAATAGGAAGTGCCTAGGTAACTGGTGTCCAAATCACACATATTATTTTGGTTAAAATGAAATGTGAGTCTGAATTTAGCCTTTAATTACATTTCCTTCCCTACCTCCAACAAACAAATTTTTATAACCTTCCTGTCTTAGGCTGAGTTCTCTAGAGAAGGAAAACCAACAAAACTTATATATATATAGATACAAAGATTTATTTCAAGGAAATAGCACATGAAATTGTGGAGGCTGACACATCCCATATTTGTGGGTCAGGTGTCAAACGGGAGGTTTTCTTGACACACATAGTTGAAAGCTGATGAAGTCAAAATAGATTGGTCATATGGCAGAATGCTGGCTCACATCCACAGAACTCATCAATGAGTAGGATGCAAGATAGAATGAGCTTTTCCAGAACATACATATAAGGGCAAGTAAGAAATTATTGATACAAAAACATTTAGTAAAGAAGAATTTACTAAATAAAATATCAAAATGTGAAGCTGTTTTTCAACATATTCTCCATCTAGGTCAGTACATTCAAATAACAACAACAACAAAACTTTTTATTGTGAACTGAGTGGAGGTTTACAGAGCAGGTCATCAGGTTTACATTCAACAAATCATATACTTCATTTCATTACATAGTTGTAATCCCCTCATGTACCAGCATTAAACAGCATTTACCTCTAACCATTGTCAGGAGGGAACAGTCGCTGGAAAAGAATGTCATGCTGAGTAAGATGGAGGGTCAGAGAAAAACAGGAAGACCCCCAATGAGATGGATCGGCCAGGTGGCATCATTGATGGCATCGAGTGTGGCAATGGTAGTGACGTTGGCCCAGGATCAGACATTGTTTCATTCTGCTGTGCATGGGGTCGCTATGAGTCGATTCCGACTCGATGGCACCTGACAACAACAACAACAGCATTGCATTCCTTCCTGTCTCTCCTGCTACCGTCATGTTTCCTCTGCTAAACTCCTAATTGTATATTGCCTGCCGTGTTACCCAATATTTGTCTACCCTCTATCCCATGAATAATTTTCCCATCCATACCCCATAGCCATCAAAGTTTGTTTCTTTTATCAATAATTATTTTTAAAAATTTTTACAACATTGGTCTCATACAATGTTTGTCCTTTTGTGGTTGACTAATTTCACTCAGGATAATGTCCTCCAAGTTCAACCATGTTGTGAGACATTTTGCAGATTAATCATTCAACATTGCGTGTAGACGCCTGTTATGGTGCAGTAAGATAAGCACTGGACTATGTACCAAAAGGTCAGCAGTTCAATGACTGCCTCATGTACAATTAAGTGTTCTGGAATATTAAGTCTCTATAATGTTATTGGTGTCCTGGTGTGACTCTATGGATTAATGTGCTAGACTGCAAAGTTACTTTGAACCACATGGTGAGTGGCTCAAACTCACCAATTGCTCCTTGGAAACCCTATACAGGGTTGCTATGGGTTAGAACTGAATGGGTGGCACTTCACAACAATAATGCTGTTGACATTTTGTCATGATCAACATAGTAAAAAACCTTAGTGTTCTCCGATTTAGCAAGATCCATCTGAAGTCAGCAATGCTATCCCTCGTTCCAGGTCCTCATCTGAATCAGCTTGAACCTCTAGCCATTATCTGCTACAGCCATTTTTTCAGTTAACTTTAGGAAAATTTTACTTGCATGTGATATTAATGATGTTGTCCAATGATTTTCCCATTCTGTTGGGTCACCTGTCTTTAGAATGGGCAAAAATATTAATCTTTTCCAATCAGTTGGCCAGGTAGCTGTCTTCCAAATTTCTTGGCATAGATGAGTGAGTGCCTCCAGTGCTGCCTTTGTTTGTTGAAAGGTTTCAATTTTTATTCCATCAATCCCTGGAGACTTGTTCTTTGTCAATGCCTTCAGGGCAGCATGGATTTCTTCCTTCAGTAGAAGCACCATTTCAACCATTCATTTTTGGTACAGTGACTATATGTATTCCTTCCACCTTCTTTTGATGCTTTCTGCATTTTTCAATATTCTGCCCAAAGAATCCTTCAGTAACGCATGTTGAGGCTTGGCTGTTTTCCAGTGTTTTTCAGATTGAAAACAGCTGAGCATGTTTTTGGTTTTCTAACTCAAGATCTTTGCACATTTCATTGTAATATATGACTTTGTTTTCTTGAGCTGCCTTTTGAAATTTTCTGTTAGTTTGAATTAACAGAATGTTAATTGGATTTTCTTTTACGTCTTCATTTCTTCCATTTGCTTTAGGATCTCTTCACTGAAGAAGCAATTACAGAGTCTCTCTTCTGACATTCATTTTGGTCTTTTCCTTCTTTCTTACCTTCTTAATGACCTTTTATTTTCTTCCTGTATGATGACTTTCACAACTCTTCTGGTCTTCGATCATCAATGTCTAAGGCATCAAACCTATTCTTGAGATCATATCTAAATTCAAGCATGATATGGAGACTTGGTGTGGTGCTATGGTTTAATGTGCCAGACTACAAAGTCGTTTGAACTGCAACATTGGCAGTTCAAGCTCACCAGCTGCTCCTTGGAAACCCTATACAGGGTTGCTATGGGTCAGAATGTTTGATGACACTTAACAACAACAAATGTTTAAATTAATATTTTGGCACTCACTTGTGGAATTGTTTTAATTTTCTTCAGCTTCAGTCTACACTTATATATGAACAATTAATGGTCTATTACAAAGTCTGACCCTGGCCTTGTTTTGGCTGATGATATGGAACTTTTCCACCACAGTGAATTTGATTTCTGTGTATTCCGTCTGGTGAAGTCTTGTGTATAATCATCTTTTATGTTATTGTAAAAAGGCATTTGCAATGAAGAAGCTGTTGGTCTTATAAAACTCTATCATGGTATCTCCAGCATCATTTTTATCACCAAGGATGTGTTTTCCGATCCTTCCATTTTATTTCCAGTCTTTGCATTCCAATCATCAGTAATTACCAACACATCTTTGATTGCATGTTTGTTCAATTTCTGACTGAAGAAGTTGGTAGAATTTTTCAATTTCATCATCACTGCATTTAGTGGTTGGTGCATACACTTGAATAACAGTGGCATTAACTAGTCTTCTTGTTGTTGTTTTTCTTAAGTGCAGTCGAGTTGATTTTGATTCAAAGCAACCTTGTATAAGGTTTCCGAAGACTGGTAAGTAGGAACCACCGACTTTGGTTTTAAACTGACCTTTTGGTCCAGTGCTTATCCTATAGCATTATTCCTCAAAATAAAGCTGATATTGGCTATATTTAGTCTAGACCAGGAACAACATATTGAAGAAGAATGTTATCACATTAATCATCAAAAAGAACAATTCAAGATCTGTCTTGAGATATATTGCTGTGTGTGATAGAATAATATCCACATGCCTACAAGAAGTCCTGTTGTAATGCTTCTAAGGTGGCATTCTGGCTGTACTTATTATTTATTTATTTATTTTTCTTTCTTTACATTTTAATTGTGGATTGAGTATAAGTTTACAGGGCAGATCATCAGTTTTACATTTAACAAATCGTACAACTTGTTTTATCATAATGATTACATTGCCCTCCATGTACCATCAGTTAACAGTATTTTTCTCTATTCACTTTAGCTTCTTTTAAAGAAAAAAACAACAAAAACACTCAGGCATGTATAATAATTTACACCATGAAAAGGCACATTCTACAAGTCTGCCGCCTACCCTCCAGCTTAGTCCCTCCCTTCCCATGAATCTAGAGTCCTCAGCTGCTCCATCTCTCCATATCCCCATCTCTGCCTCCATCTCTGGTGTTACTTCTTCTCTGGATAAGGTCCAGCATTCTGCTTGTGCTCTTCTCCCTTGATGGTCCTCGGGTCCTTTGTTTCTGGACTGTAAGATTAACTGCTCCCCCATTTTTGTTACAAAACTTCTACCATTACAATTCTGACAGTTGCAATTAGACATGATAAAAATTAATCACTATTGAATCATAGGAATCTTATCGCCATCTCTTTTAATCAGACCCATCTAGACAAGATGACAACTATTCAGTAGGGACCCTTTCTTCCCCCACACATTCTTAAATTAAACTCCCTCATGAAACCTTGTGAGCCAGTCACTTTGTGCTTTTATTGCCTCCTCATTTTAGGTAGTCAGTGTCTAAGTTGCCGGTCCCTATCTACCCTGTGTACAGTAGGGATAGCATTGATACTTGATATGAAGACTTCTTGCCTCTCTGTTAGTATTTAGAGTTACTAGCTCCATGAGTGTATGTCAAGTTCATCAAATTGTAGCAATTTACCCTTATTTCCTTTCTCCAAAAAAAGTTTTTTTTTTCTATCTTCCTCTAGTCTAGTTCTGATTATCAAGCCATCGAGGCTAGATCAAATGGGTACAATCTAAAGGTTTGGGTGTTCTTGTGCATCTCCCCTCATTTCATATCAGCTGGATGCTTCACTCTCAGGTCTAGCCTTCTGTGGCTATGTCTTTGTCTACGGGCACAGATGTCCCCAGGTCTCACCACACTTTGGACCAACCAGCCCTTCTTCTCTCTCTCATCTCCATGTCAACAGGAGTCAATGGATCATGATTGAACCCAGCCCATTTTTTCATTGTTGCCTTTCCCACTCTTCCACTCACCAGCAGACCAATGTGGTCACCAGCAAGCTTACATGCCTGCTCATGTGTTCCTTTTGAGTTTCAGTCTTAGAAGGGGGTTTGTCCTCAAGGAACTTGATTACTTGCCTTGATGACTTCCCGGTGCACAGCTTGCTTATTCTTGCAGTAGCTTGACGTACTGACATCTTTGTTTTGGGTTTTTCCTGATGATCCTTCTTTAAAGATGCATCTTCTGACACTCTAGCTGATCCAGGTTGGTCTGCTTGTCCTTTCTAGTGGGAATGCCTCACCTCAGAAGGTTCTGGATGGGACTCAGAATTCCACCTAAGGTCCTATACTCTGAAAAGTTTCCTCAAGAAGCCGGTTTCACTAGGCAAGTTCTAGAACCCCTTTTAGGTTTTCCAATCAGTTATAGGCTGAAGACGGGCTTACAAGTTTTCTGTAATCATGTTTCCTGACATTCCTTTCTATCCCACTCAAGTGTCTATTTTACAATAGTAGGCAAGGGAGAATAATATTCATAATACAGTCAAGCATCTTAGTATCATTTCCCCTCTTCGAACTATGCCTAGATGCCTGTATCACAGAGCCCTATTGTTCCAAGGTTAAGCATACATCACTATTTACCTCTGTACCACTTAGCAAAGGCTAACTTATCCCAGTGTTCCCCTATCTACCTTGTTCTTCTATCTCCTCACCTTTCTTGTATTTCCTTCCCCAACCCCTGAAACATGATGTGTCTGCCCTTACCCTGTGCTCTACCATCACCTCCTTCCACCGCCCCTGAAACCTCCCACCCCAACCTCACCATTGTGGTTACCTTATATTCCATTAATTTTTCCCTCCATTTAAGATGGTCTGTTTTATCCTGTAATCTACTTGACCTCCCCACAACCAAGATCTCTGTTCCTCTGTTTATCTTCTTTCACATTGTAATTGTTTTGATCATTGTCCAACCTCCCAGATCCTCTGAATTTGTTCTTATAGTTCTATTCTGTTCTTGACTTTTCCATTTGTCGATTGACTTCTGGGTGATGCTGTCACATA
>NW_006408530.1:16506898-16511641 GCF_000296735.1 Chrysochloris asiatica
TTTTATTTTTCATTTTTGTTGAAGATGTACATCCACTGTATTTTCAATTATTTTATCAAATGATTCATGCCTTGCCTTCGAGGCTTACTTGGCTTTTATATAAAGTTGTTGTTGTTGTTAAGTGTCATAGAGTCAGTTCCAACTCATAGTGACCCTGTGTAGGGTTTTCAAAGACTGGTTGATGGGTTTGAACTGCTGACCTTTTCGTTAACAGTCAAGTGTTTATTATACAGTACCACACTAGGACTCCTTTATCTAAACTAGTAAGTAGAAAACTGATAAAGACCCTCAAGCAGAATAAAACAAGCTCCTTCCTATGCAAAGTAATATAAGAGAATTTTTGCGTATCTCAGGAGCTTGGATTGGTTCAAGATCATCATAATTTCAGTGATTAAAAATATGACCAGATCATATATAAATTAAATTCTCCAAGGTTAAGTGAGAAAGCTGCAAGTCAAAAGAGAAATAAAATAGCTTTGCTTAAGAGAAGTATTAGGACTAAGCATTCCTTAAATCATTTCCCTTAATAAGATGTGTCTGTCATTTGTTTCATTTGGCTTTTGGCCTGTAGAGACTACAGTGTTCCATCAGGATTATTCTGTCAAATGAAAAAAACCTGTCTACATGTCACCATGTGCTTAAACAAGCCAGACTAAGTATTAAATCTAAGGGCTCTGTACTTTAAGAAACATTTTTACAAGTGGAAAGTTATTCAACTTCCATAGTTTATCTATTTTCTAGAGTCTTTTAAAACTGCATAATATATTGAATGTCAAAGAGCTATAAAATCTCTTAACTATTGATACGTATTTGTAGATAGCAATATGTCCTACCATAAATTTGAATAAGTAAATTACTTTAAACAAAGATCTGGTGTATTGCTTTACTGTTACAGAAGCATTGTTGTTGTTATTAAGTGCTATCAAGTCAGTTCTGATCCATAGTGACCCTGTATATGGGTCAGCTGGTGAGCTTAAACTGCTGACCTTGCAGTTCAAACAGCTTTGCCGACTAGTTCGTTAACCCACAGTGCCACATTAGCTTCCTATTATATTGTATACCAGTAGTTTTTTGTTGTTGTTTCTTATGGTTACTAAATTATTGCCTTAGAATGTCAGTATGGGATGTTTTAAAATAAAAATCAGTATTAATATGTATAAATATAAATATGTCTGCTATATTCTATGTGTATATACTTATATAGGTCCCTAAGGCTATAGATATGTTTTGATAATTATGAAAACAAAAACCTATCTTAACAATATCATGAGGTTGTTGTTGTTGTTGTTACATGCCGTGAAGTCGGTTCCGACTCATAGCCACCCTGTACAGGGTTTCCGAGGCTGT
The DNA here is from genome assembly GCF_000296735.1 of Chrysochloris asiatica. Classification (NCBI taxonomy): domain Eukaryota; kingdom Metazoa; phylum Chordata; class Mammalia; order Afrosoricida; family Chrysochloridae; genus Chrysochloris; species Chrysochloris asiatica. The sequence continues at coordinate 16,508,246 of NW_006408530.1, forward strand.
AAATCTTTACGGGAGCAGAAAGCCTCATCTTTCTCCTGTGGAACAGCTGGTAGTTTCGAACAGCTGACCTTGCAGTTGCAGCCCGATTCATAACCACTATGCTACCAGAGCTCCTTATATCAGGAGGAACGCTCTTCAGTTAAGACCATATATTAGTTAAAGTATTACTAGCTTCATAAACAAACTCAATAATTTATTTTTCACTGACTGATGTAAAGTAAAAATTCTTTTCTTTTCTTTCTTTTTTAATTTGGGTTTTCCTGAGGCCAAGCAATGCCTCAGAGAAATAGTTTCTTTCCATCTTGTAGCTCCTGCAACTTCAATATATGGCTTCCAATGTCACCAAGATGGCTTCTGTCTGCTCTGTGGAATGGAAGGAACGAAGGAGGATAAAAGCACTTGATCTAAAAGTGGCACGTATTACTACTGTTCCTCATACTGCACTAGCTAGAATTTAGCCATATTGCTAGTACTAGAAAGGAAGTTGAGAAACTTAGTCCAGCACTTTACTACAGGAAGGGAGAAAATCAGTTTTCTGAACAAATCACAAGTCTATGCAATAGTCTTCTTCACATTCTCTTACAGTTGCATAGCACATATATCTTCTTCATAATCCTTTGCAGATAATCACTTTATTCTTCATATCCATTCATGATCATATCTCATTTCAACCGTTCATACTCTCTTTAACTCAAATGCATTGATTCTTTGTATTCCTTTTTCATTGTCCACCTTACACATGCATGTGAGGTGATTGAAAATACTATAATTTGGCTCAGGAGCACCTTAGTACCTAAAGTAACATCTTTGCTTTTTAACATTTTAAAAGATTAAGTATAGATAGATGTCAAGCCACATGATAATAACCTAGGAGCAAAAGGTCAAAGAGAAAATGACCTTCTTCCAGAACTGAGAGAGAACGTTTGTACCTGAATTCAGGCTTCTAGCCTCCTAAGATGTGAGAGAATAAAATATATATCTGTTAGTGCCACCCATTTGTAGCATCTTTGTTTTAGCCACATAAGATAATAAGACAGAATTGAGTACTGGCAGTAGGTACTACTATAACAGATACCTAAAATGTGGAAACAGATTTGGTAGTACACAATGAGTAAAGACTAGAAGAACTTTATGGTACTTGTCTTCGTTATGTAGTGTTGCTTTAACAGAAATACCACAAGTGGATGGCTTTAACAAATAGAAACACATTCTCCTCAGTTTGTTGTTATTTTTATTAAGTGTCATTAAGTCAATTCTGACTCATAGCAACCCTGTATAGGGTCTCCAAAGAATGACTGTTGGGTTTGAACTGAGGACCTTGTTAACTGGCCAATCTTTATCCTATAGTGCCAAGCAGGACTCCTTTCACAGTTTAGGAAGCTTGGAGTATGTATTCAGAGTGCTGTCTCTATGAGAAGGCTTTCATTGTCAGTTCTAGAAGAACTTTCTTGTCTCATTTGATTTTCTACTCCTGGGAAATCTTTATGAAGCTTGACATCTCTCTCCCCTATCTCTCTCTGTCGGGTAGTTTAAGCTTTTTCATATTTCAAAGGAGATTGACTCAAGATATACCCTCTGCTATTTCTAACTCATTAACTTAATAAAGAAAAGACATTCCTAAATGGAATTATAATCACAGGCATAGAAGTTAGGATTTACAATATTTGGGGGACATAATTCAATCCATGTGGAGTCCTGGTGTGGCACTACAGGATAAGCACTTGACTGAAAGAAAGTTTGGCTTGAACCACTAGGCTGGAAGCTCAAACTCACCAGCCTCTCCTCAGAAATCCTGTACAGGATTGCTTTGAGTTGAAATCGACTCAATAGCATTTAATAACAGTAATCTATTCAATCCATAAATTTCACCCTTTGGTTCCTCAAAATTCCCTTCCCTGAACAGATCTAATGTTAGAGCCCCACCATCATGGATCCAGAGCCTAGTGTAGCACATTCAGGTCTGGAGGTACCTGAACTGTTTCAGCAGCTCAGCAGAGTGCACAGTGTCAGATTGGGCCAAGAACTCCTACCACAACCTGTTGCCCTACCACCACTTGTCTTCTGGACTAGAAAGAATTCTGTCCGAAAATAAGCACCTTGACCTCAGCCATCTTTTGAATTGGCATGGATAACTTCAGATGGCTTACCTTTACCCTAAACAATTAGGCCAGAAGGAGTGCTATCTAAGACAGGTTACCCCACCCCTCAGCCCTCCCTCCTTCTCTTGACTGTAGAGGGTGCTGATTCCTAATGGATGTCCCATGCCACAATTTTCTCCTCTCTGGGTTCTGCCCCTGCCCCAATTTTCTCCTTTCTTTTTTTTCTCCCTTCCTTGTTTTATCCTTTCTTTCTTTTCATGTTTCTCAACTCTTTCATCCCTCCCTTTCTTCTTTTTCTTTTTTCATTCTTTTTACATTTTTAATATTATGTTTCTCCTTTTATTTTCCCTCTCTAGTTTGCTTATTGTATTTTTCTTTCTTTTGTTCTCATCCCTTGGTTTTTTTGTTTGTTTGTTTTTTCTGTTTAGCTATTAAATTCTTGTAGTTGCTTGTTTTCTTTATTATTTTCTTTTATTGCTGTTGTTTGTTTTTGTTTTTTATCCTTACTTCAGCCACCATGAATCAGCCATATCCAAACGTTCTGCAGCACCACTTACAGGATGAGGGTCAGTGCATGCTGATTATCCATAAACAGCAGTTAACACCAGTAAAACCCAGCCTCAAATGTGCTACACAAACAAAACATTACTTACAAAGGAGAAACAATAAGACACAGCTCTGATTTCTTAGCTGAAACCATACAAGCAAAAAGGCAATGGGATGACATTTCTAAAATAACGAAAAAATAATTGCAAACCAAAAATCATATAAATAGTAAAATTGTCCTTCAAACACAACAGTAAAATTAGGATATTTCTAGCTAAACATAAATGAAACAAATTTGTAAAAAATCAAATAACACTATTAAGAAATATTAAATGGAGGACTTTGGGAGAAAAGAAAGAGTTAAAAGGCAACAGAGGTAAATATGCTATATACAAAATTCTGCAATAATATTGAACTTTGAGTAGATGAATCAGTAGATACAGAGTCTGAACAGGTGTGGAGGAAGAGTGTAAGTATACTAAAAAATACATATAGATTTGATAGTGAATATCTGTACAAGGGTATTTACCTTTGCTTCAAGTATATCCATGGGTATTGTCTTAGGTTAAGTTCTCTAGGGAAGCAAAATCAGTGAGACCTATTCAGTTGTGAAGAGCCTTAGTGTTGATTCCAACTCATAGCAATCCTATATAAGGTTTCCAAGGAAGGGCTAGTGAGTTTGAACCACTGAACTTGTGATTCAAACTGACCTTGTGGTCCAGTGCTTTATCTCGCAGAACCACACCAGAAC
>NW_006408530.1:16511741-16514005 GCF_000296735.1 Chrysochloris asiatica
ACACACACATGTCTCTTTATGTAGAAACATATATGTATATGTATTTAGCTGGTATTTAGAACTAACTTCTTCCATTATCCTTTTGTCCTGAGCAAGCACCTCAGCTGGCTGTGGTTCTTTGCCTGGTAGAGTGACCAAAACCTTCACTCCTGAAGGGACTGAGCTAGTAGTAGTTATGTTGGAATTGGGTTGCTGCACTTTGCCATTGACTTGAATCACAGGGAATGGTAGAACTAAAAGACTTCCTAAGGAATCCCCTGGATTCCACACATCTTCATTACCTCCATTATGTAATGCCAATCCAATTTCCCCTTGGTAATCAGGATCAATCACACCACCCAGTACAGCAACTCCCCTTATTTGCCTGTAGATTGAGGGGTAAGAGGAGTGTAAAATGATTAGGAGTATTCTTAACTTCCAGTTCAATGGAATCAGTGCAGTTTCTCCAGGTGGGAGTATTCCTCCTTTTGGAACTAAACCCTCAAGACTCTACAGTTAGGGTTGCAGGGACAGGAAACAAATATTTTGCCTGTGGGTCACTGGGAGTAATAGCGAGTAGTGCCACTCCAATTACCACCCCTTGGATCCTGGATCTGTGAATTCTGGCTATTGGAATACAGCATTATATGTTGTATGCTGGTTTAGAGCATAGATAGTCTCATGGAGAACCTAGCCCCAACACTGCAGAGTATTGCCACATAACTGGCAGTATGATTATGTCTTTACAAGACCATTTCATTGTTCAATTAAGCCAGCTGTTTCAGGATGATGAGGAACATGGCTGTTACTGTGCTTGTTAAGTGCCATCGAGTTGGTTACAACTCATAGTGGTCCTATATAGGCTATCCAAGGAGTGGCTGGTGGGTTTGAATGCCAATCTTGTAGTTCAGACTGACTTTGTGGTCCAGTGCTTATCCTGCAACATTGCACTAGAACTCTGAGGAACATGGTGAGACCAGTGAATTCCACGAGCATGGGTCTACAGCCACACTTCATTTGCTGTTAAGTGGGTACCTTGATCTGAGATGATACTGCGTAGGATGCTGTAATGGTAGATAAGGCATTCCTCTAAGTCCACAAATGGTAGTTTTGGCAGTAGCATTTAATTCAGGGAGGCAAATCCAAATCCAGAGTGTCTATTGCAAAAAGGACAAAATGCTCCCTGGTCCATGATGGAAGTAATCTGATGTAATCAACCTGCCACCAAATTGTTCACGGATCTCCTCAAAGAATGTTCCCATATCTGGGACTCAGTGTTGGTTTCTGTTGCTGACAGACTGACACTCAGCAGTGGCTGTAGCTAAGTCAGCCTTTGTCAGTGGAAGCTGATTACATTGAGTCCATGCATAACCTCCATATATGTCCTGGCTATTTTGTACATGAGCACATTGTGCAATGACAGTTGATGCAGAAAGAGCATAATCATTTCCACACACTTTGTCATCCTGTCCACTTGATTGTTAAAAATCCTTCTTTGCTGAGATAACCCTTTGGTGCAGATTCAAAAGAGACACAAATATCTTCACTTTGGGGCCCATTCAGCGAGGTCTGCCCACATACTTCTTCCCTACACTTGCTTATCATGAATTTTCCAATCATATTCCTTCCAACCCACTGGCCACAGCCAGTCACTATACAGTCATACAATCAATATACAGTCACACATCTGGCCATTTTTCCTTCTAAGCAAAATTAACAACCAGGTGGTCTGCTTGAAGCTCTGTCCATTGGAAGGATTTCCCTTAACTACGGTCCTTCAGAAAGTGCTGAGGCTGTCCATTTTTGAGTGGTGCCTGCATATCTTGTAGAACCATCTGTAAACTGAGAATGAGTTTCACTCCCTCAGACAACTGTTCATAAGGAACTTGACATGAGGCCATTTAAGTAAACTGGGAGAAGGAAGCAATGACAGATGTGGAGAACAAGAACATTTGGGTCACTTCTTCATGCAACTTACTTGCACCCTCAAGTGCTGCTCAATCCTAGTCTCATATATATCCCTCTGGTGTGGTGCTGTGGGATAATGCGCTGGACTGTAAAGTCAGTTTGAACAGCTAGGTCAGTAGTCCACGCTCACCAGCCACTCCTTGGAAACCCTACACAGGGTCATTGTGGGTCAGAATCAGCTTGTCAGCACTTAACAACAAAAACATTTAATACTTATTTAATGTATATGTTGAGCAAATAATCCAAGAAGCTGGATGGTATGAATAAAAATGCAGTATCAGGATTGGAGGACATTTATTAAAACCCTGTGGTATGCA
>NW_006408530.1:16517338-16531315 GCF_000296735.1 Chrysochloris asiatica
ATGGTCACCAATCACAGCGTGTATTCCCATTGAGTCTTAGTCTTGGAAGGGGGTTTTCTCTGAGGAGAACCGACCACTTGTCTTGATGTTTTCTGGGCAAGCATGTTGCTTGTTCTTGTAGTAACAGCCGGTCTGCCCATGTTGCTTTATATAGAGCTGATTTTTGAAATTTTCTATTCAGCTCTTAGACCTCCTCAGTTCTTCCATTTGTTTTAGCATCTATATGTTGGAGAGCAAGTTTCAGTGTTTCTTCTGACACTGACTTTCACATTTTCCTTCTTTCTTTTCTTCTTAATGACTTTTTGTTTTCTTCATGTATGATGTTCTTGATGTCATCTCACAACTCTTCTGGTCTTCAGTCTTTAAGATGTAATCTATCAAATCTGTTCTTCAGATGATCTCTAAATTCAGGTGTGATATATTCAAGGTCATATTTTGGCTCTTGTGGACATCCATGTTATAGTTTTGAGGTATTGTACTGTGGACGTAGATAAATTGTAGTCTCAATTTTATAGATTCACAGATAAAGAGGAATTTTACCCCATAAGAGACTATGTCTAAAATTCCACCCACATTTGGTTTAGAAGATAAGATGTTGGATGTTGATTTCATTTACAAGTTTTTAGATGATGTGATGGGCTGACTATGTTGTGCATGTGGCAAGAACATGACTTTTTGATGGCCAGTAGGTGGAATATTATGGATTGAAGTGTGTCACCCAAAAAAATATGTGTTGCACATCCTAACTTTTATCCTGTGGTTATAATCCCATTTGAAAGAGGTTCTCTTTGATAGGTTAATAAAAAAGAATTACTGTAGTGTGTTCTTGAGTCCATCTTTTTTGAGATATAAAACAGATTAAACAAGAAAGCAGAGTTGGAGAAAAAAAGATGCCAAGTGACCTGAAGTACACCAAGGAGCAGAAGCTGAAAGAGAAAAAGAACTTTCTCCAGAGCTGACAGAGAAAAAAAAATCATCTTCTAGAGATAGCACTTTGAGTATGGGCTTCTAATTCTTCTAAACTGTGTGAAAGTAAATTACTGTTTGCTAAAGTCACCCATTTGTGTTATCTCTGTTATAGCAGCACTAGATAACTCAAACAGTTTAATTGATCAACATGTTTGGTTGTATTTAATTTCATAACCACAGAAATGGGTTCTTTTATTTGTACTATTTATCATTAGCTTGGATCCCTAAACAAACTGGGCAGGATCATTACTTAAAATCTGATTAAAGACATCTACTGCTAAATCTCACCTTAAGATTGCATTTACCTTGAAGATAAGTATTGCTCAAACTTGATTTTGTCATTATTTTTGGGATAGTCAAACTGGACTGTTTATACTCTATCAGAGAGTAATCAAACTGCCAAGTCCAGAATTTCTGGGTCATTCCTTTCCCACTTTCCTCACTTCCACACATCAGCTTCTCCCCTGGAAAGTCTTGTGTTTAAATTCATTCAAGTCATTATAAGTGAAATTATATTCAAATTATTAAGCGAATAATAAAAAAATGATGAAATAATATTGAATTTTTTAAAATTTTCAATTTTAAATGGTATCAAATTTCCTTGGTAAGGATTACAATTAAATGATTGGAAGTACTTCCGTGTTGTAGTTTTGAGGTATTGGTTAGTGATTTAAAGGAAGACAGTCCTGATGTGGAGCTGTGGGATAATGCACGGGACTGCAAGATCAGTTTGAAGTGCAAGGTTAGCGGTTCAAAGTCACCATCAGCTCCTTGGAAATCCTATGCAGGGTTACTAAGAGTAGGAATCGATTCGATGGCACTTAACAACAACAATGCTATTTCTAGAGATTAGATAATGCTTTCGCCAAGAAGATAGACAATTTTATTAGGATATGTATATCAAACATTTGATGACCTGCAGTCCTGTTGTCACGCTGTAGGATAAGTGCAGGACTGCAATGTCGGGTTGAACCACAAGTTCAGTGGTTCAAACTCATTAGTCACTCCTAGGACACCCTTCACTGGGTCACTATGAGTCCGAAGTGACTCAACAGAAACAAAAAGTTAAAAGACTGAAAAGAAGTTTTCTAGTTGTAATACTTCTATTTTGAGTAGAAATACTATATTTAAAATAAATTATGCCATGGGACAAAACAAAATATTTCCACTATTCCTGTTCTGGATTCCTGGTGTAGCTCTATAGGATAATGCATTGGACCACAACATCGGTTTGTACTGCAAAGTCGGCAGTTCAAACTTACAGTACTCTTCTCGGAAACCGTATATAGGTCGAAACTGACTGAATGGCCCTTAACAACAACAACATTTCTGTTCCAGTAGTGGATATTGAGCATCTTTCAACTTTAAACTCTGGTCTCACGCTATTAATAGAGCCTCCTGACACCTTTAAGGGAATAGCTGAAATAATTGCCTCCGGTTCATCCAGATAGAGGAATTTCAGCTAAAAGTATATCACATTTACTAGGTTTACATGTCTGCTTTTTGATGAGGTTAAAACCTAAATTCCTAAACCTTTTTTCTAATCTTGTTTACTTGGCAATTCAAGTTTCCTTTTCTTCCCCCTGTCCCTTATCCCAACTCCCCACGCCCCCACTTTTCCCGATGAGAATTACAACGAACTCATTTATAAAAATAAACACAAAATTAAAGAAATTCTCTACCATAATACGTTGTTCCAAACTGAGTAGCCAAGAACATTAAACTCCATTATTTTGAAATAATCAAGAAAGAAATTACCTGCTGAATTTCTTTATCTCCTACTATGAGAACATAAAGGGTTATGAAGGGTTAATGTAGCATAACTTCTGTTTTATTTTTATGCTTCATTATTATTACTATAGAAAACCAAGCTTATAAAAAAAAAAAAAAACATACATTGTACCTATCACCTAGCTTTAACAATTACCAACACACCTTTTTTTCCCCTTGAAACAAATCAGTCATGCCATTTCAGTGTTTTAATTAGCAATGTTGTTGTTGTTAAGTGCCTTCATGTTGGTTCCGACGCATAGCGACCCTGTATATAGGAAATGTTATTAATAAGGAGAAAATCAGTATTGTTATGTCAGATCCAATAGACTTCCCTTTGTTAACTAAAATGCAACTAAATTGCTGTGTTTCTGGTACCTGCAAGGCACTCTGACCATAATGCTCTGTCATTCTTTCAAATAGCAAATGGAACTCATTTAAACCAGATGAGTGAAGGGCTGTTGAATTGGTGTACCTACAGCACAGCCTGCACAGCACCAAGCACCTATTTCAAGTGAATGAAGAGTGGGTGGCCAGAAGAAAGAAACTCTTTCACCCGTTTAACCTGTAATTTGACAACATCTGTGAAGAATTATCTCCAGCATTGGCATCGTAATTGTTGTATCTACTATCATTCACCAGGGAGAAGAGATTACTTGAAATAAATGTTAACGGAATTATAGTTGAACAACATGAAAGCAAAAATGAGAGGAATAAGATCTATAAGATGTGCCCAAATTAATCAGAGGGCTTGAGAGACATTAAATTGTTTAATATAAAATGAGGTTATAAATGTTTTTATAAGAAAAGTTCAAGTAGAAGAGGCCATCTAGTTTGTGGTCTAGGTGTTAAATAGTTGAGCATTTCTAAACACTCCCTATGTGATAGAGGCTTTGCAATTCATGTAGTTGATATTATGAGTGATATCAATATGAACACTTTCTACAGAAACTGAGGAAGGAATGCATCTATTGAACCTACTCTAAATGAATATTATTGATAAAATGATATCACATTCTACTGGGAAGCTACATTTTCAATAAAAATTAATACATAAAAATGTCTGAAATTTAGCAGGTAATTATGGGATACCTGCAGGTAATATACTGACAAAGTATTTATTGACTTATTGGTTTACTGATTTACAACCAAATAGTTTTCAGAGATCGACTGTCTAGTTTAAGAATATTATGTAACAGCATGTTACACTAAAGAAAGAAAAAACAAATTATCTATAAAATACTTTCTTCGTGTCTTTCAGGATATAACATACTCCTTCACTTTTCCTACTTTTTATCCTATTCTTTTTGGGTTCTCTTTCTTATTTGTTTGGATCCTCAGAACTTATTAATGTACCAGTGCCCTAACTGCATACAGTCAATATACACAACTCCCCAAACTCCAGATTTATATATTTAATTTCTAATGTGCCATTTCCGTTTGGATATCTAGAAAAATCTCAAACTGAACATGTCAAAATGAATTTCTGACCACCACTTAAACCCTAAAATGCCCCACTGCAACATTTTCAATCTAAGAAAGTACTATCACTGCTCTTTCAATTATCAAGCCAAATAATCGGCATCATATTTGACTTTTTTTCATTCACTCTGAATCTTATATGGTAGAATATTCCAGCAGCTCTGCTTTGAGTCCACAAATTCTATGTCTTCCATTATATTCCCTCTATAATCTCTTTCTTGAGCTATTGCATTGCCTGTAAAATTGTCTGCCCATACCTTTCCTTGTCTTCCTGTGTATGTTACTCTCCAAAAAGCAATTCACATGAATCCACAAAGATACAAATCAGATCATATTACTTCCTTGACTAAAATGACTTCCAACCTCATGCAGAGTAAATGCCAAAGTTTTACAACAGTTTAAGTACCACTGCTTTAAAGGATCTAGTCCAGATTACCTCTTTTGACTTTTTCTTATTTTTCCCTATTCCCACATCAACCTGTTCACCCTATACTTTTTATTATTCCTTTAACATAACAGGCGTGTACTCACCTAAGATATTTTACACTTGATATTTCTCTTAATTTAATACTCTATTTGTTATAACTTTATGGATAATTCACTCACTTCTTTCAGGTCTACTCTAAAATGTTCACATACTTTGGGTAACCACCTTCATAATTCAAAATTCCACCATCCCAACCATCTAAAGTCTTTTCTCTACTTTATATTCTTTATGTAGTACTCATCAAGCAATCAGGTTTATAACAATGCTATAAGTTTATTTATTTTATTACTGCATAGATTGTCAAGGGCCTAGGGAATTTGCTTACAAAAGATTAAAGAAGGATCATTATGTGATTTTTCAAGGTATGATTTATTGTTAAACCATCAACCACTATTTCTTCTTTAGTGTTTTGAAAAGAAATTAAGAGAAAAATGGGCCATCAGTGAAACAGTTAATCTAGCATTCATTCTTAGGGTATATGATATAGATGGGTAGTTGATGAGACTGGATTGAAATGACTCTATCTTTTGTTCTAATGTTTAATTCATTATATCTATGAGGTTCCTTCACTTGTCTGTTACTTTTTCATACTATGGTGGCTATTGTGTTATTGTGATTCTGGGAGCTGTGCCATCAGTATTTTAAATACCAGCAGTATCACCTATTAGTTATTGAAACCCTTATGAATAGCAGCAGGATATTGTTTGACATAATGGCTGAAGATGAGTCCCTCAGGTTGGAAGGCACTCAAAATATGCCTTCTCAAATTAAAGCTGTTCTTAATGACACAGATGGAACAAAGCTTTCAGGCCCTTTACTTGCTGATGGATACAACTCAAAATGAGAAGAAACAGCTACAAACATCCGTCAAATATTAGAATATGGAATGTATGAGGTATGAATCTAGGAAAATCTAAAGTTTTTGAAAATGAAATGGATTGCATAAAGACTTATATCCTAAACATTCTTGTTTTTGCTGTTGTTAAGTGCTGTTGAGTCGGTCCCAAACCATAGCAATCCTGTATAGGGTTTCCGAGGAGCAGCTGGTGAGCTTGAACTGCTGGTTTTGTGGTTCAAACTGACTTTGCAGTCTAGTACATTAACCCACAGCACCACACCAGGACTCCTAGACATTGGGAGGCTAAAATATACTGGTATTATCTACTTTGAATAAGACAATCATTTTATTTACTATGCCAGGAATGGCAAATTGAAGATGAATGGAATCACATTCATAGTCAAAAAGAGCATTTCAAGAACTATCTTGAAATTGTCTGTGACAGGAAAATACTCGTATGTCTGCATGGAAGACCAGTTAATACCACTATTATTCAAATTTACACAGCAAACACTAAAGTCAAAGATGATGAAATTGAAGAATTCTACCAACTTCTTCAGTCTGAAATTGATCAATTATGCAATCAAGATGCATTGATAATTATTGGTGATTGGAATGTAAAAGCTAGAAAAAAATACAAAGGCTCAGTGGTTAGAAAATATGGTCTTGGTTATAAAAACGACGCTAGAGATCGCATGAGAGAATCTGGCAAGATGAATGAGTAATTCACTGCAAGTACCATTTTTTCAACAACATAAATAGTGACTATATTCATGGACCTCAACAGATGGAATACACAGGAATCAAATTTACTACATCTGTGTAAAGAGATGATGGAGAAGCTCCATATAATCAGCCAAAGATAGAGTGTGGAACACATTATTAATTGCTCATATGCAAGTTCAGGCTGAAGTTGAAGACATTTAAAGCTGAGCCAAGTCATGGTATTTACAATAGCCTCATACACATGTAAAAGTTGGACAATGAATAAGAAAGAGTGAAGAAGAATTTATGCCTTAGAGTTATGGTGTTGGATAAAAATATTAAAAGTACCATGGCATGCCAGAAGAACAAACAAATCTGTGTTGGAAGAAGTACAATCAGAACGAACGCTCCTTAGATGTCAAGATGACCAGACTTTGTCTCTCATGCTTTGGATATATTGTCTGGAGAAGAACACCAGGCATGGTAAAGTGGAGGGTTATCAAAAAAGAGAGAGGCCCCAATGGGATAGAATGGGCCAATGGCAGTTGCAATGAGCTCAAGCATAATGCTTATGAATATGGCGCAAGATTAGGCAGTGTTTTCATGCTGTTGTGCATAAGGTCACTATTAGTTGGCACCATTCAACAGCACCTTACAATAAGGCTAGTTCAAAATATTAGTATATCCCACCTGGATTTAGAAACCATCTCAAGAACCATTAGACATTAGACATCAAAGAATAAAAACCAGAGGAATTGTGAGATGAGATCAGGAATATTTCACATGAAGAAGTCCAAAGGTCATTCAATAGACAGGAAAAAAAGAAAAGATAAAAAAAATAAATAAATTATGTCAGAGAGATTTAAAAATATATTCTGATGCAGAGCTGGAGGCATTCACTCACCTATGACAAGAAATTGGGAAATAGCTTCTTGGCTGCAGGATTGAAAGAGATCCTTATTTGTGCCCTTTCCAAAGGTGGAAATCATCTAACAATATCATTAACATCATATGCAAGTAAAACTTTGGTGAAGATAATTGAAAAACAATTGCAGTAGTACATAGACAGGGAACTACCTGAAATTCAAGACAGATTCCAAAGAGAATGTGGAACAGGGATACCTGTACTGACATCATATGTATCTTGGCTGAAAACAGAGAATACCAGAAAGATGTTTACTTGTGCTTTATTGACTATTCAGAGGCATTTGACTGTATGGATCATAGCAAACTATGGCTAACATTATGAAGAATAGGCATCCCATAACAATCATTCTTTTGAGGAACTTGTACATAGGCCAAGAGACAGTCATTCAACAGAACAAGTGCATACCTAATAGTTTGAAATCAGGAAAGGTGAGTATCGGGATTATATCCTTTCACCATATTTATTCAATATGTATGCTGAGCAAATAATCTGAGAAACTGAATTACATGAAGAAGAACAAACATGGCATCAATTAGAGGAAGAGCCATTAACCTGTGATATATAGATGACATAATCTTGCTTGCAGAAAGCGAAGAGGACTTAAAATACTTACTGATGAAGATGAAAGATCACATCCTTCAATATGCATTGTACTTCAATGTAAAGAAACCTAAAATGGAGAAACTAAAAAGAAGTTGTCAAAAGCTTCATTTTGGTTGACTCTATAATCAACACTTATGGAAGCAATATTTCAATTCAAGAAATCAAACAATGCATTCCATTAGGAAAATCTGCTGCAAAGACCTTGCTAAAGTGTTAAAGAGCAAAGTTGTCAGTTTGAGGACCAAGGTGTTCCTGCCCCTAGCCACGGTATATTCAATCACCTCATATGAGTGTGAAAGACAATTAATAAAGAAGACCAGAGAAGAATCAAAGTATTTGAATTTTGGCGATGGCAATAATTATTCAAAGTATCATCAACTGCCAGAAGAACAAACACATTTGTTTTGGAAGAAGTGCATCTGAAATGTACCTTAGAAGTAAGTACAGCAAGCCTTTATCTCACAAACTTTGGACATGTTTCAAGAATGACCATATTCCTGGAGAAGTGGAATTGACACAGTTGCAGCAATAATGGGCCCACACATAGCAAAAATTGATAGGATGGCCTAGGACTATCAGTGTTTCATTCTGTTGTGCATAAGGTATTATAAGTAGCAACCCGTGTGACTGCACTTAACAGCAACACTATATGATATATTTTCTTGGTCATTTTCTTTGGTGAAGCAAAAAGCGTAGGTTATCCTTCTAATTCTCACATCACAATCATAGGCAACATTTCTCCTAGTAAGAACAACTGAATAAATTATTGTATAATTAACTTAAGGCAATTAAGAGTTAATTTATTGAAGCTATATTTAGTAAATAAATATCTATTTGTTGTTAAGTGCCATCGAGTTGGTTCCAATTCACAGCAACCTTGTACAGGGTTTCCAAGGAGTGGCTGGTGGATTTCAAATACCAACCTTGCATTTAACGGTTTTGTGGTTAACCTATAGTACCACACTCTTTCTACTCCCGTAAGGATTTACACCCTCGGAAACCCTGTACAGGGTCGCTATGGGTCGGAACCGACTTGAAGGCACTTAACAACAACAACAACAACAACCACACTAGGACTCCTAAAGTATCTTGGTGGTGGTGGTGGTAGTGACTGTGTGCCTTGGTGTCAGTCCCAACTCATAGTGAACTTGTACAGGGTTTCCATGACTATAAATTTTTATGGAGCAGAATGTCTCATCTTTCTCCAGTGGAGCAGATGGTAGATTCAAACTGCTGACCTTCCATTTATCAGCCCAACTCATAGCCCACTATGCTACTGTGGGCTCCTTAAAGTATCTTGTTGTTAATAAGTATCATTGAGTTGTTTCTGACTCATAGCAACCCTGTATAGGGTTCTGGAGAGTTTGAACCACGGACCTTATGGTTCAAACCGACCTTATGATCTAGTGCTTTATCCCACAATGCCACACCAGGACTCCTTAAAGTATCTTGGGCTTAATGAATTTTGTGGTGCATAACTCACATCTCCTGCTTCACTGCAGTACTGAATAACTCAGTTCCCACTGCCCAGAGTTCTATTTTCTAATGACTCAATGATAAGCCCATTCCAATGAATTTCTCTGATATGAAGAAAGTTGCTCTATCCAAGTTCATGCTCCATTCATAAAGCAGCTATCATCTAATGCTTGGGCAATGTAGATCTAGGAAAGTCTGTCCATTTCCTCTATTTTAGGAAACTCTATAGTTTCCTGTCTCTGGGACTTTCCTTTGTATAAGTCAAAACTTTGAAGCTTCTCCTATTCCATCTTGCTTTCTTCATTCCCCTACTGTGCTGATTATTAGGATACTTAACAAAATACTTTCTCTATGCAAGCATTAACCTCAGAGTCTGTTTCATGGGGTGCATGGCCTAAGAGAGTTGGTGCTAAATATGGTCCAAGGAAACAGAGTCTAAAACAGTGATTTGGATCTGGAACACCAGCCAACAGATTAGTATGAAGGATCCCATTAGTGGGAGTAAGTGGAATATTAATAGCCTTAACATGTGGTATGGTGTAAGTGTTATCAATTTCCTCAGGGTATACTGAAGCATGGCGTTAGTGAACTCTGTGTATTTAACATTTTAGGAAACTGAAAAGTTCAGAGGCTACAGTAATTATAAGGAGTATAGAATCAGTGTCACCACTGGTGTGGTGCTGTAGGATAAGCATGGTACTGCTAACCACATGGATGGTGGTTCAAACCCACCAGCAGTTCCTTGGCACTTCACAACAACAACAACAAATTAGAATACCATCACTGGGAGCTGTGATGTACTGATGTATTTGAGAAAAAACAGTAAAAGGTTGGAGGAAATTAATCATCAATTTAAGGATAAATGTTTGAGTTCCAAAGTACAAAATCCAGAGGTACTTCTTAGCTGAGTATAAACAGGTTCTAGTTTTTGAAAACCAGAGAAAAGCAAAAGCTTAAGATCAAATAAGAGGTTTATTATTAGAATAGCAGAGTTCCACAGAGTTTGAATTCTCAACATTGACAAGTCTGTCACACTAAAGTCAGACCCCTGATTGAAAAAGAAAGAGACCCTTTAATTCAATAATAGGACATCTAAATGAATGAACTCAACAATCTTGAGCCCCTGGAGTCTCTATTTTTCTTGTAGATCAGATAGATTCTTATGTCTTTCAAGACTATAAATAGCCTTGTCCTTTTTAGACCGCAAGATTACCAACTAGGGTTAAATCATAAGATTATCCAGCCAAGAATATGTTGGACTGTAAAGACAGGATAAGAACAGTATCATAAAGGAGCTCTAAGACTTAGTGATCACATACCAGCAGGAGCTAGGAGAGTATGTATGAGACTAGATTCTACCTTTTACAGGAGATAAGGACTAAGAATCAAAGAGATTAGGATATAAAGTTGAATAAAGGAGAGTTTTCCAACATGAAACACTTCCCTATGATTATGATACAGAATTGTATTCCTTAGTAAATTACACCTAAAATGATGCTAACACACAGCAACAGCAAATCTTAGATATTTAGAGAAAGAAATGACACATATTAAATGAAGTAAAATGATCAGAAAAACATGAAAACAACCATGAAACACCATGAAAGATGATACAAGAATAGGTAAAGAAGTTCATTAAAGTACACATTACAGATTATATTATGTAAGACTGAAGAAAGCATCTATCATGGAACTATGTACCATGGAAGGAACTTGTTGTTGTTGTTGTTAGGTGTCATCGAGTTGATACCAACTAATTGGGACCTTATGCACAGCAGAACGAAACACTGCCTGATCCTGGGCCAACATAACTACTGTTGCCATGCTTGAGTCCATCGATGCTGCCACTTGGCCAATCCATGTCGTTGGGGTCTTCCTTTTTTTCTCTGTCCCTCCACCTTACCAAACATGATATCCTTCTCCAGCAACTGGTCCTTCCTGAAAATATGTCTGAAGTATGAGTGACAAATTTTGGCCATGTTGGCCTCCAAGGAGCACCCTGGCTGCACTTCTTCCAAAACAGATCTATTGGTTCTTTTGGAAGCCCATGGAACGTTCAACATTCTCCTCCAACACCATAACTGAAAAGCATTAATTCTTCTATGAGCTTCTTTAATCACTGTCCAGCTTTCGCATCCATATGAGGTTATTGAAAATACCATGGCTTGGATCAGGTGCACCTTAGTCCTTAAACTGACATCTTTGCTCTTCAACACTTTAAAAAGGTCTTGTGCACCAGATTTGCCTAATGCAATACGTCATTTGATATCCTGACAGCTGCTTCTTTGAGTGTTGATAGTTGATCCAAGAAGAATGAAGTCCTTGACAACTTCAATCTTTTCTCTGTTGGTAAGAATTTTATTTATTGGCCCAGTGCTGAGGATCTTTGTTTTCTTGACATTGAGATGTAATCCATACTGAAGGCTGTGCTCTTTGAAATTCATCAGTAAATATTTTAAGTTCTCTTCACTTTCAGCAACAAGGATGTATCATCTGCATATCACAGGTTGTTAATGAGTCTTCCTCCAATCTTGATGCCACATTTTTCTTCATATAATTCACCTTCTCGGATTATTTGCTCAGCATAAAGTTGAGTAAGTATGGTGAAAGAATACAACTTTGTCACACACTTTCTTAATTTTAAACCTTTCAGTGTTCCCATGTTCTCTTCAAACAACTGCTTCTTGGTCCAGGTACAGATTCCTCATCAGCACAATTAAGTGTTCTGGAATACTCATACTTTGCAATATTGTCCATAGCTTGTCATGATCCACACAATTGAAAGCGCTTGCGTAGTCAATAAAGCAAAGGCCATATTTTCCAACTAGTGATCCTTCCTCTTTGCTCCCAACCTTTACATTCCAATCACAAATAATGATCAATATATCTTGATTGCATGTTTGTGGCTTTAGTGGTTGGTGCGCAAATTTTTATATTAGTGGGATTAAATGGGCTTCCCTGTAGGTGCATGGGTATTATCCTGTCACAGAAAGCAGTGTACCTCATGACTAATCTTGATATGTTCTTTTTGATACTAAACATCTTTCTGATATTCTCTGCTTTCAGCCAATATCCATCAGACATCAGCAATGATATCCCTCATTTCTCGGCTTCTTCTGAATCTGGCTTGAACCTTTGGAAGGTCTCTGTAAATGTATGCTTGCAGCCATTTCTGTATTACCTTCAGCAAAACTTTACTCGCATGGGATATCAAAGAGATTGCCTGATGATTTCCACATTCCGTTGGGTCACCTCTCTTTGGAATGGGCACGAATATGGATCTCTTCCAATCAGTTAGCCTAGATAGTTGTCTTCCAAATTTCTTGGCAGAGATGAGTGAGTGCATCCTGTGCTGCCTCACTTTCTTTAAAAATTTCAATTTTGATTCCATCAATTCCTGGTTCCTTGTTCTTTGCCAATTCCTTTGATGCACATTGGACTTCCTCCTTCAGTATCATTGGCTTTTGATCATATGCTATCTCTTGAAACAGTTGAGCATTAACCATTTCCTTTTGGTACAGTGACTCTGTGTATTCGTTCCATTTTCTCTTCATATTTTCTGCATCATTCAATAACTTGCTGATAGAATCTTTCAATAATGAAAGTCAAGGCTTGAATTGTTCCCTTAGCTTGAGAAATGCTGAGTGTGTTCTTCCTTTTTGGTTTTCTGATTCCAGATCTTTGCACATTTTGTTGTAATATTTGGCTTTAGCTTCTCAAGCTGATCTTTGAAATATTCTGTTCAGCTCTTAGACATTCTCATTTCTTCCATTTGTTTTAGCATCTCTATGCTGGAGAACAAGTTTCAGTGTCTGTTCTGACATCCATTTTGACCTTTTATTTCTTTCTTGTCTTCTTAATGACTTTTTGCTTACTTCATGTATGATATTCTTGATGTCATCCCACAACTCTCTGGTCTTTGGTCTTTAGTGTTTAATGTATCAACTCTTTCTTCAGATGATCTTAAATTTAGGTGGGATATATTCAAGGTCATATTTTGGCTTTTGTGGATTTGTTTTCATTTTCTTCAGCTTCAGTTTGAATTTGCATATCAGTAATTGATGGTCTGTTCTACAATCTGCCCCGGCCTTGTTTTACTGATGATATGGAGCTTTTCCATCATCTCTCTCCACAGATGTAGTCAATTTGATTTCTATGTATTCCATCTAGTGAGGTCCATGTGTATATTCATCTCTTATGCTGTCTAAAGAAGGTATTTGAAATGAACAAATCACTGGTTTTGCAAACTTCTGTCATGCATTCTCCAGCACCATTTCTATCACCAAGGCCATATTTTCCAACTAGTAATCTTTCCTCTTTGTTCCCAACCTTTGCATTCCAATCACCAGTAATGATCAATACACCTTTATTGCATGTTTGATGGATTTCATATTGAAGAAGTTGGTAGAATTATTCTGTTTCATCCTCACTGACTTTAGTGATTGGTGCGTAAATTTGAATAATAGTTGTATTAACTGAGCTTCCCTGTAGGCACATGAATATTATCCTATCACAGACAGAATTGTACCTCATAACTAATCTGGATATGTTCTTTTTGACAATTAATGCAACACCATTCCTCTTCAATTTGTCATTTCCAGCATAGTAAACCATGCAGTCATCAGATTCAAAATGGCCAATACCAGTCCATTTCAGCTCACTAATGTCTAAGATATTGAGGTTTATGTGTTCCATTTCAATTTTGACAGCTTTCAATTT
>NW_006408530.1:16531606-16533421 GCF_000296735.1 Chrysochloris asiatica
ATCTGAAACCTGTCCACCATGGGTGACCCTGCTGGTATTTAAAATACTGGTGGCATAGCTTTCAGAATCACAGCAACTCACAAGCCACCACAGTACGACAGACTGACAGATGAGTGGTGGATGGGAGGGACTAGCAGACTATTTATAAAAGCAAAAGAAATTTCACCAATGAGAAGGGAACATCACCACGAAACTTAGCGGTGATAATAGAAAGTACTTTATTTTCTGAGCTTCCTTATTGAAATTTAGATGACAGCATATTAAAAAATAATGGAGTCAATGCTGTGGTGTGTAACTTCCAGAAACAAGGTCTATATAATTTTTATAATAGCTGAATAATTGGATGATAACTATGTGATCTCACACATTACCTCTAGAGGAAAGATAAATGGTCAACCAACAGAGATATTTAATATATTCAATTAAAAGAAATGAGTGATTGAAGATAAAGAGACGGAAGTTAGCCATCAAAATAAAAGCCGGACTCCCTGCCTGACTTTAAAATCTGAGTCAGTTTTCAGTTTCAGAAACTGTTGACTATCCTAAAGATTTGGTCCCTAAGAAGGACCCTGCAACAACAACAGTTTATATGATGATGATTCCTCTGACACTTCCCCAAAGGGACCTTGCTTACTTACTTTGAAAAATATATACTGGTAAACTGGAAATTAACTAAGCTTGTCAAAGGTTACTTGACAAAAGGTTTTAGTTGTTGATGACATTCAGAAAAATGTATGAGTAGGGGGCATATGGAGGCCAGGTTTTATACGATGATTGGAGTCATAGTCTAAGTCTAACTCAAAGTGGGTCCTTTGGACCTATACATATGCCTAACCATCCCTTCTCCATACTCTAGAAGTATATTTGAAACAGACCCATTTGATAGTTGACATAACCCTCCCATTATTTTCTAGATGTGGAATCATCCTAATTAAAATAAATACATATTCTGAATATGGATTTACCTTTCCTGTATATAGGTCCTTGGGCAGTGTTTTATCTAGTCACAGAATCTTGTATAATATTATGTCAGATCAAGGTTCTATTTACTGTAAAGAAGACACAGCACTGGGCTCATGTCAGTATACTTGATTAAATCACAATCTGAGCAACCCAGAAAACGTCTCATTGTAAGAACAATGGAGCAACTTTGAGAATGTGTAGCTGAAGGTTAGGTCAGAAATATTAACATGAAATGATGAATTGCCATTTTCTAGAATACAATATATACCCTAAATCAGTGTTCATCATATAATGCTGTATCCTCAAAACACAGAAAACATGGATACAGGAGCCAGAGGAAACTCAGTTACTTTAACTGTCATCACTCTTAGTAACCCATTTGGGGAATCTGCTTTCTTAACCCTGTAACTCTGACTATAAAGACACTGTTTCTCAGAAAGGAAATGTTTCCACTTGGGAATTTCAGAATTTCATTAAACATTTGTCTATAACTGCCATCCAGTCACAGTAGGATCCTTAAGTTAACGTATCAGAAGGCAAGGAAAATAGTCACCATTCTTCTTTGTTGTTGTTGTTAAGTGCCGTCAAGTTGATTCCAACCCATAGTGACCCTTTATAGGGTTTCCAAGTAGCAGCTAGCGAGCTTGAACCACCAACTTGGCAGTTCAAATGACTTTGCAGTCTGACACATTAGCTGACAGCGCCACACAAGGACTTTGTTGTTAGGTGCCATCAAATCAGTACTGACTCATAGAGACTCTATGCACAGCAGAATGAAACACTGCCCGGTCCTTCACCAACCTCACAATCATTGCAACACTTGATCCCATTGATGCTGCCACTGTGCCAATC
>NW_006408530.1:16533736-16549127 GCF_000296735.1 Chrysochloris asiatica
GATGTATTTTTAGAACAATCCGTGTTCTAAAAAGTACAACCAGAATGCTCCTTGGAAGCCAGATGGTCAGACTTTAATATTCTTATCCAACATCATAACTCAAATGCATCAAATCTTCTACAGTCTGCTTTCTTCTTTGTCCAAATTTCACATGTATATGAGATTATTGAAAATACCATGACTTCAGACTGACATTTTTGCTCTTTAACACTTTAAGCAGGTCTTGTACAGCAGATTTACCTAATGCAACACATCATTTGATTCCTTGACTGCTGCTCCCAGTCTTATAGGAGTAATTTATCTTGAACATCAAGAGAAGATAGACTTGGTGTTGCATACTGGAATTGTATAAGAATATTATTTGTACCCGATGATCTACTGACACATTATATACGGAATATTGCAGGGTTGGCCTGACAAAAAGTGTGTTTACTAGAGTCTCAAGCCCTTGGGAGGAAGACATAGGCCACCCCACTTGGTAAAACCATCTAGATCAGCAGAAGTGTTGAAAAGGATAAGAAGATAGAACAGTTGGTTGAGGAGATTAATGACAAAGGCTATATTTCATTCTACTAGTCTGCTTTTGTGTTAGTTTCCACAGAAAATTGACCAGATCAAATCCTGACAGAGTTATTCTCTATTTTCTTAGACTTACTACAAGAATCAAGGGTATCTGAATGATTCAAAAGGTTGGCTATAGTGTCTACTATGGTGATAGCCAGAAAACGAAACAAAAGAAAACCTTCAAGACTGATATTTCTTATCACTCAGATCCTGGGAAAATTGGCATATGATGATCCATAACCAGGTACTTTGTTAAGGATTTTTCTCAATTGAAAGGGGTTGCCTTGCCCAAAGCCATTGCTACTGGTTGGGTTCAAGATCACCTTGGCCTTGAACAAGGCAATTCCTTTCACAAGCAGCCATCTAAGGAGCAACAAGTGGTCTTTCCATGTGTGGAAGAAAGAAAAGTGATAAGAATTGAAGATGCTTGAATCAATGGATTAATGAAACATGTGAACATCAGTTTCCATAACTGTGAGATCAGAAAAACAAGATGGTGCCCATCTACCACTAACAAAATCTCTGAAAGGGATCACATTAGTGGTTCCCAGATAGAGTGGAGTGGGAGAAAAAGTAGAAAAATACAAAAACAAAAAAAATTAATTAAAATATATTTTTAAAAACAAGATTAATGATCAGAAATAGACTAGAAGAACATAAGACTATGGCCCTCAACCACCCTTTAAGTCTGGAAAGGTACCCACACTAGTAACCCAATTTTTGGTCAAACAGTAGATATGTATATGGAGTGGGGAAACTATACTGGTGAGTTATGCTCACCATGGAAAGGTCAATCACTCAAAATTAAAAGGGCTGCATTTACCGAAGGACAAAATTGAGAAGGGATGGGAAGGTGGGTGGAATGGAAATAGGAATCACAGGGAGGAAGTAGAATAACTATTTTTGCATGGAAAGAATTGCAATCATTGAGATGAAACAACGTATAACTTTTTAATGTAAAACTGATGATCTTGTCTATGAAGTGTCACTCAATTAACAATGAAAAGATTCAAAACCAAACAAACAAAAACCCAGTGGTTTCTGAAGAGATCTGCTGGGCCAATTAAATTCAGGGCAAAGAAATCAGCTCAGAAGTTTATGGTGAGTATTTTAGAGAATTCCAAAGGAGATAATCTTGATAGATTTTTTAAAAAGGACACAGAGGATGATCACAGGGGCTAATTAGGAAGATGCTTTAAGAAAATGGACAAGTGCACTGATGAATAAAAAAGCCAGGAAAGTTGTGGTGAGGTATTTTTTCCATCATGACAATGCACCTGCTCATTCTTTGAGAGTATTAAGATGTGTCCTATGAGAATTTTGTTGGGAAACCTTGCTCCATCCACCAAATAGCTTTGATCTTGCTATTTCAGTCTTCATTTTGTTCTCAAAACTTAAAGGACATTGAAAAGTAACAGGATTTAAGTACCATTAGGGTGACAACATTGCAGCTTTGACATGGTATAAACAGAAGAGTGCAGAATTCTTCAGGAAAGGGTTGTTCTTTTGTTAGGTGCCATCAAGTAGCTACCAACTTATAGCAACCCCAAATACAACAGACCATCCTGTGTCAACCTCACAGTCATTGCTAAGTTTGAGCCCATTTCTGCTGCCACTGTACCAACCATGTCTTTAGGGGGTCTTCCTCTTATTCTCCAGCTCCTCTCTTTACCAAACATGATATCTTTCTCCAGGAAATATGCCCAAAGTATGACAGAAGTCTGGCCATCAAGGCTTCCAAAGAACATCTGACTGTACTTCTTTTAACATGGATTGGTTTGCTCTTTTGGTAATCCATGGTACTTTTAATATTCTCCTCCAACACCGTAACCCAAATAAATCAATTCTCCTAAGGTCTTCCTTATTTGCTGTCCAACTTTCACATGCATATGAGGTTATTGAAAATATCGTGGCTTGGGTCAGGAGCACCTTAGTTCTTAAACTGACATCTTTGTTCTTGAACATTTTACAGAGGTCTTGTGCAGCAGATTTGCCTAATGCAACATTTAGTTTGATTTCTACACTGCTGCTTCCATGAGTGCTGATGGTTTATCCAAGAAAAATGAAGTGTTTGACATCTTTAATTATTCTCTACTTATATGTTGTTGTTGTTAAGTGCCATGGAGTCGGTTCCGACTCATAGCGACCCTGTACAAAGTTTCCGGGGCTGTAAACCTTTATGGAAGCAGAAGGCCTCATCTTTCTCCTGCAGAACAGCTGGTAGTTTCGAACTGCTGACTGTAAGATTAGCAGCATGATTCGTAACCACTATACTACCAGAGCTCCTTCATCTATGCTTTAGTGAATGCCAATTTGAACTAATTCTTTCTAAGAGTACAATGCTCAAGTCAAGCATTCTTTACTAACTTGACTAAACTGTTTAGTTCAACGAGGACTTCAGGGGATAGTTTCAGTTCAAGATTCAAAAACTTTCTTAGGGTAAAATCCATAGGTTCCTCCAAGTCTCAGTGGATTTTATAATAAATTTGAAATTCTGTTCCACATTTTCCCGTATTTGAGTCCCTTGATCATAAAGTTTTATGGGAACCAGGAGCCATTCAATTTTGGTCTTTTAATAAAAGTGGCCCATGATGCCATCAAACCCTGTAGTCCAGTTCCTAAGTCTCCTTCCTCTGCCCCTCCAATGAGACTAATTGTTAGATCTTGGATCTCAGTTAACAAGCTTTGAGGACCCCAAGCACTAGTCACTAAGGGGTACATCAGAAACTCAAAACCAGTAGTAGGCTGGACAGTCCATAGGAAAACATGGCCCAAAGCCTTTGAGCAAAAAGAACTAATCCCATGAGGTGTTTGTCTATACCCTAGTATCAGCAATTCCATGTTTAGCCCATCAGAGACATTGTACTGAATGAAAGAAGTCAGTCACAAAAAGGATAAATGCTGTGTTATCTCACTTCTGTTATTAGCACTTTCCGAGGGTTGAAGGGGCAGAGACAGGGAATCATTCTTTTTGAAACAGCAAGTTTATGTCTGTGGTGATGGGAAAATTGTATCCTTTAAGGATAATGGTTACATAACTTAACTGGTATCAATCACTAAGCTTTAAACCAGAAAAAGGGAAAAAAGGTAAATGTGCTATAATCTTATAATAGCAATAGTTCTTCACCCCCCCTCCCCATTTATATAGATGTTGTTTATTGGTCCAGTGGTGAGGATTTTTGTCTTCTTTACATTGAACTGCAACCCATACTGAAGGCTGTGGTGTTTGATCTTCATCAGTAAATATTTTAAATTCTCTTCACTTTCAGTAAGCAAGGTTGTATCATCTGCATATTGCATATTGTTAATGATGCCACATTTTTCTTCATATAATCCAGCTTCTTGGATTATGTACTCAGCATACAGATTGAATAAGTATGGAAAAAGAGAGATGGAAACACTGCCTTCAGAAATGCATAGATTTAGAGAGAGGTTATGTAGAGAAACAATTACCTCACAGTTTGATATTTCTGTTTAATATAGGTTTCTATATTTTGTAGCAATACATTTTTGAGTTACCATTTTTGTGTGCATGTCTTCAAAAGTGAGTGAAAAAATTTCATTTACCCACAAACATTTTGAATCCTTCACATACTTATGCTTATTTAAAAATTCTAATATATAAGCATACATACATGTAAACATGTATGTGCAAACATCATTGAGTTTCAAAAATTCATGGTAAAATGGAATTAAAAGAGAATTAACTTAAAAGAGAATTAAAAGAGAAAATTTTCACTAACTTTTTAAAGTCCCTTCATATTCACACACATATACAAGTACATCATAAACATGTATATTTTGTAAATATTGACATTGATTTGTATAATGCTAATAGATAACAGCTGGCAGCCATCTGTATCTTCAAACTAGCAACTATCCAAACACTGTGGAGCACAGCATGGTTCTTATTTTTTTAAGTGACATTATTATTACTTAAATAACAATTCCAGTTGTGATGGAGTTAATTCCAACTCACCTTGACCCATGTAGATCTGAGTCGAACTGTTCTCCACAGTTTTCAATGGTTGATTTTTTAAGAGTACATCATTGGGCTTTTCTTTCAAGCCTCTTCTGAATGGATGTGAGCCACCAATATTTTTGGTATCAGCAAAGGTTGTTCATCAATTGTGCCACTCATGACTATAATAGGTGTCCCAGTGTGGCGCTGTGGGTTAATGCACTGGACTTCGGGGATGGTTTGAACCACAAGGTTGGTGGTTCAAGCTCACCAGCTGCTCCTTGGAAACCCTATATAGGGTCCCTAAGAGTCAGAATAGATTCAACAGCACACAACAACATCAGCATAATACCATACCATCACTCGTCTGTCGTTTGTCATACTGTGATGGCTTGTGAGTTGTTGTGATTCTGAAAACTATGCTATGGGTATTTTAAATACCATAAGGGTCACCAATGGTGGACAGGTGTCAGATGAGCTTTTAGACGAAGACAGAATAGGCAGGAGAGATAAACTAATTCTGAATATTTTGTCACTGAAAACTTTATGAATAGCAGAGAAACACTGTCAGATATACTACGGGAAGATGAGGTTGGAAAACACTCAAAATGCCACTGGGGAAAAGCTGCCTCCTCAAAGTCGAGTTGACTGTGATGATGCGAATGGAATAAAGCCTTGGGAGTAAAGACCTTGGGATCTTTATTGGTTGATGGGGCACAACTCAAAATGAAGAGAAACAGCTGTAAACATCCACTGAAAATTAAAACATGGAATGTACAAACTTTGAATCTAAGGAAATGTCAAAAATGAAATGGAACACATAAACATTGATATGTTAGGCATTATTGAGCTGAAATTGACTAGTACTGGCCATTTTGAATCTGACAACCACATAGTTTACTATGCTGGAAATGACAAATTGAAGAAGAACGGTGTTGCATTCGTCATCAATAAGGACATAGCAACATCAGTCATGAAATACAACACTGTCTGTAATAGGATAATATCTATGCACCTACAGGTATAACCACTTAATACCATTATTATTCAAATTTATGCACCAACCACTAAAACTAGTAAGGATGAAATAGAAGAAATCTGCCAAATTCTTCAACCTGAAATTGATCAAACATGCAATCAAGTTGTATTGGTCATTACTGTTGATTGGAATCCAAAGGTTGGAAACAAAGAGGAAGGATCAGTAGTTAGAAAATGTGGCCTAGGTAATAGAAATGATGCTGGATATTGCATGATAGAATTCTACAAAACCAATGATTTCTTCTTTCAAATACCTTGTTTAGACAGCATAATAGATGATTATACACATGGACCTCACCATATGGAATACGCAGAAATCAAATAGACTACATCTATGAAAAGAGACAGTGGAAAAGTCCATGTCATCAGTGAAAGCAAGGTCAGGGGAAGACTGTGGAACAGACCATCAATTGCTCACATGCAAATTCACACTGAAGCTGAAATCTACTAGTAATAACCAACATTTTTATTAACGGAAAAAAGATTGAAGTTGTCAAGCACTTCATTCTTTTTGGATCAACCATTAACATTCATGGAAGCAGCAGTCAAGAAATCAAACGATGTTTCATCTTATGCTGTCATGGTGTGGCACTGTGGGTTAATGTGCCAGACTGAAAAGCCATTTGAACTGCAAGATTGGCAGTTCAAACTCACCAGCTGCTCCTTGGAAACCCTATACAGGGTCACATGGGTCGGAATTTACTCGACTGCACTTAACAACAACAATTGCATTAGACAAATCTGCTGCACAAGACCTATTTAAAGTGTTGAAGAGCAAAGATGTCAGCTTGACATCTAAGGTGTGCCTGACCCAAGCCATGGTATTTTCAATAACCTCACATGCATGCGAAAGCTGGATAATGAATAAGGAAGACCGTAGAATAATTGACGCTTTTGAGTTGTGCTGTTGGAGGAGAATATTGAAAGTGCCATGGGCTGCCAAAAGAACAAACAGATCTGTGTTGGAAAGAAGTATAGCCAGACTGGTCCTTGGAGACCAAGATGGCCAAACATTGTCTCTCATACTTTGGACATATCATCAGTAGGGGCCAGTTGCTGGAGAAGGATATCATGCTTGGTAAGGTGGAGGGTCAGAGAAAAAGAGGAAGACCCCCAGTGAGATGGATTGGCAAAGTGGTAGCATCAATGGGCTCAAGTGTGGAAACAGTTATAAAGTTGGCCCAGGAATGGGCAGTGTTTTGTTCTGTTGTGCATAGGGTCACTATGAGTCAGTACTGACTCAATAGCATGTAAAAATAACAACATAATACCAAAGGTGGTGTATTGATCAATATCATTGTCAGTAAAGAAGGATAAAAAGTAGGTATTACCTCCTTGGAAAAGACTATTTTATAAGATTATATGGTTCTTGAACCAGTATTTAACCATGTGTAACTCAGAAAAATGTATATATACATTAGGGTTTTATTGCCATAGACTAATTTTAGAATAAAACAATTTCAAATTTAATGTTATTGATTTAATATCCAAAGTCTGTTTATGCTTGAAAAATTCAGCAAATATAAAATCCAAGGTCTATACCAAATATTTTACTTGTAAGTTATTCAATTATAAAATTAAATGCCAGTTCCTAGAAATATAAAACCTATAAGCCAAAATCTGCATTGACACAGCAAAAAATACTTTTATGTTAAGACACTGTTTTCCAGAAGATGACCAAAGTGTCTTCTATCTCACCGGAAAGCAGAGGGTGAAAGCTTGAAGATCTCAGGATGAGGAGCCAAGGAACTGGGGCAATTTTCTCTGCTAGAACTGTGTAACCAAGAAGTGGTTGTGTTGCATAGGTGGTCTCTACATCAAGTTTTAATTAAATTCAGTAATAAAAAAAGCACTGCCCTTTATGGTGAGAAAGAACTCATAAAAAGTTTGTACAAATGCCAGGTTATGTTTGCATTAGTGTCCATGAGGGGTTTCATTTTCACTGTTTTCAGCTCTATAAAAGTTCCACCTAAGAAAATAATGATGATTCTAGTCTTTCTTGAGTGTTTTGTGAATTAGAAGCTACTTCACAAACATGTCCATAGTAATTTAGTAATCCAATAAATTCCATCATATACTAACAATAATCAAAAATCCTGAATGGAATTCTGAAAAAATATCACGTTTCTTCTCAGAAGTGAAATATGTAAAAACATCTTGTTGATTATCAAAATTCTTAAATACTTCGTTTCATGAGAGATTTGTTGTAAAAAATGCTACCTCCCCCTTGATAAATATACATCTGATATGTGCTTCTTCAGAAAATTGGTCTTCTCTCTACTTGAATCTGTCCTTCATTTGGACATTCAAGTTATTTCTCTGAAACTTAAATATGATCTCATCACTGTCCCACATAAGAATATGCCCTGAATTTCTGTAATTATCAAGTTTAAGCTGACCTTTTCTCCTTATTATCTACCTTCATCTCATGTTGTTGTTAAGTACTGGCAAGTTGGATCTAACTCGTAATGACCCTGTATAGGGTTTCCAAGGAGGGGTTGGTGAGTTCACACTGTCAACCTTGAGGTTAGTGTATGTAACATATATTCAGGTCACCTAGAATTGCTACTATTCTCCAGACATTGTGTTTTATTGATTCCTTTTAGTTGCATATAAATTTCTTGCTACAAGAGTGATGTTCTCCTATTGTCCATCTGATGACCTCCTCCTCGTACTATGTATTAGAGTTGTCAAGGGCACAGATAGATATGGCTTAAAGTCCTAAGTTTCTGGAAATTATTTAGTTTTCTTAAACTTTAACATTTTCTTCAATAAAATAAGGATAACTATCTGATAGGTTTAAGGCAGTTGATAAGTGAGATAATTAATACAAGAAAATCTTTCTTTATATCTTAAGTGTAATATGTGCTAAATAAATAATGCCTATTATGTGGCGCTCTGGTAGAATAGTAGTTATGAATAGGGTTGCTAATCTCATGGTCAGCAGTTCGAAACTACCAGCTGTTCCGTGGGAGAAAGATGAAGCTTTCTGCTCCCGTAAAGATTTGCAGCCTCAGAAATCCTGTATAGGGTCACTATAGTCGGAACCGACTCCATGGCACATAACAACAACAACAACAATTATGTGGTGTGGCACTGTGGCTTAATGTGTTGAAATGCAAAGTTGGCTTGGAACTGCAAAGTCGGTGATTCAAGCTCATCAGTGGTTCCTTGGAAACCCAATACAGGGTTACTTTGTGTCAGAACCAACTCAACGTCACTTCATAACAATAACATTATATTTTCAGAAGTTCCTTGATGGTGCAGTTAGCAGTTGGCTACTAACCAAAAACTTCATGGTTCAAACCCACCCAGATGTGCCTTGAATGAAAGACTTAGCTGTCAGTCCACTTTCAAAAGATCAGAGTCCTGAAAACCCTATGGAGCATAGCACAGGTTACCATGATTCAGAATCAATTCCAAAGCAATTGGATTTTCTTTCTCTTTCTTAATGTATTTTCATCGTAAAAACATACTCCTTTGTCAATGTTTCCTTATTATTCTAGCAAAGTTGAATGCTTCCACTAGTGTCTCTGAGTTTCATTAGCATTCAATAAGCATTCAATATAAACTTTTATTAGAGAATTTGTGGATATATATATATATTTGCTCACTATTCCATCTTTCCTTTACACTATAAATTTCTTGAGTTTATGTTCTTAGAAATCTTTAAATAATTTCTTTTCATACCATTCTGGTAGCGTAGTGGTTACAGATTGGACTGCTAACCTCAGAGTCAGAAGTTCGAAACTACCAGTTCTTCTACAGGAGAAAGATGAGTCTTTCCTCCCATAAAGATTTACAGCCTCGAAAATCCTGTACAGGGTGGCTATGAGTCGGAACTGATTCCACGGCACAATAACAACAACAACCTTTAATATAACTTTATTAGTTAAATCATTAAAGGATAATATAACCATCTTTTTATATGTTTGTGTATCTATAAATATTACAGACTTTGAGAGACAACATTATAACAGAGACTGGTTGTTGAGTGTCAAACACATTTCCTCTTATTCCTGGACATGTAGCTAGCCCATTTCCCAGTTTCACCTATAGTTAGATGTAGCCACAAAATTCAGTTCCAGCTAAAATAATGTGAGCTGAATAAATGTGCACTGTATGCAGGCCTGTGCTAATACATTTTCCTTTAGCTCTTTCTCTCTGTTGTTGTTATTGTTAGGTGCCATTGAGTTAATTCTAACTCATAGCAAACCTATGTACAACACAATGAAACACTGTCCAGTCCTTCCATCTCCTCACAATTGTTAAGTTTGAGCCCATTATTGCTGCCACTGTGTCAATCCACCTTGTTTGGGGTCTTCCTCTTTTTCACTGACCCTCTACTTTACCAAGTTTTCATACTATGGTGATTTAAGTGTTGTTGCAATGCTGGAAGCTACGCCATTGGTATTTTAAATACTAGCAGGGCCAGTCAAGGAGTCCTGGTGTGGTGCTATAATATAAGCTCAGGGCTGCAAGTCAGTTTGAACTGCAAGTTTGGTGGCTCAAACTCACCAGTCTCTCATTGGAAACCCTATACAGGGAAATGTCCTGCTGCTATTCGTAAGTGGCTAACCATCAGAAGTGATCTGCCTTTGCCTTTGTTTCTTCCTAGTCTGTAAGCTCTGCTGAAACCTTTCCACCATGGCCAACCCTGGTGTTGCTGTTAAGTGCCATTGAGCTGCTTCCGGCTCATAGTGACCCTGTATTGGGTTTATGAGGAGCAACTGGTGAGTTTGTACTGCCACAGTTGTGGTTCAAACTGACTTTGCTGTCCAGTGCTTTATCCCACAAGGCCACACCAGGACTCCAAGCATGAAGTAAATAAGCACAGCCATAATGCTAAAGATGGTAGCCAAAGCACAAACATGGTATGACACTGGGTGACTGAGCCACTTCTTTGCGAAAAGCCACTTATAATCAGAGATAACCATTTAATACGAAATAAAATTCTACTGTATTAGGCCAAAGAAACATGGACTGCAAGCTAAGTCCATTGTTTAAGCCCACCAGCTGCTCCACATGAGAAGGATGAGGCTTGGTGCTTCTGCTAAGATTTTTAAAAAGTCTCTGAAACTCTATACAGGATAACTATTAGTTGGAACCAACTCGACAGCACAGAATAACAACATGTTAGGCCAAACCTCTCAAAAGCAGACATCAGCAAAACTTTTAAGTAGGGGTCCAGGGAATAAATATTTTATTCTTGTGTGTTGTGTCATATGGTCTCTTATAACTATGTAATTCTTCCATTCTAGAGCAGAAGCAGACAAAGACAGTATATAAATTAACAGATATGACTGTATTACAATAAAATTTGATTTACGGACACCAAAATTGCAGTTCCATAAAATTTTCATGTGTCAAAAATTAGTTGTCTTTGATTGTTTTCTCTGTTTAAGAATCTAATGACCAGCCTTAACTAAAGTACTGTACAAAACCAGGCAGTTGACTGCTGATTATAATTTTCTCACCCTTGTATTAGGCCAATGAAACGTGATGGTTTATCATTTGCATAAACTATTCTTAGCTTGCAAATGCAAGATCTGTCATTTATTTGCACACATACAAAACAAAGGAACAAATAAGGCAGTCAATAACTGTGTGATGAATGAATGGAAAATAAATTAAAGAACAAATTTAACCTGCCTTGACCTCTGTCATTGGAACTTATGCAAAAGCAAAGTCATGGTTAAACAAAGTGGCAGAAAGTTCATAGTTCCTTACTTGTTGTTGTTGTTAAGTGCCATCAAGTCAGGATCTGACTCACAGTGACCCTGTACAGGGTTTCCAAGGAGCAGCTGGTGAGTTAGAACTGCCAGCCTTAATGGCCCACATCGACGTTACAGTTTACCACATTAGCCCCAGCAATGCCACACCAGAAGTCCTTACTGTTGTGTAAAATCTCTGAATGGTTAATATTAATTTTTGAGAATAATAAGAAAATACATCTTAATTTCAGCATATTTGCTTAAAGCATGTTTCTATAGTTTGTTTTCCTAAATTTAGCATTCATTAGTGTATGAATTCCTACCTTATTGACTATTATTTAAATTTTTAAGATTACTATTTATAAGATTCATAAACAAATAAGGACAGACAGTATTATATGAGTCAATCAGTAGACTGTATTGATAAAAATTAGAATTTCTTATAAGTTTATCTCACTATGCAGTCTAGTGTTTTATCCCACTGTGCCACACCAAGGAGCCATAGCAAATACACTGAGGTAAACATTCATTGCCAATGCTGATTTCAACACTATTTTTCAATGAAGTGTTTCAGAACAAGTAAGAGAAGTGAGGTCTACTATTATTTTCTCTTAATGTTTTATTGTTGTTGCTGTTAAGTGACACAGAGTTGGTTCCAATTCATAGCAACCCTGTATACGGTCTCTGAAGAGCAGCCAGTGGGTTTGAACTGCCAACCTTGTGATTTGAAGTCCAGTGCCGATCCTACACTGCCACACCAGGAGTTTTCATTGGTAAAACTTATATTAACTGTAAGAAACTATTGGTTTTGTCACTTATTTTATTATAAGCCATGTAGAGTTAAAACCATATCTATTTTATTTGTAAATTATCAACAATTAGCTCAGCTTTTAGTGTTAGTACCAGATATTCAACACATATTTTTGAATTGACTAGATAAACTATCAATATGTTGTTATTGTTGTTAAGTTCTACCTAGTCACTTCTGACTGATAATGACCTTGTATAGGGTCTCCGAGGAGTACCTGGTAATCTTGAACTGTCAAGCTTAAGGTTCAAACAAACCTTGACTTTCAGTACATTAACCCACAGTGTCTAATTAGAGGAGAATAGAACAATTATATTTGAAATCACAAATCAAATTAAAATTCATAAATTCAAGTGTATTTCACATAGTAAAGTGCTAAGGTATTCTAGAAAGGATATAACTATTTCTCAAATTGAGAAATAATATCCATAAGTTAAAAAGTTGTTGTCAGTATGAAAATAAATGACCCTTACACCTTTCTAGTAAAGTAGTCACAAGATTCTTTGTGAGAACTACCAACTATGTCCTTTTCACTATATGTGAGAAGAAGTAAAATGGATGTTATTCAAATAGACTCATACAAGTCTGAAGACTTATAACAAATATAGTGGTCATACTTGGATTTGATCCATGAGCTAAGCATACCAGGCCAATAGAAGGCATCAGAGGAATTTCAAACCCAGAATCACCTAAGTAGGCTAGCATAGAATGGCATTTTAAATCACCTTAGCTCAATTTATGAGCCTGGAGCTCTATCAAACATTTAGCAATTCCCAGAGCTTAATTCAGGTACATATAGTTCCAAGCTCGTAAGATTTTAGACTCAGTGTCATAGAATCAGAACAGAAAATGAAAAATACTGCCATATAAACAGAGAGTAGTGTTTCGGCCACACATCTCCCTTTTAAGAGAGTCTACAGTGAAGGAGAACAATTGTCAGATATATAGGCCACCTAGGTAAAGCACTTTCAAATGTACTTCATTTATTTATTTTAGGCCATTTTTGGCTCAAAATCATGCAAAATTACTGTCTCTAGTTTC
The DNA here is from genome assembly GCF_000296735.1 of Chrysochloris asiatica. Taxonomy (NCBI): domain Eukaryota; kingdom Metazoa; phylum Chordata; class Mammalia; order Afrosoricida; family Chrysochloridae; genus Chrysochloris; species Chrysochloris asiatica. Next base: position 16,546,863 of record NW_006408530.1, read on the forward strand.
ATTCTGCTCTTTTGAAATAGTCCAGATTTTGCGTTAAGAGTTTAAAGCCACAGCAAAGACCTAGGCCAAGAGGGAAAGCTTTTGAAGAGTTCTCACAGCTGTGAAAACACAGGCCTCAGGCTGTGTGTAGAGTTACTTCAAACAGCTGCTTCAGGTGACTAAACACCTTGAGTCTCATTCATCAAGTGTTGTTTATACTGGCTGACAGACCAGACTTGGAGAATTAACTCAGAGAAAAAAAGATGTACTACATACCAAGTATGGGAAAGGAACCTAGTTCTTTCAATGTGAATCAAAGGAAAAAATAACCTGAATAAATTTAAATAAAACATGCTAGACTAATTTTATTTTATGTTAATACTGCTTATGATATCACTTGCATCTTTATAATCAAAGGTAAAACAATACTGGTGGTTTACCACTTTTTGATCCAGTGAATAAAATTGAGATGGACAAGACCAATTCCCAGGGAAATACCTCAAATAAATGGTCACCAAAGTTCTCATTAATTATCAGTGAACACAATATTGAAATAGTTAGTATAAATAATGCATTTTCATTATTTTTAAAAAGGAAAATATGGCTTTCTTCTTGCCTTAATTCACTGCTTTATTACAAACATCATCTCATCAGGGCTTGGCCATAGGGTTCATTGCCCAGTATTAAAAAAATTCTTTCATCTCATCTATTCAAAAAGGTGACATGATAATATATTTTAAACCATGTAACTATTTGCATGGATCAAAAGAAGAATGAAATAAAATGACATGAACCAGTGTCAGGCGAAGTGTTACTAGTTAAGCAAGCTTTAAATATTGAAAGCAAGTTTTAATATTTCCTTTTAATCTAGGAACATGTCACTTGGTAATTTTTCTTTATAACATCAGGGTGGTTACTAACAACATTTTCCATGGCCTCAATTCAGCATTATGCAGAATATCTGCCCTGTCTTCTCTCAAACATCTATCCTTTCCTCTCCATTATGGCACCAGAAAGGGAAACGTAGGTTTTGTCACTTCTAGTGGTAATTAATTTATCATTTATATTATGAGATGTATCAGAAGAAAGACCATTTTTATGTCCTTACTTGCTCATTTCTTCATGATATTTACAATATTACTTGTATTTCAAAAATAGTTTTCCAGTTCTCAAATTCTAGTGTGTATATGAATCACAGTAGAATCTTATGAAAATGAAGATTGTGATTCATTGTTGTTGCTAGGTGCTGTGGAGTCAGTCCCAACCATGGCATTCACATACACAATGGAAGCAGACCGTTTGGATTCATAGGGTTTCCATGGGATGATTTTTTGGAAGTAGGTCTTTTGTCAGTCTTATTCTGTAAGAGCAGCTAACACCAGCTTATCCTCATAGCAACACTCAGGCCTTCATTAACTTATAAATGGTAGGTGCATTGGCCAGGAATAAGACTTGGTCTCCCACATGGAAGGTGAGAATTCACCAATAAAATACCACTACAATGAAGGCAAAGCAGGCAGTTACAATTGATACCTGTGTCAGAGTAGAATTGTGTTCAACAGAGATTTCAATGGCTGATTTCTTGGAAGTAGGTCTTTCATCCAAGGCACATTGGGATTGACTCAAACCTACAAAGTTTTGCTTAACAGCTCAGGATGGTAATTGCATTTTACACTCAGGGACTACAAGTCTAGGTATTAACCTATGACTTTGGCCTTTGTGACAAGTTTTATGTGAATAATTATGCTAATGGGCCAAGGACAGCAGATTGAATGGCAAGGTATTAAACAATGGTAGCGTTGTAGTTACGAATCGGACTGGGAACCGCAAGGTCAGCAGTTCAAAACTACCAGCTGTTCCATAGGAGAAAGATGAGGTGTTCTGCTCCCATAAAGACTTACAGCCTCAGAAACCCTGTACAGGGTCACTATGAGTCAGAACTGACTACACGGCACATAACCACCACCACCACCAGTCATGAAGATTAGGGTTATGATATATGGAAAAACTCAGTCAATTGGCATAATATTGTTTTTGAAGGTTCTGTTCTACCTCCCATTTTAACTAGCACAGTCTGTGGCTAAAACCTTAAAATTGGCCATCCAAGACATAACAGTTGATGTCTAATCACCTGTAGTAATAGAGGAAGAGGAAGTAAAAGAATCAGAGAAGCAATTGTACTGAAGGGCTAATTTCTCCATCAACTACTGCTTTCTCTAATATGAAATGAGGCCATTGGAAAGTGCCTGATTGGCCATTACCAAATGTTTTAATCAGGGTTACAAT
>NW_006408530.1:16551527-16562997 GCF_000296735.1 Chrysochloris asiatica
GGTAGTGAGGTTGGCCCAGGATCAGACATTGTTTCGTTCCGCTGTGCATGGGTTCACTATGAGCCAGTTCGGACTCGATGGCACCTGATAACAACAACAACAATAGAATGGGAAACAATATGGAACAGATTTTAAATTCCTAGGGAATTGAGACTTACTGGACCCATGGGCCTTGAATTGCAATTATCTCCTGAAGTCATCTTTGGACTGAAAAACAAACACTAACTCAAAAAGGTAAAGATAATCACACATAAGTATAGTGTTGTTTTTTAAAATTACGTAAACAAAACCAAAAAGACAACGATAATTCTAAAGCCAAGATGAAAAGTTTATGAGGGCAGTGAATCTAAATGGGACTAAACAACTAGAGCCAGAAATAATGATAATGTTGACAGATTGTATAGACTGTAACTATTGACACTGAAATAGGTGCTTCCTTTGATGTGTATATTTTCAACAAAATGAAAACAATTTTTTTTTTTTAAAAAGTACTACTCATGAAGAATAGAAGGGAATACAGTCCACTTGGTAATAAACAGGACTACAACTGTGGAAAGAGACATGAGAGAAGCATCAGTCACAACAAAGATGAGGAATCAATAGTGGAACAGACCATCAATTGTTCATATTCTAGTTCAGGTTGAAGCTGATGAAAGCTTAAAGCCCATAAAAGTCATAGTACAACATTTAGCACATCACACCAAAATTTAGCGATCAAATCAAGAATAGATTTGACAAATTGAACACCGAAGACTGTTGACAAGCTAAATTGTGGGATGACAGCAAGGACATTATACATAAAGAAAGCAAAATGTCATTAAAACGAAAGAACAAAATGAGTTTCAGAAGGCACTCTGGAACCTGTTCTTGAACCTAGAGTAGTTAAAGCAAATATGACATAAAAGGACTGAACAAAAGATTTCAAAGGGCAGTTGGAGAAGACAAACTAAAGTGTTATAATAAAATGTATAAAAGACCTGGAATTAGAAAATAAAATGGAAAGAACACATTCAGGATTTCTCAAAGTGAAATAATTGAAGAAAGTTTCAACACTCCAGTTTCAATATTGAAGGAATTTATGGACAATATATTGAATGACAAAGAAAACACCAACAGATGGATGGAAGGAGTACACAGTCATTGCACCAAAATAATTGGTCAGTGTTCTCCCCTTTCAGGAAGAATACTATGATCAACAACTGGTGGTTTTGAAGTGAAATTCCCAAGCTGCATTGAAGACAGAAAACAAGGTCAGAAATTGAAGGAATAACAACTGAGATGTTTCAACCAATGGATGCCACCCTGGAAGCACTCGCTCATCTGAATCAAGAAATTTTAAAAAGACTTACCTGGTCAGCTGGCTAGGAGGAATTCATATTTGTGCCCATCCAAAGAAAAGTGATCCAACAGAATGTGGAAATCATCAAACAACATCATAAATATCACATGAGATTAAAATTTTGCTGAAGATAATTAAAAACAACAAACAAATAAAACAAAGGCAGCAGCAATTCAACACAGAATAGAATGAAATTTAAACCATATTCGAAAGAGAATGTGGAATGATTTATATTATGGCAGATGTCAGACGGATCCTCTCTGAAACAGAAAATACTAGAAAGATGTTTGCCCTTATTTTATTGACTGTACAAACACATTCAACTATATGGATGATAACAAATTATGGATAATCTTTCAAAGAATGGGAATTCTAGCGCACTAATTCTCATGAAGAATCTGTACATAGACTAAGAGGCAGTTGTTTAACCAGAACAAGGGCATATTTGTTGCTGTTGTTGTTAAGTGCCATTGAGTTGGGTTCTGACCCATAGCAACCCTGTATAGGGTTTCCAAGGAGCAGCTGGTGAGCTTGACCTGCTGTCTTTGCAGTTCAAACTGATTTTCCAGTCTGGCGCATTAGCCCACAGGTGTGTGGGTGTGTGTCAGGATTATATCCTTTCACCATACTTACATGTCAAGGTCCTATGTCGGGGTCCCGCCTCGACAAGGAAGTGTGGGTGTCACGAAGAAGGGAAATCTGGCAGCAAAAGTGATAGAGAAAGAGAGAGACGAAACATATACAAAAAAGATAGACACACAGATATGATGCAAGCTGGCAGGTAGACAGATCTGCAAACATATTGCCTAGCATTGCCCAGCATTGCATAGCATTGCATGCAGAACTCATCTACCTCAGCCTTTTATTCTCTTTTTTAAGGAGGGATTTGTTACAAAGGAAGGATGTAATTCACTCAGGGAGGATGTCACAAAGGGAGGATGTGATTAAGACAGGATACGGAACTGAAATGTGATTAATCATTCCAAACAGGACATAATGATTCACAGGAAAAACTTTTAAGATATTTTCATAGTTTTTCTTAACAATCTAACATTTTTGTTTTTACAGAAAAAAAGGTTCAATCAAGCTGTTATATATTAATTTTTAGGCTTAATTGATCTAGAGTAGCAACGTGCGGTTTCTTAAGGATACATAACATAAAGCAAGGTTCCTGAAAGGAGCCAAGCTGTCTCTGTACACTTTGCAAACTTTTGTTTGTGAGCAAGATCTCAAGCACCAGGCTTCATTTATCTATACCTAAAATGCTACATTGTTCTTAATATTCCTATATACTTTCAGGAGGAAGGAGAGCATCTGAGTTAAACTGATTATATTTAGAGGTGGTTTAATGAGGCTGCCACTGATCAACCCAGGGTCTGCATATGCTGTCCCCAGCACTTATACAGTCTGTATGCTGAGAAATTAATTTGAGAACCTGAAACATATCAAGAAGAACATATCATCAGAATTGGATGAAGACTCATTAACAACCTTGTATAGGGTTTCCAAGGAGTGTCTGGTGAGTTTGAACTGCTGATCTTGTGGTTCAAACTGACCTTGTAGTTCAAACTGACCTTGTGGCCCAGTGTATTATCCCATAGCACCACATCATGACTTACACAACAACAAAAAATATTGATGCTGTCTAGGATTTCAGTTTACTTGGAGTCATAATCAACATCCATGAAAACAGTATTTCGGATATCAAACAATATGTTGCATTGGACAAAATAACTCTTTAAAGAAACTCTGGCTGTACTGTGGGTTAAGCATAGTACTGATAATCACAAGGCAGGCAGTTCAAATCCACCACCTGCTTCTAGGGAGTAAAATGAGGTTATCTGCTCTGTGAAAGATTTACCGTCTTAAAAGTACTAAATAGGGTTGCTATAAGTAGAAACAGATTTGATGACAGTGGGTTTTTGTTGTCGCTGTTCTTGATTTAAGTGTTAAAAAGTAAAGATGTCACTTTGAGGACAAAGTTGTGTCTGACATAAACCTGACATCACCTCAGATGCAATAACAGCTGGACCATTTATAATGGAGAAAGAAGATGAATTGATGTACTTGAATTATGGTGTTGATGAAGAATATTGAATGTACCAATTGACTGCCGGAAGAAAAACAAAAAGAAGCACGGTGGGAATGCTCCTTAAAAATGAAGATGAGGAGACTTCACCTCACATATTTTGGACATGTTTTTGGGAGGTGCTAGTCCTGGTGTTCTGTTTTGGAAGAAGTGCAGCCAGAGTGCTCCTTGGAGGCCAGGATGGCTAAGCTTCGTCTCTCCTACTTTGGACATATTGTCCGGAGGAAACAATCATTGGAGAAGGATGTCATGCTGGGTAGGGTGGAGGGTCAGAGAAAAAGAGGAAGACCCCTAACGAGATGGATCGGCCAGGTGGCATCATTGATGGACTCAAGTGTGGCAGCGGTAGTGAGGTTGGCCCAGGATCGGACATTGTTTCGTTCTGCTGTGCATGGGGTCACTATGAGTCGGTTCCGACTCGATGGCACCTGACAACAACAACAACAGTCCTGGTGTGGTGCTGCAGGTAGGTTAATGCGCAGGGCTGCAAGATCATTCTGAACCACAAGATCAGCAGTTCAAACTCACTAGATGCTCCTTTGAAACCCTATACAGGGTCACGATGAGTTAGAACTGACATGACAGCATTTAACAACAACAACGACAGTCCCTGGAGAAGGACAATATACTTGGTAAAGTAGAAGGGCAATGAAGTAAGAGGAAGACTCTTAACAAGACAGATTGACAAAGTGGCTGCAATACTGGGCTCCAAAATAAAAATGATTGTGAGGATGGCCCAGGATCAGACAATGTTTTGTTCTATTGGACATAGGGTTGCTATGAGTCAGGACTGACTAGATGATAACTAATAACAAGAGGGAGTTGAGCACAAAATGATAAATAATCTGCAAAGAGATAACCCACACTGGTTACTGAGAACTAATTATACAGAGTTTCGCACTGGCTTTTCCCTTCTAGGCCTTCAAGCACATTCCCATTTCACCTCAATTTCTTCACATAAACTATCAGACCAGCCCTTTCAAATGACTGAGTAATTGCTATCTACCAGTTATTTTCACAGAAATTGAGGTAAGAAAGCTCTATATTCGACACCAGAATATATTTGACAGAAATAAAGTTGGACCACTGCTGTATTGTCAATTCTTACTCATAGTTACCCTATAGGACAGATTAGTACTGCCCCATAGGAGTCCTGGTGTGGTGATCTAGGATAAGCACTGGACTGCTAACCTAAAGGTCAACAGTTTAAACCCACCAGCTAACCCTTGGAATCCAATAAAGAGTTGCTATGAGTTGAAACAAACATGACAGACAGCACTTAACATGGAGTTTCCAACGCTGTAATTTTTATAGAAGCAGACTGTCACATCTTTCTCTCAGGACTTGTGGGTTCAAACTGCTGACCTTTTGGTTTAGTAGCTGAGTACTCAACCACTGTACCACTAGGATTCTTTATTCGTCATATCAAAGTAGCTTTACAAAAGCCTAACAGTAAAAATATTGAGGCATTGTCACAAATCAGTTTAGAGTTGAAGGTGTTTCTGGATCACACACAGCAATATTTCTCAGTACTGACTTGTGAAACATAGACATAGTTTTATTTACAATATAACATGATTTGGAGAATTGAATGAATTATAGAGTGTTGATATATGAATGGCCAGGATGTCTATACAGAATTTGTCTCTAGGGATAAATTTCGGCTAAGTTATAGGCATTGTGAGCCCTGGTGGCATAGCAGGTTATGTGTTGGGTGGTTAACCACAAGGTCAGCAGTTCAAATCCACCAGCTACTTCTCAAGAGAAAGATGAGGTTTTCTGGTCCCCAAATGATTTACAACTCTGGAAACTCTGTACAAGGTCGCTATGAATTGGAACCAAATTGATAGCACACAACCACAACTATCACTGGTTATAAGCATAATTAAGTAAATCAAGTACTACAGTCATTTGAAATAAATAGCTATAAGAATTCCACCACACAAATGTGGAGGCTATGAAATAAACCCCATAAACAATGTATTCTTTATTTGGCTATTTCAGTAAATAGTGAATAACACTGCTGAATAAAGAACATTATTAGAGGGTAGTGCTTGAAGCTGCTATATTGTAGGGTAAGTGGTCCTGACTTTAGATAGTCTGGCCATCTCTGTATTTGTAACATTAATGACATTCTATATATTTTTGTTCCTTTTATCAGATGGCCAAAAAAGAGAATAAAAATCTGATTTCCAATATGCCTAATTTATTTCTTTGAGGTTTTGGTTGATCTATTTTTTTTTTTTTTCCTCTACAGGAATGAGCCTTGTTTTACAAAGTAGAAAAATAAGCTGAAAATAAGGAAACATTCGTAAAAATCCTCCCAGGGTAGAGTCCCTAAGGACCTCACTGTACTCAGCTGTCACCCACTTTAATGTGCTCTTGTTTCATCTCAACAAAAGATTTTCTCTCTGCTCTCCTAATCTCTGTATGTGTGTCAGGAGGCATATTTGAGCCCCTACGTTCTCCTTCTCTCCTATTTAAATTCTTACCAAAAGTTAATTTGCTTAGAGAAATAACAGTCCACAAGAGAGCTTGTCTCATACGAACACTTACAATCACCTGTCACTGAAATATTTAGGAATTGTTGAACAAAATATATCGACTCTGAGGACAGCTATTTATAAGGACACGAAGGAGTCATTTCTATGATTAATCTACCTAAAGAAAGAAAAAAATTACTTAAACCTTAATGAAAAGTTGGACTTCAATTTGTATGCAAACTTTTATTTACTTTATGGATTTCCTTCTTTCTCTTTGATTCTTTCTTTCTCTTTATTTTCTCCACTGCCTGTGCACCTAAGAGTACCTCCAAAAACGTTGTTGAGTAAATTAAAAAAAAAAAAAAATATATATATATATAACTCTGTTATGTGTACCCTGTAGCCTCTGACCCACAAAAGCACTGGCAGTCAGTAGCTTACATGTGCTTCTGATTATGTTAATGAATTAGAGGTCAGGGCCTTTGACTCTTCAGTTAAAGCAATCTGAATCCAGTTAAAGGTAAAATTAAACTAAAAAGAGTTTTGGTTACCTCATAATCTTACCAAAAATAGTTCATTTAATGTATAGTGAAACCTGGCATAAATGAAGGTTTCTTCTTTGATCTTTATACAACAAAGCTAAAAAACATGATTTCCTAACTCTAAGATTGATAATAAAAAAAATATTTTACTTACTGAAGCAAATGCAATTACCCATATTTTCCACCTAAATCATGGTGGTAAATTCCATCACAACTTCACAAGGTAAAAATGGCCAAATATGGGCAAAACTTGGCTCCATATTTCAATCTACTCCTTTGAAAAGGGCTGCAAGTCAGCTTCTAGTCACGTCTTATTAACATGTATCAATACAATGTGCAGTAGAATACTACTTCCTAGAATGGATTTCTAGGAAACAGCAAGATTCTACTAATATATCAAGAAATCAACATTTAAGAGCTCTTGGTGATTCCTGGACTTATTGAAAATATTCAGTAAGTAACTGTTTTGAATCCAGTACAACTGTATTTATGTGGGGGAAGAAAGAAAAAGGAAAAGAAACTGTAATCTTTAAAAGATTTAAACATAAACATTGATCCTCTCACATTTTTCAGAACCAAACCCAGTTTTCCAAATCCTTAAGATAAAAGAATTCAAAAGTCTGTGTTTACAAGGAAATGATCATGAATACCTTCATTGTTGTTATGGACATGAAAATTAAAACATAGGAAGGCCAGGTTCTGTAATAAATTCTGTTCAGGAGATAATTCTCCCATTTGTAAAGAAATGATGAAGTATGGTAGCACAGAAACATAAGCAATATAGCATTTTCTTTCAAAATTAGATGTTGTTGTTAAGTACTGTGGAGTTAGTTCCTATGGCAACATAGTGACCCTGCACAGTAATTTCGAACCGCCGATCTTGAGGTTAGCAGCCCAATTCATCACCACTATCTAAATCAGAATTACTTTACAAAGGGCATGAAGTATGAGAACAACAATGTCTCATGTTGTTATTGCTTTTGTTAGATGCTATCAAGGTGGTTCTGACTCATAGAGACCCAATACACAACAGAATGAGAATGAAATACTGGTCGATCCTACCACATCCTCACAATTGTTGATACATTTGAGCTCATTGTTGCTACCACTGTGTCAATGCATTTGGTTGGAGGTCTTCTTGTTTTTCACTGTCCTTCAACTTTACCAAAGATGATGTCCTTTTCCAGGAACTTGTCCCTCATGACACCATGTTCAAAGTACAAGAGGCAAGTTTCACCATTCTCGATTCTACGAAGCATTCTGGCTGTACTTCTTCCAAGACAGATTTGGTTTTTCTTCTGGCAGTCCATGAAACTTTCAATATTTCTCAATATCATAAAAATGCATCAATTCCTCTATGATCTTTGTTATTCATTGTCTAACTTTAAAATTCATTAGAGGTGATTGGCTTGGGTCTTACTCATCTTAGTCCTTATACTGACATCTTTGCTCTTGAACACTTTAAAGAGGTCATCTGCTGAAGATTTGTGTAATGTAATACTTATCTTGTTAATTACTTGACTGCTGTTTCCATGAGTGTAGATTGTGGACCCAAGCAAAATGAAGTCTTTGGCAACATCGATCTTATCTCCATTTATCATAATATTTATTAATTAAGTTGTGAGTTTTGTGTTATTTACACTGAGGTGCAATCCATACTGAAGGCTGTATTCTTTGATCTTTATAAGTATTACAAGTCCTCTTCAGTTCTAGTAAAACAAGGTTGTGTTATCTGCATATCATAGGTTGTTAGTGAATCTTCCTCTAATCCTTATATCATGTTTTTCTTCATATAATCCAGTTTCTCTGATTATTTGTTCAGTATATACATGTAGTAAGTATGGTGAAAGGATATAACCCTAGCACACACTCTTCCTGATTTTAAACCATTCTGTATCTCCTTATTCTGGTCCAATGACTCCCTCTTGGTTTATGTATAGTTTCCTCATTAGCACAATTAAGTGCTGTGGAATACCCTACTGCAACTATTTTTAAATTATCCTTAGCAAAATTTCACTTGTATGTGATATTATTGATATTGTTTGATTATTTCCACATTCTGGTGGGTAACCTTTCTTTGCAATCTCATATCTTGGCCAGGTAGCTATGATCCAAATGTCTTGACATACACAAGTGAGTGACTCCAATGCTGCACCAGTTTGTTGAAAGATCTCGACTTGTGTTCTGTCAATTACAAGAGATTCATTTTTTGCCAATGCCTTCAGTGCACCTTGGATTTCTTCCTTCAATACCATCGATTCTTAATCATATGGCACAGTGACCAATTCTTTTTGGTACACTATCTTCTTTTGATGCTTCCAGAATCATTCAATATTTTTCCCATAGAATCTTTCAATATTGCAACCTGAGTCTTGATTTTTTTTTTTTTCATTTCTTCCAGCATGAGCAACAATGAACATGTTCTTCCATTATGGTTTTCTAACTTCAGGTCTTTACAGGTTGCATTATAATATTTTACTTTGTCTTCTTGAGTTGCCATTTCAAAATTTCTGTTCATATGTTTTACTTCCTTTTTCTTACAGATGTTGTATTTCTCTTTGCTCAAGAGCAAGTTTCAGATTCTTTTCTTACATCCATTTTATTCTTAGCTTTCTTGTTTGTCTTTTGAATGACCTTTTGCTTACTTCATGTAAAATATTTTTTATGTTATTCCACAAGTCTTCTGGTCTTTGGTCATTAGTGATTACTGTATCAAATCTTTTCTTGAGGTGGTCTCTCAATTCAGGTGGAATAGAGTAAAGTTCACATTCTGGCCCTAGTGAACATATTTTAATTTTCTTCAGCTTCAGCCTCAATTTACATATGAGCAATTTTTGATCTGTTCCACAATCAGCCCCTGACCTTGTTTTGCCTGATAATATTTTGCTTCTCCGTTATCCCTTCCCACAAATGTAGTCAATTTGATTCCTGTATAATCCATCTTGTGAGGTCGACATGTATAGTCACTTTTTAGGTTGTTAAAAAATATAGATTTAGTGAATAATTTGTTGGTCTTGCAAAATTCTATCGTGTGATCTCCGGTGTCATTTCTATCACCAAGGCCAGATTTTTCAACTACTGATCTTTCCTCTTTGTTTCTGACTATTGCCTCCCAATCACCAGCAAATATCAATGCATCTTGATTGAATATTTAATAAACTTCAGATTGCAGAAGTTGGTAGAATTCTTCAATTTTATCATCACCAGCTTTAATGATTGGTGCATATGTCTGAATAATAATGGTATTAACTGGTCTTCCTTGTAAGTGAATGAATATTACTCTAGCACAGGCAGTATTGCATTTCAAGATGGATCTTGAAATGCTCTTCTTGAAAATGAATGATATACCATTCCTTTATAGCTTTTCATTCCTGGTATAGTAAACCATATGATTATCTGATTCAAATGACCAATATCAGTCCATTTCAGCTCACTCATGCCTAAGATACTGATGTTTATGTGCTTCATTTTATTCTTGACAGTTTCCAATTTTCTTAGGCTATTGTCATGAACTAAAATATTTGTCGATTTGGCTGGATCATGAGTACCTTTGCTTTCCTAGTTATGTTTTAAGCTCCCATGATGTGGTAAACAAATAAGAGGATTAAGGGTGAAATGTCTTTGTTGTTAAGTGTCATGGAATTGGTTCAGATTCATATCTACTCTGTATAGGGTTTCTGAGGAGTGGCCGGTAGGCTTGAACTGCAGAACTTTCAGCTGGCAGTCTACAATTCTGCATCCTTTGTCCCATGAAGGCCCTGATGCCATGTTTGGGAGATTCCCAAAGGTGTGCAGAGCAACAACTTTTATCTAAGAAGAGGCAAAAGAAAAGAGATGTGAGCAGAGAAGGAGGGATTCACTACCACCAAGAAAGACGTGTCAGGAGTGGAGTGCATCTACTGAGAAGCTCCAGGTTCCGGGGAAGGGCTGATGTCCAGATTCATGGAAATATCCAAGGACTCTTGGTCCTACAGATGATGAAATGAGACAATGACCTTTCCATAGAGCTGCTACTCTGATTCAACCTTCTAGCTTCCTATACTGTGAGAGAATAAATTTATTTTTGGTGAAGCCAGCCACTTTTTGTATTTCTTTTATAGAAGCACTAGATATCTAAGACAGATATCACTCTTTATGTGTTCCATTGCATTTTGAACAACTTCTAATTTTCCTAGGTTCATACTTCCTACATTCCACATTCCAATTATTAACGCAGGTTTGCAGCTGTTTCTTCCCATTTTGAGTTGTGCCCATCAACAAATAAAGGTTGCAAAAGCTTTGCTCCATTCATGTCATTATGATCAACTCTACTTTAAGGAAGCAGCTCATCCCCAGTCATATTTTGAGTAACTTCATATCTAAAGGACTCATTTTCCAGAACTATAGTACAAAATATTTCATCTGCTACTCAAAAGGTTTTGAGTGAATTACCATTTTGATATGGTCTGCCTCTTCTCCTTCTTAGTCTGTCTTAGTCTGAAACCTGTTCACCAGTGGTGATCCTGCTGATATTTGAAATTTTGGTGGCATAATTTCTAGCAACACAGAAATACACAAGCTATAGTATAACGGACTGACAATTGTTGTTGTTGTTAGATGCTATTGAGTCAGTACTAACTCATAATGACCCTATGTACAACAGAACGAACACTGCTCGGTCCAGGCTGACCTCACAATTGTTGCCACGCTTGAGCCCGTTGATGTTGACACTTTGCCAATCCATCTCACTGGGGATCTTCCTCTTTTTCTTACCAAACATCATATCCTTCTCCAGCCACTGGTCCCTCCTGACAATATATCCAAAGTATGAGAGACGAAGTTTGGCCATCCTGGCCTCCAAGGAGCACTCTGGCTGCACTTCTTCCAATATAGATCTGTTAGTTCTTTTGGCAGCACAAGGCACTTTCAATATTTTCCTCCAAAACCATAACTCAAAAGCATTAATTCTGCTATGGTATTCCTTATTCACTGTCCAGCTTTCTCAAGCATATGAGGTTATTGAAAATACCATGGCTTG
>NW_006408530.1:16564228-16591468 GCF_000296735.1 Chrysochloris asiatica
TGACTCATAGTAACTTCACGGACAATAGATGGCACTGGTCCTCCTGTGCCATCTTCTTAATGGTTGTTACATTTGAGCCCACTGCTGCTGCCACTGTGTCAATTCAAATCATTAGGTATCTGTCTCTTTTTCTCTGACTTTCCACTTTACCAAGCATGATGTCCTTCACCAGGAATCGTTCCTCCTGAATACGTGTCCAAAGTATGAAAGATGAAGTGTTTCCATCCTGGCTTCTAAGGAGCATTCTGGCTGTACTGTTTCTCACTCAGATTTGTTTGTTCTTTTGGCACTCCACGGTCCTTTTAATATTCTTTTCCAACACCATAGTTCAAATGCATTATTTTTTTCTAAGGTCTTCCTTATTCATTACCCAACTCTCACATGCATATGAGGTGATTGAAAATACCATGGATTACATCAGATGCACCTTAGTCCTTAAACTGACATCTTTGCTCTCCAACACTATAAAAAGGTCTTGTGCAGCAGATTTGCATAATGTGATACATAATTTTCTTTTGTGACTAATGCTCCCATGAGTGTTGATGGTTGATCAGAGTAAAATGAAGCCTTTGACAATTTCATGCTTTTCTGATAATAGTTGCTCCTTAACATTTTAAAGAGGGCTTTTAAAGCATATTTGCCTAATTCAATACTTCATTTGATTTCTTGAATGCTGCTTCCGTGAGTGTTGATTGTGGGTCTAAACAAATGAAGCCTATAACAATTTCAATATTTTCTCCACGTATCATGATTCTATTTACTGGTCCAGTTATAAAGAGTTTTGTTTTCTTTATATTGAGATGTAATCCATACTGAATGGTTTAAAATCAGGAAAGGTATGCTCCAAGATTTTATTTTTCACCATACTTACTCAATGTGTATGCTGAACAAATAATCTGAGAAGCTGGAGTATATGAAGAATAGCATGGCATCAAGTTTGTAGGAAGATTCATTAACAACCTGCGATATCCAGATAATACACCTTTGCTTGCTGAAAGTGAAAAGGATTTAAAATAATGATGAAGATCAAAGACAGCCTAGGTGTGGATTGCACTTCCTCTATAAGATCAGATAGAAGAGAGGAAGACCCTCAAAGAGATGGGTTGATACAATGACTGCAATGATGGCCTCAAACATAGCAACAAATGTGAGGCTGGAAAATGTCTGGACAGTGTTTCATTCTGTTGTGCAAAAGGTCTCTATAAATCAGAATCAATTTGATGGCGCTTTACAACAATAACATACTATCTTCATTCTACATGTCTTATGGTTTAAGTATGCCAGAATTTTATCATAACATGGAAGTGCTGAGGTCTAAATCACATTGCTCATAGACAAAGAGGTAATTATGGATATCATAATTCCATATAATTCAGACATGGCTGGCACTCTCCATGTGGGTGTAGCTCCACATTGAATAACAGCAGAGAGAAATTGAATTTGATGACATAAATCTAGCTAAATTCCATCTGTAGGGACCCTCAGGACAAATTAAATTTTATTTTACACCACCTACCCACGAGAAATGAATAGAGTCTGCCTAAGGCAGTTGAATCCATCATAGTTGATAGAATCAAACTAGATGACTTACTAGTAGTGATGGTGAGGAAGGAGTAGGAGGAAACTTTCAAAGAGTTGAGAAACAATTTATTAAATGCTCCAACTCCAAAGGAAAATGAACAGCATATTTAGGTGGAACTAAGCCCTTGTGTGTGTCGTGGTGTGGTGCTGTGGGTTAATGAACCAGACTGCAAAGCTGTTTGAACTGCAAGGTTGGCAGTTCAAGCTCACCAGCTGCTCCTTGGAAACCCTATACAGGGTCGCTATGGGGCAGACCAACACCAACAAGCCCTTTTGTAGCACTGCAGGATAATGCCCTGGACTGCCAGTTTGGTTTGAACCACAAAGTCAGCAATTCAAACTCACCAGCCACTCCTCAGAAACCCTGTGCAGGGTTGCTATGAATTGAAAATGACTTGACGGACTCTAACAACAACAAGTGAATCATATAATCTGGCTGGCCTGGACACTATTGTCTATGATTGTTTTACCAGATTAATTATGCACAAATTTCTGTTTTGTTTTTAATAACAGTTCTGACAAAATTATGTGGTTTCCTTTAATTATATTCAATCATATGGAAATTGAAGATTTGGTGAATTAATGATAACTAGTGACACTGCGGTGCTGTGGGTTAATGCGCCAAACTGCAAAGCCATTTGAACTGCAAGGTCAGTGGTTCAAGCTCAACAGCTGCTCCTCGGAAACCCTATACAGGGTCGCTATGGGTCGGAATCAACTCAATGGCACTTAACAACAACAGTGACACTGTACCACTATTGTTGTTGTTGTTGTTAGGTGCTATTGAGTTGGTACCGACCCATAGCGACCTTATGCACAGCAGAACGAAACACTGCCTGACCCTGGTCCAACCTCACTACTATTGCCATGCTTGAGTCCATCAATGCTGCCACTTGGCCAATCCGTGTTGTTAGGAGTCTTCCTCTTTTTCTCTGACCCTCCACCTTACCAAACATGATATCCTTCTCCAGTGACCGGTCCCTCCTGACAATATGTCTGAAGTAGGAGAGACAAATATACCACTATAGATACCATTAATTATAGCTAGAATCACTGGACCACCACTTGTCTGTCGGTTTATTATACTGTCATGGCTTGCCTGTTGCTGTGATTCTGGAAGCTATGCCAAGGGTATTTTAAATACCAGTCATGGTTACATGCTGAGCTTCCAGATGAAAACAGACTAGGAAGAATGAGAGATGGATTACTTCTGAATATTTAGTCACTGAAAACCTTATGAATAGCAGTGGCACACTGTCAGCACCAGAATACTGAATATAAAAACATGATGAAGAGCACTAGAATATTATCAACTATAGTGCCAGAAGATGAGCTCCTCAGGTGGAAAGGCACTCAAAATGCCATTGGGGAAGATCTGGCTCCTCAAAGTAGAGATGACTGTGATGATACAAATGTAATAAGGCCCATGGGAACTTCATTTGCTGATAGAGCACAACTCAAAATGAAGAGAAACAGCTATAAACATCCATTAATAATCAGACTGTGGAATGTTCAAAATATGAATCTAGAACAATTGGAAATGGTCAAAAATGAAATGGAATGCATAAACATTGATATCCTAGGCAATAGAGAGCTGAAATGGACTGGTATTGGCCATTTTGAATCTGACAATCACATGGTTTACTATGCCAGGAATGACAAATTGAGGAGGAATAGTGTCACATTCATCATTAAAAAGAATATATCAAGATCTGTCTTGAAGTGCAACACTGTCTGTGAAAGGTTAATTTCCATATGACTACGAGGAAGACCTAGTATGGCTCTGTGGTAATGCACTAAACTGCAAAGTAGGCTTGTACCACGAAGGCAGAAGTCCAAGCTCACCAATTACTGCTTGGAAACCCTATCTAGGGTCTCTTTGGGTCAGAACTGACTCTATGGCACTTAACAACAACAGCAACAAGGAAGACCAGTTAATGGTGATAGAAACAATGCTGAAAAAAAAATGATACCAATGACTTCTTTATTCTAATACTTTTTTTAAACAACAAAAAGATGATTGTACATATAGACTTCACCAGATGCAACAACAGAAATCAAATTGACTAAATCTGTGGAAAGACATGTTGGAAAAGCTCCATATCATCCGCCAAAACAGGGCCAGTGACAGACTGTGGAGCTGATCATCAATGGCTCATATGCAAGTTCAGGCTGAAACTGAAGAAAATTGAAACAAGTCCACGAGAGCTAAAATATGGCCTTGAACATATCCTACCTGAATTTTGAGACCATATCAAGAAGAGATGTGATGCACTAGACACTAAATACCAAAAACCAGAAGATTTGTGGGATAACATCAAGAACATCGTATATGAAGCATGCAAAAGACCCTTAAGAAGACAAGAAATTTAAAAATCATAAAAATGGATTTGAGAAGATACTCTGAAATTTCCTCTCCAGCATAGAGATGCCAAAGCAAATGAAAGAAATGAGGAGATAAAAAAGTTGAATAGAAAGTTTCAAAAGGCAGATGGAGAAGACAAAGTGAAATATTATAATGAAATGGAATTAGAAAACCAAAAGGGAAGAACACGCACAGCATTTCTCAGACAGAGGCAGCTGAAGAAAAAACTCAAGACTCAACCTGAAATATTGAGGGATTCTGTCCTGGTGTGGTGCTGTGGGATAATGCGCCAGACTGCAAAGCCATTTGAACTGCAAGGTTGGCAGTTCAAGCTCATCAGCCGCTCCTCAGAAACCCTATACAGGGTGGCTATGGGTCGGAACAGACTCTATGGCACCTCACAACAACAACAATGGGCAAATGGTTGAATTATGTGGAAGTTATCAAGAGAAGATGAAAGTAATGCACCATGTCACTCTAACAGAAAGAAAGGGTCAATGTTCAAACATTTCAAGAGGTATCATATAATCAAGAGCCAATGATATTGAAGGAAGAAGTTCCAGGTGCATTGCAGGCATTGTCAAAGAACAAGCCTCTAGGAATTTATGGTATACAATTTGAAATCTTTCAATAAGTTGATACATCACTGGAGCACTTGTCTATGCCAAGAAATTTGAAAGACAACTACCTGGCTAACTGAAAGAAGAGATCCATATTTGTTGGGGTCCAACCTCGATGGGGAAATGGGTTTCACGAAGTTGGAAGGTCTGGTAGATGAAAGATATAGCATAGAGACAAAGAGACAATACAGACACAGAGACACAGACACACAAGTATGATGCAAGCTGACGGGCAGACAGTTCTGCTGCAGACATTGCACACAGAACTAGCCAAACCCCAGTCTTTTATTAACTTTTTTAAGGAAGAGATCTTTACAGAAGAAGAATGTGATTATTCAGATAAGATGGGATACAGAACTGAAATGTGGTTAATCATTCAAAACAGGACACAATGATTCACAGGAACAAATTTTACATCACAATTGTCTTAATAATCTAACATTCTTATCTCTAGGAAAAGCTCAAGCAAGCTATTATACATTAACCTTTACGTCTATGTGACCTAGGGCATGAGACTTGTGGTTACTCAAGGACGTCTAACATACTTTTAACACTTAATCACTAGTGGATAAAGGTGAAAGACTTAAAAGCTCATATAAAGGTTAATTTATAATTTATGAAGGGATTTAAGCTGTTTTTTCTCTGCTTTGCAAATACATGTGTTTGTACAAGATTTCAAACCTTTAGCTTTATTTGTTAAACTAGTAATCCTTTCTTGCTTTCAAACATTTAGCTTTATTTGTTAAGCTAGTAATCCTTTCGTGCTACAGTCCCAGGGAAGGTGAGAGACGAGTCTCAACCTTTCCAAGAGGGTGAGGTCTCACCTTCACATTCCTTATCCTCTATCCAAATGCTACAGTGCTCTCTATAATCACATTTCCATATTCCTTCAGGGGGAAGAGCATCTGGATCAAACTGATTATACCCAAGGGCGGTCTGAGGGGGCTGCCACCATTGTCCTTTAAGCCAGTACTCCCAGAATTTACCATTCCACCTTATTTACAAACCTTGAGTAGTTCTGCTCTAAAACCTTTTTTCATAATCCCGATATACTTGTTCTTGTTCTCCTGAGTCATTTGAGGAAGCTTTACTGCCTCAACCCCAGAGGGGGTTTCGGTCCCATTGTTGTACATGGACATCAAGAGTTCATGCTTCAAGTTAATATCAAACATAACTGAATAGTTAGATAGGGAGCAGTTCTGACATTCATCCCAGGTGGCTATAGCCTGTTCCTCAAAAAGATTTGTTCCCAGGACCCCACACACTGCTAATACCTTCAAGTAGTGATATTTACAGTGGAGCCATTAAAAGAGGCATTACGTACATTAACATTTTCCCAAAAGCTACAATTACCAGAGTTAGAAGCATAAAGAACAAGTACAGAATGAACAATATTAAGAATAAAGAGAATTGCACAGAGGTAGCCATCCAGTGAGTTCACAAAAACCTATGAACCTGGGACTTCAGGAGGTCACTTCCTTGGCCCTCAGGGTCCATGTGAACCCAGGACGTCAGGAGGTCACTTCCTTGGCCCTCAGGGTCCATAGTTTGCAATCTTGAGGAGGGCTCCGAAATTGGATTTTCATCCATCTTGTCGCAGGGCCACAGCTTCTCAGTGCTTGTGTATGTCATCCCCAACACATATTTATGCCCATTCTAAAGAGTGGTGACCCAACTAAATGCAGAAATCATTAGACAATATTATTAATATTACATGCAAGTAAAATTTTGCTAGAGATAATACAAAAACAACTGCAATCATACATTGACAGAGAAATTTCAGAGGTTCAAGCCAGATTCAAGAGGATGTGAACCAAAGAGTGTCACAGCAGATGTAAGATGGATCTTAGCTAAAAGTAGAGAATACCAGAATGATGTTTACCTGTGCTTTATTGACTATGCAAATCTTTTGATGGTGTGGATTATAACAAACTATGGATAACATTGCAAAGAATGAGTATTCCAAAACACTTAATTGTGCTCAAGAGGAGCCTGTACATATATTAAGAGGCAGTCATTTGAATAGAACAAGGGGACGCTGAATGGTTTAAAATCAGGAAAGTTTTGCACCAGGGTTGTATTCTTTCACCATACTTATTCATTTGGTATGCTGAGAAAATAATCTGAGAAGCTGGATTATATAAAGAACAACCTGGCATCAGGATTGAAGGAAGACTCATTAACAACCAGTGATATGCAGATGAATATCATTTCATGTTGAAAATGAAGAGGATTTAAAATACTTATTAATGATGATTAAGACTACAGCCTTTGGTATGGGTTGTACCTCAGTGTAAAGAAAATAAAACCTTTCCAAAATATTTCAACATCTTGGTAAACCACTTTCCCACCTATCCTCTAAATATTTTGTGTCAAAAGATTGTTTAAGTGACCTCTACCAGTGTCAGGAGAATGCTGGGTACTATTCTCTTGATATAGGCGATATCATCCCAAATTAAAATTCATTGCTCTTTATTATAATCAGTTTTATGCTTTTCAAGGATATAATAATAATCAAAATCAAATGAACACATTGAATGAATCGTTATATCCTAAAAATTATTGACTGAGTGATTCTGCTTTCTAACATGTACAAAGTTCTACCCATAGGTCAGATATCTCCATGTTATCTCACTTGATACAATAAATTAGTGAACTATATGTTATAATCTCTTCCCAGTTTACAGATAAGGAAACTAAGATATTAGAGACATTGAGTAGCTTATTCCATGTAGTATTGCAATGCAGTGGTTGTTGTTGTTGTTACGTGCTGTCAAGTCAATTACAACGCACAGCGCCCCTGTACAGGGTTTCTGAGAAACAGCTAATGAGTTTGAAGCGCTGACCTTTTGGTTCAAACAGACCTTGAGGTTGAGTGGTTATATTATGGTGTCACAAATGGAAAATTTCCCTAAATTAATCTGAACTAAACTTGGTTCATAGACCCTAAACTGCATTGCAAAGACAAAAAACAAAAAGTAGAGTGGGAAAAATCAGTTTTGACATTAAGGATTACACATTTTATGGCATATATATCTAATACCAGTCACATTCGCTTGAGCAATTCACTTCCCTCTTTTAACTCTAGATTCTCTATCTATAAATAGAAAAAAAAAAAAAAAAAGCTGCCAATAATCTAGCTCTAAAGATAAACACATGGCAACATATGAAAAATAAAGAAACATTTTCATTTGTTATTTCCCAGATGAAAAAATATATTTTGAGTCCTTTCTTTCACTGATCACAAGGTCTTGGGATATTGATATGAAAATAATCTTAGCATCAGGAGACCTCAAATAACACCCAGTGCCAAAATAACTTCATTTCATTTACTGATATTAAAAATTAGTTCCAGCACTAACCATTTTTTAACCCTTTAGATTATTTATGTGTGGTTCTGTAGGATAACCACTAAACTGTGAACCACAAAACCAGCAGTTCAAGTCCACCAGCAGCTCCATGGGAGAAAGATGAGAACTTCTGATCCCATAAAAGATTTACAGACATGGAAACCCTATACAGGATTGCTAAGTGTCAGAATGGACTTGAAAGGAGAAATTTAACCAAATTAGGAAACACCTAGTCCCCAAATTCTTGACAATATACTCGTTGACTCTGCTTAGATATTTTGAACAGATGTGAAGTATATTGTGTTTCCATTATTTTAGAGTGAAGATGCATTTTCTTAAACAACTAAGTTTTTATTTTTGCTTAATTGAGCAATAGTCCTGCCTAAAGTGAAGGAAAGTTAAGAATAAAGAAGCAAGAGAGGAGGTAGAAGAAATGAAGTAAACAGAAAATCAAAGGAGAACACAGGTGGAGCCAAAAGAAAGAAAGAACACAATTTACATTAGTGATATCGTGTACTAGAGGGAAGAAAGAGAAGACCAAAAGTATAAATAGTACAGCAACTTACAAGGACATATTAAAGTGAGTTTATTGGGTCACTTTATGGAAAGTCAAATTACAACTTTAGTAAATTTTAAGTACTGAAGTCCATTGGGCATATCACCTGTTCATTGTAAATGAAATAGTCTATTTCACTTCCACAGGGTCAAGATACTTGCAAGATGGTTAGTGACATGGCCCTGCACACCCAAGGAGTAGTTATTTATTCATTTATTTTTATCAATACATTGAGACAATACTGTTAACTATATAGATACAGACTGTAGACTCTTCCAATATGGCAAATATCATTGACATTAACAGGAAAAAGATATGGATAAAGATATAGATGGGAGTTAAGCTGGGAAACAAAATTCAGCTTTGTATTCTTATTCTCAAGATAGGATAGAATGATATACTAAATATGTTCTTCACCTCTTTTCTATAGTAATGTTTTTCAGACCTTAGCTCTTTTCCTCCCTTCCTACTACAAAGAGAGCCTGTGACTGCAAAGCCTCATACAAAGAAAAGAAAACATGGCAGTAAATTATCTTAAATACACCTGAACTTATGATATCCAGAGTCAAGATTTCCCTAGATTTGTCCCCCACCCCCTCATAATTCTTGATTTATTTTGCCATTTAAAAGTTTATTTTGGCTAGGGTTGAAATTTAATTTGTTCTTCAAAGAAACATAGCAATGAAAATACAAAGAAGAAGCTTTTGTTCACTCCCTAGGAGTCCTGAAAAGTAATAATTATAAAATGATAAGATTCTAAATGAAAATGTCGCTTGGAAAGGTTGAGGTTGACAGCAGCGCAGACCTATGTGAAGTGAAAAAAGTCACAGAATATTCATGAACATAAATAATACCAGATGATGTAATTTTACATCTTATGGTGATTTATTGTATAAATGTTTCATAAATTCAAAAAAAATCCTTCTTAGAATAAATGGCCATTAGAAGTATAATAATGTAATACTGCTTTTGAAGATTAATATTCAGAAGATAAAATCATTGTCAAAATGTATAATATAATTAATAGTGGATCAATAAAATAATATAAAATAAGTAAGCTGATTTTACATACCCACATGCACACACACACACACACACAATATTGGTTCAGAGAATAATAGTATTAATACTTTCCTATGTTTTCACTATTTCACTATTTGCACTGAACTTATTGGTCTGATTCAGTCATTATGCTATTATTCCATGTCGCCTTTGGAGATATATACAGACACACAGCGCATATAGTCATCACCCTCATAATGATAGCAAGTTAAGCATTTGAACAAATCAAGTATCAATTTTATCAATATATAGTCTGATTAAGCTGACGTTTTCCAAAGACTGTGGCCTTGTATCTTTCCTTTCTAGGGCGTTTTTATGATGCTTTCTTAATAAGGAAATTGTGCAGTGTTCAGGAGGAAGTGAAGTGGTACAGACATTTTTTAGCTTTGCTTTTCATTTTTCCAGATATTTAGAACTCATCTCTCTTGAGTTTGAAATGTTAGAAACTTAGATAGACCACACACCTACACACACATGCATACACACACACACTCACAGGTGCATGTCTTAAAAATCATATGTTTCGCCTCCTTGTACTTACAACTTGCACCAAAGCCCCAATGAAGAATCTCTTTATGGTTTCACTCAGTGTCATTTGATGTATTCGCAGCAAAGGCATGGTTCACAATCAATCCTGCCATTGTCTTTTAACATCTCTGTATTTCAAGATTGGGGCAAGGAAATTTCTTCTAGTCTGCTTACCTGATAGATTTCTTCATCCACATCCACTCATTTTTTCTGTATCTCTATTGTCTATTTCAATTGCACATATAGAATATAACAAATCAAGGCAGCTACATATGTCAAATTGCTCTAATTTATTTATGGGTTTTATTTTTCTCTAAAATGGGACTCCTCATTACAGTTCTTGGATTAACACTATAGAGTATGAGAAGCATTTAAGAAAATAAGTTATGAGGGAAAATTCTTCATGATATTGAAAAGACAAGACCAAGTGTTGATATTATAAAGAGTTTGTTCCTCTGCAATAATACAGAATTCTTAGAAAATAAGAAAGTTAAAGAAGAGAATTCAGTTTTGATTGATGGCCTTAGGAAAGTACATGTTAGTGTGCTTAAGCAGTGTGCTGCTGTTGTTAGTTGCTATGGAGACCCCATATATGCAAAGTAGGAAACCACTCCAAAACATTTCCAATAGGCCCATCTCCCCAGGTGTCTGAGTAGGTTCAAACTGCTAACCATTTGGCTAATTGTCAAGTGCTTACCTATTTATGCCATCCAGGGACCTTAAGAAGAAATACAATTTTGCAATTCAACCCTGAGGACAAACAACAACTCCATTTTTCATGTCATATGAAATAAATATATATGATAGGATAAAGAATCTAGTGAGGGTAGAAGGATAGGAGTATGAATTTTTCACTAAATAATTTTTTTCTTAGACTCTAGAATTTTACCAACTTCAAATATTCTGACTTATTTTAAAGTGTTGATTTATCAAATAGTCCACAGCCATATAAGAACTAATTGATTTTGGTTAGCATTGTTCCTTATTATGTAATGATCGTCTTCAGATAGATTTGTTCAAATTATTTTTAAAGATAATACTAGGTTGAATGTATTCTTTAGAAATAGAATATTCTTTTTTAAGTAGTTGTTGTTGTTAAGTGCGTAGAGTCAGTTCCGACTTAGTGAACCTGTATAGGGTTTCTGAGGAGTACCTGGTGAGCTTGAGCTGCCGACTTTGCAGTTCAAACTGACCTTGCAGTCCAGCACAATAATCCTCAGTGCCACACCAGGACTCCTTTAAGAAGCTAGCATATTAGAAATTTAGAACTAAGTAACTAAGTAAGACCTAAGTGGTCATCACATGTTGTTATTGTTAAGTGCCATAGAATCGGTTCTGACCCATAGTGACCCTTATTAAGGTTTCCCAGGAGCTGCTGGTAAGCTTGAACCGCTGACCTTGCAGTTAAAAAGACTTGGCAGTTCAAAATCCACAGCGCCACACCAGCACTCCTTGAAGCAGCTAGCATATTAGAAATTCAGAACTAAGCAAGACCTAAGTGGTTATCACATAGTACAGCCTAATTTGATAGAAAAGCTCATGCCAGCGAATTTAAAGTGGCTTCTTTATCCATACAGCTAACAGCAAAGCCAGGCCTTGCACCTTGACCTTCCATCTCCTAATTGAAAAGTTCTTTATATTATTCCTTGCTCCAAAAGTTAATTATCTATTTTTTGCAACTTGTAGACATTGTAAATCTTACAAATGTGATTGAGAAATGAATCAACTTCAAATTTAAAAAGTACTGTCTCTCTTTATTTCTGTTTTCTCATCTCTAGAATGACTAGAGTAGTGTTTCATATAGTTTTTACAAGAATAAAATCATGTCATGCATTCAGAACATTTAACTCTGTGCCTGGAAAATAGTAAATGCTCAGTAAATGTAAACCATTAAGATAGCCCTGGGACTGGAACGCTTTATTCTATAAAGGATCAGATTCTGAATATTTTAGAATTTTTGCAACTAGATATATGTCTTAACTATTCAACTCTTAAATTGTAGAGCAAAAGTAGATATAGACAATATACTGACTGTGGGCTTTGCTTTGATATAATCAAACTTTAATTGAAAAAACAGGCATTATCTTCGATACAACCCATTAAACATATTTTCGACAATTTCTGCTATGATCCATAACTACTAAGTCAGGCTTGCTAGAATTAATGAATTAGTACAAAACGTGAATATTGTTCAATTCCTTTATTTAGTATTTCTGTAGAGACACAAATTTATGTGTAAAATGATAAATTCCCTGACAGGATATATATAAAAGGGATGATGACAATTATGTCACTTTACTCAGGAATGCACTTAATCATGTTTTATGGTTGCTGATTTAACATGCCAAGACAAATAAACAATCAACAGAAGTTCGTATCTTTAACCAAATACAGTTCCAAACATGAACCTTGCTGAGAATCCATTCATACTGTTGGCCACATAGAGTAGATAGATAAAGTAAGTGACAGGTGTTCTCTGAGAACTGGGATAAATTAGTTCCTGTTGACAGAACTGTGTTTCAAACATGTGGTCATCTCATGTATGCCAGGTTGAAACAAACAAATAAATAAATAGGTTTAAATGGACAGAGAGTTTAAAAAAAAAAAAAATCCACCCTGTAAATCTTTGGGCCTAGAGTACCAAATGTAAGTCTCTTTCACATGTAGGTCACATATTAATCTTTCTACCAAATCATTTAAGGTACATACAGGTGCTTATGATATACTTACTAATTAAAGTGTCTCTCTTCCATGGATTATTCTTTTAGTAAAAAACAAACACAAATTTCATTATGGAGGATATGTCTTACCTACTCTTAGTTCCTGTGGTTTTCATAGGGATAGAGTGCCCATCAATTTGGCTAGACCAATCAGTGGAGAGTATTATTCCTCTGGCCACAGTCATAGTTCAGAGATGTGTGGGTTTTCAGTTAGAGACACTGAAACAGAATGGGAAGTTGACTAACATGTCCGGGAGGGAAGCAGGAGTCTTTTTGTAAGCACTTCAAGGCATGTCTTTATTTTCCTTCCATGTAATGTGGGAAGGGAAGTGGGAAGTAAGCTGTCCATTCTATGTCCATTCTAATTCCAGACAATAGAGTGTGTGCTGTACACAAAAAACTTCAAAGTAATATTAAAATCTACTAAATATCAGTGTGCCTTTTTATCATTACAGTTAGCTTTATTTCTAAATACTTTCAGTCATGAAATTGTCTTCCTGACCAGAGAGGACTGTTTCCACCTACCCCATTCCTCTTAATATTCATTGCTTCTACATAGGTCCTGACATTTCTAGACTAAGGAGGACAATAAAATATACCTAGTATTGATAATATCACAAGCTCTAATTATGGCCATGAAAAAAACAGCCCTGTCGATGAATGCTCCATTGAATGAGCACAGAAAGTTTTTTTCTAATAAAGCCAGTTTGGGTTCAGTTTTTTTTTTTTTAACATCTAAAAGTAGAAATTTTGTTGTTGTTGTTTTCTATTCTGAATTGGAGCTTTCAAGTGCCTATTTATCAGTATAATATAAATTATGGTTGTTAACCACTCATAACCCTATGTTAGAGCAGTTTGTACATTGTTTATGGAGTTGGTTCTAAATCATAACAACCCTGCATAGGGTTTCTGAGGCCGTCAACCTTTATGGGAGCAGAAACCCTCATCTTTCTCCCACAGAATGGTGATAGTTTTAAATTGTTCACCTTGAGGTTAAAAGACCATCATAGTAGTGACTTGAAAATTATTTGCCAGCTAGAGAACATTTGATGAGGTTTTCCAGTAGAAAAGTTTCATTCAGTTACAGCCTGTAACTCTAATAATTTTACAGAATATAGTTCTGCAAAAAAAGAAAACAAATCTTCCCTTCCACTGCACACTGCCTCTCATCTTGGTATAATAATTCATTACAATGGAACCAGAAGCCATGTTCACAGTTATAGGGTATATCAGGGAAGTTAACAGGCTACAATTCCGAGTCAGGAATGCTCAGTGCATAGTTGTCCCAGGCAGTACAGCCTCACCTCAGCCATGCACACAGTCAAGTCTTTCTCTCCAATGTTACAAAGCTTTCTAGAGCTGCTGATAAATGCCTATAGGGCACACCGTTCCACCACAAGCCTCAACCTGAAGGCACTCGGCTCTAGCTCTGTGGGTTAGCAAACCTAGCTTGCCCACTTAAATGCCTGAAGACACCTTAATCTGCAAGCAAGTCTCTTACCTAAAGTCACTCAGTTTTACTGGCCATGTGGAGTGGAAAGCCCACTGCTCAACCTCGTACACCGACTTTGGGTTCTGCTATTGTTGCTCCTCTGACACAACTCCAGAGTCACAA
Organism: Chrysochloris asiatica; assembly: GCF_000296735.1. NCBI lineage: Eukaryota > Metazoa > Chordata > Mammalia > Afrosoricida > Chrysochloridae > Chrysochloris > Chrysochloris asiatica. The sequence goes on from NW_006408530.1 coordinate 16,578,626, forward strand.
CTTTCTATCCTTGGGTTAAGGAGGTTTAATGCACAAGGATCTTGGAATTCAAAGGATGTGTTCTACTCATGACTATTCTTCTCTCACTGCTTCTGAGATGGCTCATTTTAAACCCTTGTTAGAGTTTCAAGTTTTTATAATTAAAATTTATTCTTTTGACATCCACAGCTAAATCAAGTCATTCTATCAATGTCTTTTTCCACCTTCTCTTCCACGGATCCATCAAGAAAAGTGTCATTTGTTGTTTCTGTTGTTGTTACGTGCTGTTGAGTCACTTCTGATTCATAGTAACCTTGTATAGGATTTTCGAAGAGCAGCTGGTGGTTTAAACACCATTGTGGTCCAGTGCATTATCTTGGAGGGTCACCCTAGGACTCCAAGTGTCATGGTGTGGCACTGAAGGATAATGTGTTAGACTGCAAAGTCAGTTTGAACCAAAAAGTCATCAGTTCAAAGCCACAGCCACTGCTCCACTTTACCAAGCATAATGTCCATCTCTGGGAAGTGATCCTTCTTGATAACATGTTCGATGTATGATAGATGAAGTCTCATCATCATGGTTTCTAAGAAGCATTCTTGTTGTACTTCCAACACAGATTTATTTGTTCATCTGGTAGTCCATGATACTTCAATATTCTTCTCCAACACCATAAGTCTAATGCATAATTCTTCTATGATCATCCTTATCCATTGTTCAATTTTCACATACATATGAGGTGATTTCAAATATCATGGCTTGGGTCAGACACACCTTAGTCCTAAAGTGATATCTTTACTCTTGAACACTTTCAAAGGCTTTATGAACTAGATTTGCCTAATGCAAATTTGTTGATTGTTGGTTGTGGATTTGAACAAAATGAAGTCTGACAATTTCAATTTTTCTCCATTTATCATCATGTTATTTAATGGCTCAATTGTGAGAATTTTTGCTTTATTTACATTGAGGTGCAATTCATACTTACAGTTGTAGTCTTTGATCTGCATCAGTAAATATTTAAAGTTATGGTATATATATATATATACATGCTATATAATATAAAAAATATATATACATATATATAATTATGTTATAGAATATAAAATATTTTAAGTTATGCTATAAACATATGAAAGAGATGTATGTGTATATAATAGATTACATAGCTATGTAAATATAGCAGTATATATTATATATAATGTAATCATATATTCAACTATATCTCATGGTGAACTCAAATGAGCAGAGCAGAACTACTACAATGGTTTTGGAAGCAGATTTCCAAGCTCATTGTTGTTAAGTGCCATCAAGTCACTTCTGACTCATTGTGAAAATATAGGTTTCTGAGGAGCAGCTGGTGGGTTTGAACTGTCAACCTTATGATTCACAGGCCACTGATAATCCTACAGCACCATACCAGGCCTAATAAATACTAATTACTGAAGCACAGACCAGTTGTGGGGTAATATCAAGAACATAATTCATGATGAAACTAAAAGTTCATTAAAAAGACAGGAAATAAAAGACCAAAATGAATGATTAAGTACATAAACTTCTCTAAGACCACTACAAACTTTCTGAAGTCTAAATTCCATTAAAGTAGATTTCCAAGTGGAATAATGGTCTTTTTTTGTCTAGGGTGCAAGCCTAAGAAGGTGTTACATTTTGATATTCTGCTTGAATTTTTTTGGTTATCATTGAGGAAAAAAAAAAAAGAGATAATTCCCTGCAATTTCTAAAGATATCACCAAACTTTAGTAGATGAGAAAGAGGGAAAGATGGTCTGTTTTGTTGGTTGTTTTTTTGTTTTGTTTTGTTTTTGTTTTTTTACATGAAAACAGTCTTCTGATTGCTATCTTCATCCTGAGGAAGCTTGGTTTTAGGTTTCCCTTTGAATCCTGGCTGAGGCATGATTATCAGCACATTTTGCCCAATAATTGACTTTCTCTGAAATATATATACATTAGCAATTAATAATCTGCTCGCAGTACTACAGACACATCGGACTGGCTATGGGCTTTAATTGCAACAGTTCTGTGATCGAGCCATTATCAGAGCATATTCACAGGACAACCTTATATAGGGTACTGAAAGAAATAGAATAAAAGGAGAAACGGCAATCTAAACTAGAAAGAGAAAATCTGCATTCTTATAAAGTTTGAAATGAACAAAGTGACTGGAGATGTATCTTAATGTTACTACTATTGAATAATGAGCATTTTTCAGAAAATGGTTAATTAACAACTACATTTTTCTTCAGAACCATTAATTGTGGTAATGTTTATATGTGCTCCCTATCTACAAAGGTCTACAGTTCAAACTCGCTAACTGTTCTTCGGAAACCCTATGTAGGGTCGCTAAGAGTCAGAATCGATTTGATGGCACTTAAAAATAACAATCTACAAGGAACTATCCGAAGCCCTTTCTTTTATTTAAAATTTCAAAAAAGATTCCGTGCAAATTCAACTAAATAATTAATTGTGAGGATGGCAGTTAGTGGTATGCTGTTGGAGTCGGTTCCAACTCATAGCGACCCTGTATAAGGTTTCTGAGTCTATAAATCTTCACCAGAGCAGAAAACTTCACCTTTCTCCTGAGGAACAGCTGGTAGTTTCAAATTGCTGACCTTTAGGTTAGCAGTCCAACTCATAACCATTACGCTAATAAAGCTCTTTTTTGTGAGGATAATAATATTATCATCATTGTTTCCTTTTAAAAACGAGAACACAAAAAGTTTAAAATTTTGTATATGGTCTATAGCTACTAAGTAGAAGCACTATCATTTAAATCCAAGTAGTCTAGTCCAGAAATCAATATTTTGTCTCACGGTAAATATTTTAAGATTATACAATGACACAATTGTATCACAGAAGAATCTATTGGGGTTCCTGATCGAGGTAGCATCTAGTCGGTCACATACAATGTAGTTATAAGAACAGAAAGTATAGGACTGTCTGACGGCATTAAAAACAAAATATTACGCATATCAAAGGAAAAACTTGAAATATAAATAAATTCGTGGTTATCCTACCATTTTAATTTTCTGTGGTAACCTCCAACCTAATTTCAATACAACATGGAAATGGGACAGAGAGACCTTCAGGGGAAGACTTCAGCTGGGATTCAGCAGAAAACATAACTCCTAATACCCAGAAACAATCCAGAAACATCCCTTTTTTGTTGTTGTTTGGAGTCCTGGTGTGATGCTGTGGGTTAATGTGCCAGACTGCAAAGCCATTTGAACTTAAAGGTCGGCGGTTCAAGCTCACCAGTCACTCCATGGAAACCCTGTTATAGAGACGCTATGGGTCAGATCCTACTCAACGACACTTAACAACAACAACAACAACAACAACATTCAAAAAGGAGTCCTGGTGTGTCGCTGTGGGTTTATGCGCCAGACTGCAAAGTCGTTTGAACTGCAAGGTTGGCGGTTCAAGCTCACCAGCTGCTCCTCGGAAACCCTATACAGGGTCGCTATGGGTCGGAACCAACTCGATGGCACTTAACAACAACAACAATCATTCAAAAAGAATGCTTTTATTGAAAACTGACCATGGACAGTTCAGGTCCAGCATAAACAATAGCAGCAACAGAGGCCCAGAGGGGCTTCAACTTAAAAGGGGTGTCTTCCTCTCTGATCAGTGGAGTGATGATCCCAGAGTGCAATTAAACATCTTTTTTTTTGCTCAGTGTTCTCCTGCCTTTTAACACAGATACGACACAATCACAAAAGCTCACAGCAGAGAAGGGCAACTGAATTCACAGTTGTCAGAGGATCAAAGGGAAGAACCCCAGATACTTACACATGCTGGAGAGATCATGATGAACAAGAAGCTCAGGGAAGCAAGGGTATAATGTTCTGCATAGACTCCTGGTCTCATTCCCAAATTGGTCATGTATGGATTTGATGATAATCAGGATCAGGTATGCTGATTGATTTGGTTTAAAGGTCAGTTTAAACCAAAAGATTGCTGGTTCAAACCCACCAGTCACTCTTTGGAAACCCTATACAGGTTTGCTATGACTCAGATTTGACTCGGCAGCACCCAACAGCAACAATAAGTGATACCATGACTTAAAATGGTGAAGTAGGGAGCTCCCAATATCCAGCTCTCCACTGAAACTGGCAAAAAACTGTCAGAATCAACTGTTTTAGAACCCCATAAACAGTTGACCTCTTTCTTTACCTAGCTATCATTGTTTATGGTGGAGAGAACTGCAGCTTAATGCGCTGAACTGCAAAGTCAGTTTGGACCACAAGATCAGCGGTTCAAGCTCACCAGCTGCTCCTTGGAAACCCTATACAGGGTTGCTATGGGTTGGAACATACTCGATGGCACTTAACAGCAATAACAATAGTTTAATTAAAAAAAAAAATATATATATATATATATAATTGATTTTCATTATATTATACACTGTATAATTTAATTAAATATATATTTATATACTCCAAATATGGAGTCCTGGTGTGGTGCTGCAGATTAATGCACTGGACTGCAAAGTTGGTTTGAATTGTAAGGCTAGAGGGTCAAGCTCACCAGCCGCTCCTTGGAAACCCTATACAGGGTGACTGTGGGTCAGAACCAACTTATTAACAACAACATATATAAATACATTATATATGTATTTATTAACAACAACATATATATGTAATAAATACATATGTATGTATTTATTAACAACATATTAACAACAACATATATAAATACATTATATATTAAATATGTATTTATACTAAGCTTGTTGTCTCATGGTAAACATTTAAGGATATTTATGTATAAATCTAAGGAGCTCTTGAAGCATAGTGGTTATGATTTGGGCTGCTAATTTCATGGTCAACAGTTCGAAAACACGAGCCATTCCATGGGAGAAAGATGAGGTGTTCTGCTCCTGTAAAGATTTATAGCCTCAGAAATCCTATACAGGATCGCTCTGAGTTGAAACTGACTCTATGGTATGAAACCACCATCACCATATATAAATATATTATTTAAATTAAATTATAGAGTTATAAAAAAAGTTGATTAAGTGGTGAAATAAAAATATCTGTTTATATATATATAGTACTATATATACTATTGTTGTTGTCAAGTGCCGTCGAGTCGGTTCCGACCCATAGTGACCCTGAACAGGGTTTCTGAGGCTGTGAATCTTTACAGGAGCAGAAAGCCTCATCTTTCTCTCGCAGAGCGGCTGGTAGTTTTGAACTGCTGACCTTGAGGTTCGCAGCCCGATTCGTATCATATAATATATATGTATATATGTTTAAAGTAAATAATAAAGTTCTAAAAAATGAATAAAGATCATAGAAGAATAGATGCATATGAATTATGATGTTGGAGGAGAATATTAAAAGTACCATGGGCTGCCAAAAGAAACAAATCTCTGGTGGAAGAGATACAATCAGAATTCTCCTTGGAAGCTAAAATGGCCAGACTTCATTTCTCATATTTCAGACATATTATTAGAAGGGAACAGTCCTTGGAGAAGGACATCATGCTTGTTAAAGTGGAGAGTCAGTGAAAAAGAGGAAGACCCCCAACAAGATAGACTGGCACAGTGGCAGCAGCTCATGAGTAGCAATGATTGTGAAGTTGGCACAGGATTGGGCATTGTTTCATTCTGGTGTGCATAAGGTAGCTATGAGTTGGTACTAACTTGACAGCACCTAATAGCATCAACAACAAATATATATACAATTGGAGGTGTGGTTACTGAAGGAAGTGGCTACTTAATTTTGTTAATAGAACATTGTGACCTCTTTCCTCACCTAGCTATCATTCTTTATGGTGGAGAGAACTACTCAAAGTGACCCACATAAATCTAAAACCTTTGAAAGACAAAGAAAGTATCTTGAAAGAAGCAACAGAGGATTGATTCAATAGTTACTGGGATCATCAATCAACAGCTGAATTCTCATTGTTGTTGTTGTTAAGTGCCGTTGAGTCGGTTCCGACCCATAGCGACCCTGTACAGGATTTCCGAGGTTGTAAATCTTTACGGGAGTAGAAAGCCTCATCTTTCTCCCGCGGAGCGGCTGGTAGTTTTGAACCGCTGACCTTAAGGTTCGCAGCCCGATTCGTAACCACTACGCTACCAGAGCTCCTTATTAGAAGCTATGAAAGTCAATGAATGATGGGACAAAAACAACCATCAATTTTAAATGTATATTCATGTAAAACATACCTTTAAAATACACACACACACAAAAACCCTGCAAGATTGAAAGAGCTATAACAATCCACAACCATACTTCAATAGTGTCTTCACAGTTACAGAAAGAAACAGCAAATAGAAACAGCAAGAATATGGAAGAACTGAACTGAACCAACCAAGTGGATCTACTTGAGATTTATCGAACACTCTACCCCCAAACAGCAGAATATATATTCTTTACAAATGTATATATGTAACATAAATGAACAAGCATAAGAAAGAAAAAGAAAAAAAACCCTCAATAATCCATGGATTAGAGAGAAAAAGAAAAAAATGAAAACAAAACTCAATAATCCATTGGTTAAAAAGAAAGACTCAAGGATAATGAAAAAATTTTCCAAACTAAAAGGATATTAAAATAAAACCTAATAAGACTTTTGTGATGTAGATAAAGAATTACTTGGTGATTATGTTGCTTCTGACACATAGTGACCTTATACAGAGTTCCAAAGGCTTTTATCTTTACAGGGAGAAGAAAGCCTTATCTTTCTCCCAGTGAGTGCCTGATAGATTTGAACTGCTTACCTTGCAGTTAATAGCTGAACTCATAAGCCACTATTAAAAAACCAATGTTCTTTAAAGCAGTGTTTAAAAGAAAAAGTACAATCACAAATATTTTCCTTAGGAGAAAATAAAACAAAACAAAGATCTCAACTGGTAATCTAAATTTACACATTAAGGAACTAGAAAATGAAAAGATAAAATTTTAGCAAGATGACCATGGAAAAAAGAGTGAAGACACAATTTATCAACATTTAGAAATGAAAGAGGTACTATCACTATAATCTCTACTCACATTGAGGGTAAAATTAGGGAGTGCCATGATTAACTCTAAAACCATATATTTAACAATTTAGATGTCCTTCTCCAGGGACTGATCCCTCCTGATAATATGTCTGAAGTATAAGATACAACGTCTTGCCACCCTGACTTCTAAGGAGCATTCATGTTGTACTCCTTCCAACACACATTTGTCTGTTGTTCCACTGCTGTTTATAAGGTTTTCAGTGGCCAGCTATTCATGACTCTCCTTCTTCCTAGTCTGTCTTAGTCTGGAAGCTCAGGGGAAACCTATCCACTATGGGTGACACTGCTGGTATTTAAAACACCTGTGGTATAGCTCCCAGCATCACAACAACACGTAAGCAACCACAGTACACCAAACTGGCAGGTGAATGGTGGGACAATTTGGATGAGATATACTAATTTCTCAAAACCCAGAATTACCAATGTTCACTCAATAATTCTATGACTAATAAAACTGTATTGATAACTTAAAATCTTCCAAAAAATTTTATTTCCAGAACCACTTGTAACTATTTAATTTAACATATGAAGAAATTAAAGTTTATAAAAATTTAAAAATTAATTTCAAATCAGACTGAGTACATGTCTTTAAAATTTTTTTAATTCCCTTATCCAGGATTCAATTTTTTGTGTTATTTTCTTTTATCCTTTCACAATCCACACCAATTTCCCAGTAAGATACAGTGTTCTTTTTTCCCTGAAATACTTCATAAATTTCTCAGAGTTCTGAGAATGTATGTCTATTATTTCTTCTGATATTGTCTTTCTTGATTACATTTTTCAGCTGAATCATTTGATATATAAAATATCCCAAAATTTTTTCATATTTTCTTTCAAAAAGATTACAAACTTCTTGAAGACAGAAGCTACATTGTTTTTGATGATTGTCTCTCTGTATATAGCATATGACATTATAGATTATGAATATCAAAACATACGATAGATAATTGTTAACTACAATCCTACTCCTATGATGATGAAATTTGCTTTTCATTAGTAAGCCAGTGAAAGATGCCAGAAAAGTCTTTAAAAAATACATATGTGAAAATAAGGCATGTAGGTAATATATTGTTACATTTGTCTTAATATAAGCCTTAGGCATTCTCCCACACTTTTCTCACCATTATCTCCATCTGTAATAATAAAACATATCTTCTGATTACAGCTATTTTTGTTATCTCAAGTCTGAATCTAATTTATTTGTTATTCAACCTTACTTTTCCTCTGTTACAAGATTTGTTTTTCCTGTAATGTAATCCAAGGTTCTGATTTAAAAGGTAAAATCTTTTTTTTTTTAGCTCCAAAGATGAGGTATTTTAAACTGAAAGGAAAAATAAATTTAATGTAGAGTGGGAGTATTTAACAACAAAAACATCAAACAAATTTAATTTGCATCCAATAATTTTTTATTTGAATGTATTTTGGAATAAATGAGTCCTTTGGGGAAACAGAGAAATTATATTCTGCCAAGAAGTAGAAATCTCAAAAATGCTTTCCTAACAGAATTTTCGAAATACTTATTTATATGGAGAAAAGAATTTCTTAGAAAGCCTGTGGTATTTCTAAAGTTGCACTCTGTTTCTAAAGCTATGAAATATGATGTTTCTTCCTAGACACCATCATTAAAATTTAAAAAGGTAATTTAGAAACCACAAAACTATCAGGTAGAATTTCTTAGTTGTTCTCTGGATATTGTCATTTTGCTGGTTTACTTATTAGCAGAAACATAAGTTTAATTTGTTATACCCACATACACGCTAATACCATATACATGGCAATAAATCATGCCATTTCCCCACTTAGATTTTACTCAGAGGGCAATTTCTCAACTTCGACTCTGTTCCCACCCCACCCCCAATAGTTGTATTCCTGATTGCTGACTTAAATCCTCTGGTAAAATATTCATACTTTGGGACAGACTTACTGCACTTTGAAATTTAAACACTGATGATTTTCTATAAAGATTGAACTTTTCTATTTTAATCTATAAAAAAAGATAGATCTAGCTACTATATAAAAGATTAGATTATATGGTAAAAGTACTTAACACAAGTCAGTGACAAAATCAGTTTTAGGGATTACATGCCTTGATAGATGGATCATTTTCAATCATTAAGAAACTGGCATATTTTATTATCAATCATATATTGGATTACAAAGGAGAATTTATATTCATGTTCTATCTTGAAATAATTGAATTTGACTTAATTTTCTTCTACTTTTAAACTATATAAATTAATTAGGAACAAAGTTGAATAAAAAAATTTTAATAAAAATTTTTTTTGTTCCATAGTTGATTTTTTCTTTTTATTCTTTTTTTGTTAAGTACAGTCAAGTCAGTTCCTACTCATAGTGATACTTAATAGGGTTTCCAAGGAATGGCTGGTGAGTTTGAACCTCCAACATTGTGGTAAGCAGTCCAATGTTTATCCAACATTGTCACAACACATCTATCTCCCTTCAATTTATTTAGTTTATGGTTCTCTGGCATGTTAAGGGTTCTTATTGGAAGTAATGGTGAATGGCATTTATCCTAATAAAATGTTAAACTCAAAGAGGAAATCAAATCTAAAAAAGTACCTAAAAAAGAGATGTTTTTCTCTTGAATTACAAAGTGATCTGTCTGCAATGCTCTCCATAGAGAGACCTGAGTTGAACTTTTACCTTAAATAACAACTGCACTAAACCCTCGTGTACTCACTTAAAATAACCCTGAATTAGGAAAATAGCCAAAGGCACAAGAAAGTACTTTACAGCTTAACAAATTAATCTCATTTAGAAAAAACAAAAGCAAATTGAAAACAAAAAAGGGTTAAAGAGTACATAACATGAATTGTGCTTTTATCAGAATTCCCCAATCTTGTGTTTCACAAATTTAGAAAACAATCAATGACTTATTCTTGCCATTTACTTTAGTCTCTCTTTCTCTTATTGTCTGGTTTATTTGACTCAAAATAACATTCTCTTATGTAGCACTGAGCCTTGGTATGTAACTGTAGGATGTAGCATTGGGTTGCTAACCACAAGGTCAGTATTTCAAACCCACAAACTCCTCTTGGGAACCCTATACAGATTCACTATGATTCAGAACCAATTCCACAGCACACAACAAATCTAGCACTTTTTTTTTTTCCAATTTTGAATTTAAGAATAGTTACCTATATACATAACATATATATATTTATAAATCTCTAAGATTCATTCCACAGTTTTTGAGACTAAAGAGCTCCTTTCTATCCTTAAAATTTACCATAATCTTTCTCAACTTTTGATTAACATAGAATTGAGCTACAACTAGCTGTAAATCCTTTAATAATGTAGCAGTCTATTGACTAATTTCTCACAAGCATGTGTTTGCGTAGCTAGGCTTTCTTTTTTTTTTTTTTACATTTTATTTTTTAAAAGATTTATTGTGCATTGAGTGATAGTTTACATGGAAGAACATCAGTTTTGCACTCATCCTATCATGTTTCGTATCATTGCAATGATTGCAATCCCCTCCATATATCACCATTCAATAGTATTTGCTTCTATTCCTTCTGGGGTTTTATTGTTTGTTTGTTTTGTTTTTTCTAATGTATACAAAAACACTCAGGAATATACAATCATGTAAGCAACCCAAAGGCACATTCTGTAAGCCTACCTCCTGGCCCCCAGCACACAGCCTTTCTCTTTCCATGAGTCTGCAGTTCTCAGCTGTTCTAGCTCTCCATGTCTTTGCCTCCATCTCTGGTGTTGCTGTTTCTCTAGATAGGGTCCCACATTCTGCTCATGCTCTTCTCCCTTGATGGACCTAGTGTTCTCTTTTCCTGGAATGTAAGATTAACTACTCCCCACTTTATGTTACACAACTTCTTCCTTTACAGAGTGACAATGGCAATTAGTTATGATAACAGTTGCTCACTATTGAATCATAAGAATCTTATCCCCATCTCCTTTCACCAGACCTGTCTGGACAAGAGGAAAACTATTCAGTAGGGATTCTATCTTCCCCTGCACTATGAAATTAAACCCCTTCTTGAAAATTTGTAAGCCAGCTGCTTTGTGTTGTTGTAGCCTCCCCTCTCCTTCCACCATTTTAGGCAGCCAATGCCTAGTTGCCCATCCCTATCAACCATGTGTACAGAGTAGATAAGTTTGATCCTTGATGTAAAGACTCCTTTCCTCTCAGTTGGTATTTTCAGCTGCTACATCCATAAGTATATCCATAAGTTCATCAAATTGTAACAATTTACAGTTATTTCCTCTATCAGTTTTCTTTATCTTTCTCTATTCACGTTCTGATCATGAAGCCATCAAAGCTAGGTCAAATGGTTACTATCTGCAAGTTTGGGCATTCTTGTGTACCTCCCCTCACTTTATATCAGCTGGATGCTTCAATCTCAGCTCTAGCCCTCTGTGGCTAGGTCTTTGTTCATGGACTTAGGAGTTCTCAGATCTCACCACACATCAGACCAATCAGTCCTTCCTCTTCTGTCTCTCATCTCCAGGTCAACGGGAGTCTATGGAATGTAGTCAAACTCAGCCCATATCTTCATTGTTCCCTTTCCCCCTCTTCCACTCACCAGTAGACCAACGTGGTCACCAATATGCTTGTACGTCTGCTCCTTTGTTCACTTTGAGTTTCAGTTTTGGAAGGGGACTTGTCTTTGAAGGGACTTGATTGCTTGCTTTGATGGTTCCCCGATAAACAACTTGCTTGTTCTTGTGGTACTCTATCAGGCTGCTGTTTTTGTTTTTAATTTTCCTGCTGGTCTTTCTTTCAGTAAGCATTGTCTATTCCTGTAGCCACTCTAAGCTGGTCTGCACAACCATTCAAGTGGGAATGTCCCACATCAAAAGGTTCCAGTCAGGGCTCAGGACTCCACCTAAGGTCCTATATGCTACAAAGGCTCTGCAAGAAGTCTATTTCACTGGGGAAGTTCTAGAACCCATTTTAGGTTGAAGACAGGCTTACAAGTTTTCTGTAATCATGTTTCCCTATATTCCTTTCTATTCCACCCAAGTGTCTATTTTACAATAGTAGGCAAGAGAAGCCAACATTCGCAAGACACTCAAGCATCTTAATTCCCCTCTTTTACCCATTCAGACTATGCCTCAATCCCTGCATCTCAGAGCCCTCTTATTCCAAGGTTCAGCATTACCTCTGTCCCATTTAGTCCAATGAAAACTGCCTAAGTGTTCCCCTATTTAACTTGTCCTTCCATTCACTTTCCCCTTCTTGTGTATTGCCCTCCTAAACACCTGAACTATGATATATCTACCACCAAACCTGTGCTCTACTGTACCCTCTCTCCCACCTCTGGTAGCCAAAAAAGAATTTTTTTTTCTCCTTCTTTTAGTATGGGTGTCATTTCTTAAGCTACATATTTTTAATGTTTCCATGTTCTTCTTGGATTTTCATTTTCTTGGTATATTGTGAAGAATTAATTTTCTTTGAGGTCATAGTATATTCTATTAACTTTTTCCTGCACTTAAAACACTCTATTTTACCCTGCAATCTACCTGAACTCCTCATCACCTGGATCGCTGTTCCTTTATTTTTACCTTCTCTCACATTGTAATTTATTTGATAATAGACTGACCTCCCATATCCTCTGAATTTATTCTTGTAGTTATGTTCTGTTCTGGACTCTTCCATTTGTCGATTGAGTTATGGGTGGTGTTGCATGTATGTCAATCTCTGGTTGTTGTCTGTTCTTGTTGATTCTTAGTCCAAATGACTCCCTTTAAGATGTTTTGAAGCACTGCATTGGCTTTAATAAAGTCCCTTAGCTTGTGTTTATCCTGGAATGCTGTTATTACACTGTCATAATTGATTGACAGCTTTGCTGGGT
>NW_006408530.1:16591923-16595413 GCF_000296735.1 Chrysochloris asiatica
GCTGTTTCAGTTTCCATATCTTCAATTCTACTTCTTTACCCTTTCATTGTACATTTCTGATATTTTACTATTAATCATTTGGAACTCTTTCTGCAGGTTTTGAATTTTTTCCAATGTGATTTCTATCTCATTTGGCTGTTCCTGTAAAGTTTTCTTAACTTCTTCCTTATTTTTCTCAACCCCTCTTTGTAGCGTTTGGATTCACCTCAATATCATTCTCCTGAATTCCTTCTTGAGGTTGTTCCAAAGCCTGTCCTCCTTCTAACGGAAAGTCTAGGTTTGCAGTTCATTTGTTTCAGTTATTTTTTCTTGTTTCTGGATATGTGCTGAAATTTTTGACTGTCTCTTGGGCATTTTCAATAATTAGATGTGTTTTCAATAATTAGATGAATGTTTGTTGATGTTTTATTAAGCTTTCTGAGTACCTCCAGGTAGATGTGATCAGGAGATGGGCGTCCCTTTTCACTTTTCTTATTATTCAACTCAGAGTAATTGTAGCAAGTATTGACTGTCCATCTGGTGTATAGTAGATGGTGTTACTGTTTGCCTGGATGGCAGGATTTTATAAGGTGTGATTGTTGCTTGGCTATATGTCTACAATTGCTGTCTGTTCTTGGGTAACATAGGGAGAGAAAGAGCCCCCCACCCTGAAGTATAACCAAAAAAACCACAAAAATAAATAAAAATAAAAATAAAACAGCAAAAAAAATAAATAAATAAAACAGATTGAATACTACAGTCTATGATTGCAAAAACAAGCAAACAAACAGACAAAAACAAAACAAACCATAGCAATATATGAGTATGACTTTAACAGTCCTCACTTAGTCTATTGGAGCCATTCTGGGAGACCAATCTGTTTTAAGCAATTCCTGTTGGCTTCTCTCACTTCTTAGATTCTGTGTGCTGTGGTCTTTGCTGAGCAGATCCATGTGCATGCATAGTAGAGCCCTCCAGGGGTAGGGAGGAGAGGCATCACTCTCTCAGGTACCCCACTAGTAACCAGAGTGGAGTTGCACAGACAGTGAGAGACCAATGAACAGGAAAGACTGTTCATACCTTTATCTCTGATAATTAGTCAGACCTCTGCAGTAGGAGTGCTTCTCTGATCTTTCTCATCCTCTGTCATGCCCAAGATGGCCACCCTGGCCCCCACTGGCAGCTACTGATCAGAAAATGTCACCTTTCTTACATCTGCTATAAATCCCATTAGCCGTAAGCATTTGATACTTCTAAATATTCCTTTATATATAGTTCAGAGTTCTGAGACTGTCCCCTGAACCAGCTTTTTCCATTATTCTGTGTTAATACTTTTGGAGGTCTGCACTGTACTTCTCCCTAATCTGACATCAAGCCCCCTAGTCATTATTTTTAAGAATGAGAATTTGACATTCATATATCAAGCTGACTAATCTCAAAAGAAGGAGCTCTGGTAGCGTAGTGGCTATGAATTGGGCTATTAACCTCAAGGTCAGCATTTCAAAACTACCAGCTATTCCATAGGAGAAAGATGAGGTTTCCTGCTCCCATAAAGATTTACAGCCTTGAAACCCTGTACAGGGTCTCTATGAGTTGGTTCCGACTCCACGGCACATAACCACAACCACCACCACCAATCTCAAAGAAATGATGTAAAAATTCCTTATCCGTATTCTCCAGCATATCTTTTGATATTTCAAAGTATAATTCAGTCTATCCTGTGATGTTACTTAACTATCACCAGGCTTCTAGTTTGTATTGAGAAGAGAATTGGTGGGAGAGGGGGGCAAAATACTATGTGTAACATGTATATCATGTACCGTTAACCATTTTAATGTAGCTTAGTGGTTACAAATCAGGCTGCTAATCTTGTGGTAAGCAGTTTGAAACTACCAGCTGTTCCATAGTAGAAAGATGAGGCTTTCTGCTCCCGTAAAGATTTACAGCCTCAGAAACCCTATGCAGGGTTGCTATGAGTTGGAACCGACTCCACAGCACATAACAACAACAACAACATATTATAAGGGACAATGGTACTGAAGGAAGACATCAACATATGTATATATGAGTTACTTACTTTGGACATGTTATTAGGAGGGACTAATCTTAGTGTGAACCAACTCCAGGGCACATCACCACCACCACCAATCTTAGTGTGGTGCTGTGAGTTAATGTGCCTGGTGTAGCATTGTGAGTTAATGCTCCTGGTGTGGCACTGTGAGTTAACGTGCCAGACTGCAAAGCCATTTGAACTACTAGCTCGGTGGTTCAAGCTCACCAGTCGCTCCTTGGAAACCCTATGCAGGGTCGCTATGGGTCAGAACCGACTCAACGTCACTTCACAACAACAGCAACAATCTTAGTGAAGGACATCATGCTGGTAAAGTAGAGGGTCAGTCAAAAAGAAGAAGACTTTCAATGAAATGAAATGACACAGACACAGTGCCTGCAACAATAGACTCAATACAGCAACAATTGTCAGGATGGCATAGGATCAGTGTTTTGTTTTGTTGTACCTAGGGTCATTATGTGTCGCAACCAACAAGCCAGAACCTAACAACATCAATTATGTATATCTATATCTATAGATCTAGATCTAGATATATATTCAGGGTCCACTTGGGAGACAAAAAACCACATTTGTTACTTTAACAGAGATAATCTTATATAAAGAATTATTAACTAGCTATAAAACTATTAACCAGAAAAGACCAAAGAGACAACAAAAAGGTAGGGTGGTAACAACTTTTGGAGGCAGTTGCTAAGGGAACATGCCGGGTTTACATGAACAAAAGGGAAACGTTTTGAATTTTTAGGAATTAGAAGCTTAGAAAAAGAACCTCTTCAATATTTAGATCTATGAGGAAAAGTGGCTAACCTGCAGTTTAAGTAGGAACCCCTGGACTGCTAGACCAGAACTCTGAGGTGGATCATTGTTCAGAAGTGCTGTTGTTTTTGAAGAGGTATCGTAAAGCTGGCTCTGCAAGTGCTGAAATAACTGTAAACTGAACTCAGCTGCTGATATGGTAACGATTTGCCAAGGCTAAGGTGGACAAGTGTTACCATGTTCAACATGGGTTGTGTTCAAAGGAACAATAAAGAATGGGCAAATAAGAGCACAAAGGGGATCAGAGAGAACGAGTCCCATCTCCACCTCCATCTTTGCACTCTCCCTCTATCACTAAGTTTAGTATAGAACCATCTGGTAATATAGAAATAGATTTGTTCACGCACAGACCCATCATCACAAAGGAGAAAATAGAAAGGTAGTCTAGAAAAAAAAATGTTTAATGATTTTCATGCATATTCAATTATCCTTTCATTAATTTATTCAATGATTTTTTTGAAGCTCCCTGGCATTAGTTCAGTCTTACTGCTGAAATGGAAATGATTACTGAAGATATACTTTCAAGAACCAATAGATTCGTTTTGGAAGAAGTGCAGCCAGAGTGCTCTGTGGAGGCCAAGATGGCCAAACTTTGTCTCTCATAATTTGGACATATTGTCAGGA
>NW_006408530.1:16595513-16596123 GCF_000296735.1 Chrysochloris asiatica
TAGTAGAAAGATGAGGCTTTCTGCTCCTGTAAAGATTTACAGCCTCAGAAACCCTATGCAGGGTTGCTATGAGTTGGAACCGACTCCACAGCACATAACAACAACAACAACATATAATAAGGGACAATGGTTCTGAAGGGAGACATCAACATATGTATATATGTGTTACTTACTTTGGACATGTTATTAGGAGGCACTAATCTTAGTGTGAACCAACTCCATGGCACATCACCACCACCACCAATCTTAGTGTGGTGCTGTGAGTTAATGCGCCTGGTGTAGCACTGTGAGTTAATGCGCCTGGTGTGGCGCTGTGAGTTAATGTGCCAGACTGCAAAGCCATTTGAACTACTAGCTCGGTGGTTCAAGCTCACCAGTCGCTCCTTGGAAACCCTATGCAGGGTCACTATGGGTCAGAACCGACTCAACGTCACTTCACAACAACAACAACAATCTTAGTGAAGGACATCATGCTTGGTAAAGTAGAGGGTCAGTCAAAAAGAAGACTTTCAATGAAATGAAATGACACAGACACAGTGCCTGCAACAATAGACTCAATACAGCAACAATTGTCAGGATGGCACAGGATCAGTGTTTTGTTTTGTTGTAC
>NW_006408530.1:16597507-16611135 GCF_000296735.1 Chrysochloris asiatica
ATAAATATGGTAAATGGATACAACCCTGGGATATGTCTTTCTTGATCTTAAACCATTTAGTATCCCCTTGTTCTGTTTGAACTACTTCCTCTTGGTCTATGTACAAGATGCCTATAAGTGTAATTAAGTGCTCTGGAATTTCTGTTCTTCACAATGTTATTCATAGATTTTTATGAGCCACACAGTCAAATGCCTTTGTACAGTCAATAAACATAAATAAACATCTTACTGATATTGTCTGCTTTCAGCTAAGGTTCATCTGACATCAGCAATTACATCCCTCATTTCATGTCTTCTAGAATTATATTCTAGATCTTATTTTAAAATATAAAAAGTATTATTATTTTCCATAAGAGAGCATACATTCCAGATACATACCCTTAACATTCAAAGAACAATAGTTATATACTTTGAGAACATAAGCGTTCACTGCCTTACTGTTTCTGTCATCAAATGAGGGATATTAAAATATTGCCAACTCCTGGATTAATTATCTCATAGTTCTTCATGCTATGCCATACCTTCTTACCACAATTAAGTGGCTTCAATAAACAGATATTTATTTCCTCACAGTTTGGATTCTAGACAGTACAAATCAGCATACCAGCTCTAAGGGAAGGCTCTTTCTGTTTACTTTAGGGGAAAAAATCCTTGTCTTACCTTCTCAAGCTTTCTTCTTGGTTTTCCTTAGTAAGCTCAACATGGCAAGTATCTTTTCCTCTCTTTTTGCTTGCTACCATGAGTCTAATGTGTTCTTTTATGTGAGCTATAGGATATGTGATTGGGTGTAAGACATATTCTAGATTGATACAGTCTCATTAAGATGAAAAATAAAACCAATTCCCAAATGGTATTGTATCAACAGGTAAGGGTATTAGGATTGCAAACATCTTTTCAGGGGTGAGGGCACAATTCAATCCATAACACCCAAGTTGAGGTCTTTTATTTTTGTTTGATAATGTTACATTTTTAAATTTTTTGTCTTAAATCCTAGTTAGAAATTATTTTGCATTGAAAATCTGAAAAATTAATGTATCACACAATTGATGTATCTAGTATTTTCATATTAATGATACCCACATATTGCATACATTGGAAGAGGACCAGAAGTGAAGAGACAAATTACATTTTGTGGAAATAGAGTTTCATAGAAGCTTATATAAAGAAGCCCACAAATTATCTTATATATTTATGGCAGCAGATTCAGATCTATGTAGTCATATCTTTTGTATACTCCTTTCTTCCTGAGAACAGAGATGGTAGTCTCTTTGATATAAAATCAGATAGAAAGATTAATATCCAATGCAGATCTGCTTCACTTTATGGGAATAGTTCACTTTTATTCTCCTAACTCATATGAAAAAAGGAAAAATCATAAAGGTAGTATATGCTTTCTCATAATGTATACTGAGCTAAAAGCCAGGATTTAATTATTAAATCAAAGTTACCTAAATCTTAAAGCCATTTCTATCGAGTTGGTTACTACTTTTAGAAATAGTCAATACTATAAAGTAGAATCAAAATGCCCCATAGGGTAAGTCTATAATATAGAAGCAGAGTGATTCATCTTTCTCTTGAAGAATGGCTGCTAGGCTCCAATCACTGATCTTTCTGTTAGCAACTGAGCATTTAACTGCTGTGTCACCAAGACCAAACATTACTAATTAATTTAATAATTCAAGCAATTAAAAAGCACAGTAAGCATAAGGAGATGCCCAAGACAACACATATGGCCTTCAAGACTATTACTCTTGTCTTGAACATATAGCATATGATTCATATTACATATGACACTCTCCAGGGATCCAAATCACAAAATATACAGACTATGGACTTTTTGTTCTTGCTGTTGTTTTTGGCCATAAAACTACTCAAGTAGGATCAACCTTCTCAAAGCTTTTCATATTTGAAGATTATGGAAGAAATGAGAAGGTAGAGATCTAAACAGAAAATTTCAAAGGACAACTTGAAAAGATGCAGTCATGTATTTAAATGAAATGAGCAAAGACCTGGAGTTAGAAACCCAAAGGGAAGAACACACTCAGCATTTCTTAAGCTGAAAGAACTGAAGAAAAAAATTCAAGTCTCAGCTTGAAATACTGAAGGATTCTATGGGAAAAAATATTAAATGATGAAGAAAGCATCAAAAGAAAATGGTAAAAACAGTCACTGTACTAAAAATAAACAGTTGATGTCCAAAGATCTCAAGAGGTAGCATATGATCAAGAGATAATGGTACAGAAGGAAGACGTCCAAGGTGCACTGAAAGTATTGACAAAGACCAAGACTCTGGGAGTTGATGGACTACAAATTACAATCTTTCAACAAACTGATGCAGCTTGGAGGCACTAACTCATCTAGGCCAATAAATTTAAAAGAGAACTACCTGAAAAACTGAATGTAAGAACTCCATACTTGTGCCTATTCTAGAGAGGTGATCCAACAGAATGTGGAAATCATCAGACAATATCATTAATATCATATGTAAGTAAAAATTTACTCAATATAATTTAAATGGCTACAACAGTACATGAATAGAGAACTGCCAGAGGTTCGAGCCAGATTCAGAAAATAATGTGGAATGAGAGAAATGATTATTTACATCCAATGAATCTTTGCTGAAAGCAAAGAATACAAGGAAGATGTTTGCCTGTGCTTTATGGACAATGCAAAGGCTTTCAACTGTGTGTATCATGAGAAACTATGGACAACATTGTGGAGAATAAGTATTCTGGAACACTTAATTGTGCTCTTTAGGAACTTGTACATAGACAAGAGACAGTCATTCAAACAGAACAAGGGGACACTGAATGGTTTAAAATCAGGAAAGGTGTGTGCCAGGGTTGTATTCTTTAACCATACTTATCATTCTGTATGCTGAGCAGAACATCCAAGAAGCTGGATTATATGAAGAAGAAAGTGACATTGTGTTTGAAGGAAGACTCATCAACAACTTGCGTTATGCAGATGATACAGTTTGCTTGCTGAAAACGATGAGGACTTAAAATGCTTACTAATTAAGATGAAAGACCACAGCCTTCATATCCATTACAACTGAAACTAAAGCTTCACAAAACAGGACCAATAAATAACATCATGATAAATGAAAAAAAGATTTTCATTGTCAGACTTAATTTTGCTTGCATCTATTATCAACACTCATGGAAGCAGCTGTCAAGAAATCAAGCAACATACTGCATTTGACAAATCTGTTGCAAATGACCTCTATAAAGTGTTCAAGAGCAAAGATGTCAGTTTGAGGCCTAAGTTGTGCCTGACCCAAGTCTTGGTATTTTCACTCATTTGTAAGTGGTGGGTCTTCATCCGCTATACGTGGACGTTCTGGTAGAGCTTGCTATCTTTGTTGCTTGCTCTGGATTCTAAATGTAGCTCATCATCTGACTTCATTATCACTCTTGGAACTTGAACTAGTAGCCTCCTGCATTGTCTGCTAATCTTGGGTTTCACCAGGCTCTTTATCCTGTGAGCCATTGGATTGCATTCTGACCTGCTGATCTTGGGTTCATCAGCCCCTGAGACCTCATAAGTCCAAAGCTTTGAGCCTGGAATTCAACCCATGAATTTGGGACCTGCCAGTCTCAAATGCGTGAGCCATTACCCTGCGATAAATCTCTGTATAAATATATAAACTTCACTGGTTTTGCTTCTGTAGATAGCACAGACCAAGACACTTTATTTAAATAAAAATATCTACAATATTATGATTTTACATGTCATCAATATAAAATCATTAACGAGACCTTTTATACTGTTTAAATAAAATATTAATCTGGTGCATATTTTACACTTGTTGTTGTTAAGAGCCGTCGAGTAGATTCTGACCCATAACAGCACTACATAGGGTTTCCGAGGAGCAGCTGGTGAGCTTGAACCGTGAACCTTGCAGTTCAAAATGACTTTGCTGTCCAGTGCACTAACCCACAGCACCTTATAGAACATCTGAATTTAGTCTCGCCATATTTCATATGTTGTAGTAGTTATCTCTCATTGTGGTTGTTGTTAAGTGCCATCACGTCAGTTCCAACCCATAGCAACCCTGTATAGGGTTTCCAAGGAGCGACTGGTGAGTTTGAACCACCGACCTTGCAGTTCAAGCGGCTTTGCAGTCCTGCGCATTAACCCACTAGTGGCTACCATTTGGACAGTGAAGATCTAATATATTGGGAATTTTTACTTTTAATTTAGAATTATGATTTTCTTTATATTACTTTGTGAGAATTGATCATTCTCTCTGGCCAGGGACCAAATAGTGAGAAGAGGCAGGTACTGAGCCAGTCTCACCATTTTGCCAAAGCAGCTAGTGCTTGACACACTAATAGCCTTAATTCCATTTCTTGTCCATACTCAAGCAGACAGCCAAACACAAGATATGATACAAAATTGGATAGCCAATAGTTGAATAATGATCTTTTGGAAATAGATATTTTACAGAGGTGAGTGAACAAGAATTTAAGTATGATTTTAAAAGTTCTTCTAAAAGTTATTCAAAATTTCCATTTATGAAATTTACAATTCTAATTTGACTAAGGTAGGTATTTATATGTTATTTTATACCAGAATAGCAGTTTTATTTTCTATAATTTTTTATGCACAGATATGTACTTTCTATCTGCTATCTATTTTTAAGTCTTTTTGTTACATTCACTACTCAACTTGCTTCCATATGTGTATGACTCCTGACATTATCTGTGAGCATGCATTTTTTATAACCTTCTTATTAAATGTCTAAAGGTTGTGTCCTCATTTAAATAGAGCTTTGCCAATGGAAAATATTTTTTAGATCCATTTCAATAATTTTCTCTAATGAATGATAAATCTTTTAAACAACACTACCCTGTACAGGGTCGCTATGGGTCGGAACCGACTTGACGGCACTTAACAACAACAACAACAATATTGTAAAGCAGGATATCTCACAAGTTTCCAAAGGAAAATAAATCCCGACTCCTCCTGTAACTTTGGAGCCTAAATATTTTGATCCCTTATAAACATCATGGAGTCCTGGTGGAGCCCTGTAAGAGAAGCACTGGTCAGCAATTCAAAACCACCAGCTGCTCATTGGAAACCCTACACAAGGTCACTATTAGTCGGAACCAACTTGAGGACACTTATCAGCAAAAACAAAAATACACCATGTTGTTGTCTATATATATATATTTCAGAGACAATGACAAGAAAATGTGACCTCTGAACATTTACTCTTTTTTAAAGAGAGCATGTGTGACTACATTTGTGGCCACACCTGATTAATTGGACAAGAAAGGCAAATGACATTTCCAGGAGTTAAATAGATCCATATATCCATACTACAGCGCAATGGGAGAATCATCTCTGTGGGTTCTGCTCTGAATATACAGATTCTGTCCTTAAATAGAGCCTTCTGCAGAGAGGTCCCCATTGTCAACAAGAGACACATTTCTTCCCACACTAACCACCTACTTATTCCATTTTCTGCTTAATCTCCATTTCTATGGTATCAATGTATTTGTCTTCACCTTCTAACTCCATCTGCAAAATGACCATAACCCCTCTGTACCACATGTTACTGGTTGGCACAAACAATTTTCTGTGGACCACTGACTTGAAGATTGGTGGTTCAAACCCATTCAGTAGTGCTACAGAAGAAAGACATGGAAAGCTGTTTCTGTAAATATTTCTGCTAAGAAAACCGTATGGGGCAGTTCTGTGTTGTAACACATGGAATTACCAGAGGTCTAAACTGTCCTGATGAGAATGGGTTTGGTTTTCTGGCTCCGTACCACATAGATCAAAGGAAAATAAGTTCATGATATTGTCTAGAAAAAAATCTTTAAATTTCTTCTCCTCACATAGAATCACTAAGGACTTCAAGTCCTAATATTTCCTGGCTTCTAAATACCTTCTAATTTTATTTCCTTCCTTTTATTTTTCCTCTTCACTTTATCTACACACTGGTCTTCTTGCTTAATTAAGCATGCTTCTTCCCCACAGATTCTTCAGCTATATATTTTTTTATCTCTACAGGTTTTCCCCACTATCTGAAAGTCAAGTGTTCCTAAGAATTTTTTGTAAGCCAACATGGCATAAAGTGAGAAGCAATTACCATTAATTTATATGATAAACTTTTTTAGTGTTTTTAGACCCCAAATATAACCTACCAAATCATAGGAAATAACACATAAGGCCTAAAATGACCTTAATCGCAACTTCTTTTCCACTCTGTGCAATTCCTTGTGAAAATATTTTATCATCATTCATAGACCCAGAAGGTCCTCAAAAATGAGCTCAGTGGGACACCAAACAAGCACTCAGAGAACCTAATTTTGGATTGTTGTTAAGTGCCATTGAGTTAATTCTGACTCCTAGCGGGCTTATAGAAGGTTTCTGAGGCTGTAAATCTTGGCAGGAGCAGAAAGGATCATCTTTCCCCCATGGAGCAGCTGGTGAGCTTGAACCAACAACCTTGTGGTTCACAGTGCAGTGCTTATTGTTGGAAGCCAATATATTTTCTTTTTTTTTTAGATTATAATGTTTTGTTGCTTTTGTTAAGTGCTGCCAAGTCATTTCCAACTCATAGGGACCCCGTTTAAGGTATCTGAGGAGCCGCTGGTGAGTCTTAAATTACTCACAATTGCCATTCATTCATTTAGATTGCTATTTGCTTGGTTTGCCTACCTGTAAAGGTGACGCTTGAGAACAGGTTTAATTTTTGCTCACTTTCCTTTAAATAGAATTGAGCTTTGAACTGTACCTTTCTTTCATTCCTGTCTCTAAACTTTATCCTAAAAATTAGTCTACTTTTTGTCTTATTGTAACTTTCATTTCCACTTCATGGTATTTAATGACTTAATCTTTAAACTCAGACCTGCATTAATGTGGCCACATGGATTGTTGTGTTCATTGTTAACTGCCCTCAAGTCAGTTCCAATTCATATCTACCTTGTATAGGGTGTCTGAGGAGCTGCTAGTGAGTATGAAACACTGACCTTGTGGCTCATAGTCCACTGTTTATCCCACAGTGCCATACCAGGTGTCTGTTCCATGGATTAGTCATGTCAAAATGTGCTTTTCTCTCACCTATCATATCATGTGTTCTCAGCATTCAAACACAGCTATGTGACAGCAGGCCTCATCTACAACTATATTTAGAAAGTGGGTAGGATGTCAAATATTTATTCCCTTTAAAAAATTTATTATGTTCTCCTGGGGCCTGATTACAGAATATTTTAATGCTTACAAATTTCTTCAGTGGCAGAATACTAGTTTGTTTCCTAGGAAACAAATGTACTTATACTGCACTGCACACATTCTTAATCACTAAATTCTATAATCTCATTGTGAATGGATAACCTCTAAAAAATGTTTGTTTTTATAGGAGTTACCAGCTACAATATCACTACAGGTAAATTTCTAAATATGCCACGAGTCAAGATTATTTCAACTTGCCACAAAATTTCAGAACAGGGTTTTATGAAGTAGTCTTAATCAAGACAGAAAAATACCTTTTTCTTTTGATAATATGGCTGAGATACATGCATAAACATGAAGTGGATCTGAGAAACATACATCCTTGCTTATTTTCTTATCTCCAATCTTATTCTCTTTTCTACAGAAAATATAGGTTACTTATTTATCCATTCAAGAAAGTGGTTTTGGACGTCTGCTTCTTAACCATATATTAACTGAAAGCAATTCAGAGTCCACAGAAAGAACAATGCATTTTTAAGGTGACGTTTAAGCATTCAAGCCATTCATATTCTTCAAATGTGAATATAATTCTTATCTAAATGATTTCAAATGAAAATGGATTCATTTGACTACAGTGCTTCTAAGACCAGTGGGAATCTCATCATCCTAATATTGAATCTGTAAATCCTTTCCACCAGGGATGATTAACAGCTTTGTCAAGTGTTTATTTTACTTTAAGAAGAATATGTAATTTCCTGGTATAATACAGACAGATTTCAGTCTATTTCTCCCTTCACATGTCACATTCATGCCATGAGTTCACATGATCTAACTTACCTCTATTAGACTTCTATTGAATGTAAGACGATAGTGTAACAAGTTTTTATACGTTAATGAGGATACATCAGTCTGTTCTATGATTCATTTATACTTGATTAAAAAAAAAATTCTCATCAATTCTGATAAGCAGCAATACAGTGAATTACTTCCAGATGGCACTTTTGCTACAGTACATGTGTGGTCTGGGGTACCCTAGGGATACAAAGTTTTAGTAGTGGTGATGGGTTAGTTATATTATGTTTTATATTTGAAATCATGATGAACTCTACTCAAAACTACTCTTACCATTAAGAACATGAAAAGTAGGTAGCTGAGCAGTAACATTTAATCCTGCACACATACTCCTAAATCAACCAGTAAAGGAAGTTAAATGGGAGACAATTTTTTACACATGGGATCATTATCAGAGTGTGATTTAAATGTCTTCTTTGGACTGTCTGATTATTTACAAATCTATAATCAGGCTGAGTAATTCAATAAGAAGTTATTGGAAAAACTTTGGTCTCCCCTTTTTACCTCATTGTCCTATAAGCAGCAACAAACTATATCTCTTGCATAAAAAAAGAAAAAAAAATTTGTGAATATAGGTGTCACTTTTTTAACCCTAATGTAGTCATTTGGAGATCACCTTTGTCATTTTTTTCTTCATAAAACTTGGATTAAGTAAATTTCAATCCATCAGCATGATCAGGTAATTAGATGTTTGTTTGTTTGTTTTTTAATCTAGATTTTAGAAGAGAAAGGCAGCTATCATGGAAAATAAGTAGCAGATTTAGAAATTTGTTCACAAAATAGTTTCTAGAGTATGTCCTTCAGTTACTGATTTTATAACCTAATCTTTTTTGTCTATCTTTGAAAAATCCACATCTAAATTTCAAGGGGATAATCCTGAGGTACAGTCAAAACCAACAAATTACAAAATAAAGAAATTAATTGAGTTCAGTATATTATTGTGTGAGACAAGGATGAACCTTTCTTCTCCTATAAAGAGTACAGGCTCAGAAACATCTGTATTCAAATTAAAATTGACCCTGTCTTTAATATATGATATAGAAAGAAGTTCCAAATGGTTATGTATTTTTTCAAATATGTTGATGAGAAAGGAAAAACAAAAACTCGTGCAGTTGCACACATGCACAATCATATATATGAAAATAATGGCAAAGAATACAACTACTGCTAATGCGTCAGTCTGCAAAGTCATTTGAACTGCAAGGTTGGTAGTTCAAGCTCACCAGCTGCTCCTTGGAAACCCTATACAGGATCGTTATGGGTTGGAATTGACTTGATAGCACTCAACAACAGCAACAAGCTTCATTTTCTATTTTCTTGGAATACATAAGTGAGTGCCTCCAGTGCTACATCAGTTTGTTGAATTATTTTAATTTGTATTCCATCTATTCCTGGTGCCTTGTTCTTTGCCAATGCCTTCAATGCTCCTTGAAATTCTTCTGACAGAATCATTGGCTCTTGATCATATGCTACCTCTAGAAATGCTTGAACATGGATTGCCAAAAGAACAAACAGATCTATGTTGGAAGAAGTATAGCCAGAATGCTCCTTGAAAGCCATGATGGCTGGATTTTGTCATTCACATTTAGGACATTTTATCAGGAAGGACCAGTCCCTGGAAAAGGATATCATATTTGGTAAAGTGGAGGGTCAGTGAAAAAGAGGAAGACCCCAATGAGGTGGATTGTGACAGTAGCAGCAGCAATGAGCTCAGGCATAGCAACATTTGTGAGGTTGGCCCAGGACCGGGCAGTGTTTCGTTCTGTTGTGCATAGAGTCACTTTGAGTCTTTACAAACTTGATGGCAACTAAAAACAACAACATCCTAACTTATTGATAATCTTGTTATATAAAATTTCATATTTATGACAATAGTAAAAACTCTACTCTACAATTATTTTGTACATGAACAATGTGTGTTTGCCAGTAATGAGTGCTAAGGTGCATGGAAAGAGTAATATTGGCTATGCTGGGTAATGTTATGTGTCAATTTAGATAGGCCATGATTCGCAGTGTTTTGACATTTCTGTAATGATGTAATTTGGCAGTTATATAATTATGTAATAGACACGTATGTAGTGATATGCTGTTGTTGTTCTTGTTAGGTGCCATTGAGTCAGTAGTGACTCATAACGACCCTATGTACAACAGAACGAAACACTGCCCAATCCTGAGCTAACCTCACAATTGTTGCCATGCTTGAGCTCATTGATGCTGCCACTTGGCCAATCCATCTCGCTGGGGGACTTCTTCTTTTTCTCTGACCCTCCACCTTACCAAACATAATATCCTTCTCCAGTGACTAGTCCCTCATGACATTATGTCTGAAGTATGAGAGATGAAGTTTGGCCATCCTGGCCTCTAAGGAGCACTCTGGCTACACTTTTTCCAACATAGATCTGTTTGTTCTTTTGGCAGCCATGACACTTTCAATATTCTCCTCCAATATCACAACTCAAAAGCATTGATTCTTCTACAGTCTTACTTATTCACTGTCTGGGTTTTGCATGCATATGAGGTTATTGAAAATACCATGGCTTGGGACAGGTGCACCTTAGTCCTCAAGCTGATGACTTTGCTCTTCAAAACTTGAAAAAGTTCTCATGCAACAGATTTGCCTAATGCAATACATCGTTTGATTTCATGACTGCTGCTTCCATGAGTGTTGATAGTTGAGCCAAGAAGAATGAAGTCCTTGGCAACTTCATTGTTTTCTCCATTGATAAGAATGCTGTCTATTGGTCCAGTGGTGAGGATTTTTGTTTGCTTTACATTGAGATGTAATCCATACCAAAGGTGGGGCCTTTGATCTTAATTAGTAAATATTTAAGTGACACTGTGAGATAATGCTCTAGACTGCAAAGTCAGCAGGCTGATCCTCGGGGAAACCCTACACAGGGCCACGTTGAGTCAGAAACCTACTCAAAAGCACTTAACAATGAAAAACTCCTTATTAATCAAAATGATTAGGTATCAAAGTATAAGTAAATTATGAAAACTGGCATTACAGGGAAAAGGAGAATGACCACATCATATCACAAAATAGAGGATGATTATTGGTCTAGAGTATTCATGTAATTTCTTCAACCATATGACTTCATTTTCTTTGATGTATAATGGGTTTCAACTGATGTTATTATGTCTCCTGTTGCCTCTGAGCCCTGAGAAAGTTTTCTGTCTCTCTACACTGATACCAATGATTGGTCTCCAGCTCCAAGAGCAGCTTTCAATCATTTGTATAATAGTGATGTTTAGACAGATATAGTATTCCACTGTAAAGGTGATCATTCTCATACTAATCTAATTTTTTTTTTTCTTACAGATTCAAGATTTCTCAGCAACAAGTCTCTATATAATTAAAGTCACATTCATTTTAGGAGGTCTCTAAGTTTTGTATATTGTTGTTGTTAATGCGATCGAGTCGGTTACAACCGATAGCCACCCTGTATAGGGTTGCTGAGAAGCACCTGGTGAGCTTGAACCACTGACCTTACATTTCAAACGGCTTTGCAGTCTGGTGCATTAACCCACAGTGTCATACGAGAATACATACATATATATGAATGCTTTATTCCCCATAACCCAAAGATTTCTTTTCCAGAAAAACATTCAAATTCAATATTTACTAATAAAATAAAAATGTAATATGATAAAATCTCAAGAATTCAGTTTCTATTGGGTTTAGAACCTGTAATAAAAATAAATTTTAACAATTAAGAACCTTTGTATTCAAAATTAAGTCCTCAGAATTTATGATGTGTAAGATTAAATCAGCAATAGTGTATAGCTTATTAAATTTTTTTCAAAAACACAGTGTTTATAAGTTTCACTTTTTGAAACTACACTAACATGAACAAGTTTATTTTCTCTTAATAGATAGCTGAAATATACTTTCTAAATCATCTGTTCCTGAATGGTGGTTGTGAGTTCTTAGAGTGTACTAAAAATATTTATTTTATAAAGTACCTTGTATAGAGACACTTTCCAATACACTTGACATGTGTCTCAATATTTTTGTGTTTTATCTTAATTTCTTGAAAATGAAAGGTTGTAGACCACAATGAAACCTAATAATATAAATGAAGATTAAAGTGATTCTAAACATATTTTAGATAAAAAAATTTTTAAAGAAGCAGGTTGACAAACACATTCTTGAAGTTAGAACCATAAAGAAAAGCACTTTTATTCCACACGATCACCAGGTGAACTTTGACAACTCTAGTAATGCTCTGTCTCAAGAATGAAGAATCAGTGGTAATTACTTTCATCAAATAAAAAGAAACAAAGCCTTCAATCTCATAATCCAAATAAAGCCCTGAAGAACTGGAAGATGCCTTGAAGTCAATCCTTCAGCTGACGAGAAATCAATGGGTGGATAAGATTGCTGTGATAGCTCTGGTGTGATTTCATTTTGAGTTAGAAAAGGACTGGAACATTTTGCACCATCTAATGAGATGATTGCTAGCAGGGTCAGCAGTCAAGATTTACAATAATCATTGTCTTGGGGGACAAGAAGAATAAATCTTTCTGCATCACAAGTCAAAGAATAATATCATAATATTACTAACACTGAGATTTCCATATTACTACTTTTATAATAATAGAGATAAGAAACAAGAAAGAAGGTGTAAATAACATATATAGGTTACCTTTTTTCCTGATCCCAGTTATATTTCCCAAAAAAAATACAATCAAAGATAAATATTGAATCATGTTCCCATAATGAAAGTACTCTTGTAATCAAGAACTTTTTATAAGTTATTTTGGTAAATTACAGTCCTTTGGCATCAATTTGTTAGCAACCTCAAACTTTGAATTAGTCAGTGAAACTCCATTTTTTCAGTCACTATCTTATGAAATATAATTAAAAATAAAAAATATATTTATTGTGATGTGTTAGTAAATATTTATCAACCATCACTTTTAGAAGGAAAAATCTTGATGTGTAGAATTTGCCAATTTTCATGACCAATACCCTTGCCATGAATAAAATTTCAAGCCACGAATGATTTTGCAAATGTTTTACAAATATTCTGAATATTTAAACATTAGCCCTTACAACCAGCAACACACACCACTAAACAATCCTTCTGATTGTACACATATACACAAACATGCATCTTCCTAGTGACCATCTTCCAATCTCACCCATCAATAACCAATGATAACCCCTGTCCTAAATAGCCCAGACTCTGTCTGACCACAGACAAACTCTAGGCCAGTAGGAACTTCATCTAAGATTGGGCACCCCACTTCCTCCCCACTTCCCTCCAACTCCATGAGCTCCTTGGCTGGCAGAGGCTGCCCATCCATACAAGTTACCCTACCCTCAGAGTTTTCTTCTCTCTGGGGATTAGTCCTATCACAGTTTTCTCTTTTCTTCTATTTATTTCTTTTTCTTTTCCCTTTTTTTTCTTCCTCTCCCTTGTTTGTTGTTGTTGTTGTTGTTGTTAAGTGCCATCGAGTCGGGTCCGACCCATAGCGACCCTGTACAGGGTTTCCTAGGGTGTAAATCTTTACGGGAGTAGAAAGCCTCATCTTTCTCCCGCGGAGCGGCTGGTAGTTTCGAACCGCTGACCCTAAGGTTC
>NW_006408530.1:16611235-16618154 GCF_000296735.1 Chrysochloris asiatica
TAGGGTGTAAATCTTTACGGGAGTAGAAAGCCTCATCTTTCTCCCGCGGAGCGGCTGGTAGTTTCGAACCGCTGACCCTAAGGTTCGCAGCCCGATTCGTAACCACTACGAAACTTGTTTGTTAATCCTGTCTTTTTTTGCTTTACTTTTTTCTTTCTTTTCTTCTGTTTTTCTTTTCTTGTTTTCCTTCATTTCTTATCTTTTCTTTTGTGTTTATATTCTGTTCTCTATTTTCTTTATTTCCCCATTCTGTTGTTGTTGTTGTTGTTAAATGCTGTCAAGTAAGTTCCAACTCATAGCAACCCTGCATAGGGTTTCCAAGGAGTGACTGGTGACTTTGAACTATTGACCTTGTGGTTCAAACCAACCTTGGAGTCCAATGTTTATCCTACAGTGCTACAACACACTCCCAGATTTGTTTATTTCATCTTGTCCTTCTTTTCTTATATTTTTCTGTTGTTTGTTTTTGTTTGTTTGTTTTTACCTTTTCCTTCCACACAACAGAAGACAGCAACCATGACCTCACAACCCAATAGCATTAGTACTTCCTGCAGCTCCAGCTTCGACCCACTGTGATATCACTTGATCATCAATAGACAGCAGCCAATACCAGTCACAAAGCCACACTGAATTTTGCTACATGAACAGAGTACAGAGAATTGTGCACATACTCTCATTCTCTATCACACCACAGGAGACAGGTGATTGGTGCCTAAGAACATACCAGCATACAATCATTACTTAAATATAAATATAGCAACACCATAGTATTTAGGCGCAAATAGAGAATTTCAGTTCACATGAAGAAATGCGAGAGAGTAACTCAAGCAAGTAACAAAAAACTAGAGCCAGAAGACCATACTGAGGAAGAAATGGCATGGAAATTACCTAATAAGGAATTCAAAAGATTTATATGTAGGTACTTTCAATAGTTTGAGAGAGCAAGCGAGAAAGATGCAGATGCAATAAAGAGTAACATAGGGAAAACTTTATAAGAATTCAGGAAAACATTGCAAGAGCAAACTTACAATATAATGAAAAACTAGAAAGAATACAAATGCTGTAAAATAGAATTACAGAAGATTAATCCAAGAATTCAAAAATAGATAATATACCGACAGGGCAAAGGAGCAAAACTGAACCAATGGAAGCCTGTATAAGTGAGCTTGAATATAAATTTCTTAATATAAATCTGTTCGAAAAACAATGAGTAAAATGAACAATATCAAAAAATGCAAAGAAAGTTTAAGAATCATCAAGGTTTTACATTTGATTAGAATTCGAGAACAGGAAGACATACAAAAAGTGCAGAGAAAATTATGAAGGAGTTGGTGGAAGAAAACGTCCCTAATATCATGAAAGGTAAGATGCTATAAATTCAAGAAGCTGAATGAACCCCAAACAGACTAGACCCCAAAAGAAAATCACCAAGATATATAACAATCAAATGTTCTAAAACCAAACTAAAGGGAAGACTCCTAAGAGCAGCTCAGGAAAACTGAAAGGAGAATCAATGAGTCTAAACTCTGATTTCTCACTAGAAACCATGCATGCAAGTTGACAATGGGATGACATGTATAAAACTCTTAAAGAAAAAAAGGCCAACCAAGAATAATATATTTAGAAAATTGTTCCTCAAATATAGTGGCAAATTAGGATATCTCCAGATTTAAAAAAAAATTATAATGAAAGGAATATTTAAAAACCAGGCTAATCTTACAAGAAATATTTTGGATAAAGTGCCAGCAACAGTAGACCACTGCAACCTGAAATTAACATACATGACATCACCCAGTAGTAAACCCAGATTTAGAAGTATCCAACTAAAATACACCTATAAGACTCAAAATAGGGAGCCAGAGCTATCAATTTATAAAAAATACAATTACAAAGTAAAAGAAGAAATAGTATAATTAAAGAACTTTCAAGTGGAGAGGAATTCAAGTAGATTTCAAGATAGGGCAGTCTGTTTTAAACTTGGAAAGAAATTAATACATGTTTTACTTAAGAGGAAGGTGATATGCAACAAAAGGGATGTTGGCAAAAATAGATAGAGGTGGGGAAAGACAGTACTCTGCTATTCATAATGTTTTTATTTTCAGTCAATATATGTGATCATGTTCTTCCACTATTCATAAGGTTTTCAGTGACTAAATATTCAGAAGTAGTTTACTTCTCTTCTTTCCAAGTCTGTCTTGTTCTAAAAGCTCTTATGAAATCTGTCTGCCAAAGGTGACTTTGCTGGTTTTTAAAACACCAGATGAATAACTCCAGCATCACACCAATATGCAAGCCATCACAGTCTGACAAATGACAGATAATTGGTGGCTACCACTATTAAGTCCTCTCAAAGGATCACATAAGAAGGTCATGGATACAGTGACAGAAAATGTGGAATAAAACTCAAAATCACAAAAGATACTAAGCTTACTGGTTGGGTAGACACTGGTAGAACTTCAAAACTATGACTCTTAGTCACTTTTCAAGTTTAAATCTGATCTCACTCCCATGGCTCAATTTTCAGTCAAGCAATAGTTCTTTAAGGAGAACAAAAACACTAATGAGGTAGGCACACCTTAGGAAAAATCACCATTTGAGATATAAATGGCAGCATTTACTCAAAGACAAAATTCAGAAAGGTTAGAACGGAGAAATACAAGTAGGAAACACTGGGAGCAAGTGGGATAAGTGATATTACATTAGAAAAGGATTGTAAGTAAGATGAAACAAAACGTATATTAATTACAAGATGTAAAATTTATAATCTGCTCTATAAACCTTCATCCAACTCACAGTAAAAAAAGTCAAACCAAAAACCCTAGTAAAACCCAGCCCAGGCTTGTTGTTGACATCATATGTTCTTGTGAAATTAAAGACTGCATAACTTTATAGTTGGTACTTGACTGCATAGCTTTTTAGTTGGTACTTGTGAAAAATGACATGGAGACTGTGTATGACTACCTCTGGCTTCATAAGGGAGAAGGAGATTCAAACTCAAACTCAGCCTAAGGCTGATTCCTAAGAAGTGAAGGTTAGACATGTCCTTACCCTTCAACCTTCTTTGTCCTCTTTTGTCACCAAACATCCATCCTATAGCACTCTCTGTTTCATATCTGGGTTCAATAATCCATTGCAATTGTCACATGGAACTCACAGGCAGTAGTCATTATTATGGGTTTATTAAGGACATGAACAGAATACAGTTCAAGATACAGCAGTTCTCCAGTCAAGAATGCCATGCTGAAGGCATTCCTAGCTCTTGTCTTTGGCCTTTCATCCCTTGGCCTCTGCCCTGCAGTTTGTAATTGCCTGAAGGACCCATTCTAGTAAGCCAGAATCCTGCCTGGAGACACTCATTTTTGCTTAGTCCATGGACTTGGAAGCCAACTGTTGGCACGTATCCACTCATGGCTCTTCTTTCTGAGATTTCTCCTTTAAAACCTAATGGGATTGTGAAACAAACCAATGCCAGCATAGAGTTCCACATACCCTATTTGCATGGACCCACCCAATCATTTGGTGGGATTAATAGGAATTTGGAGTTCTGGTATGGCACTATAGGATAAGCACTGGACTTCTAATACTAGGCTGTTGGCTCAAACCCACTAGGCACTCCTTGGAAACCCTATACAGGGTTGCTGTGAGTCAGAATCAACTTGACAGTACTTAACAACAAGAAGACTTTGGATATAAAAGCCATACCAAATATATTCATGGTACCACAATACTTATATAGAGTCCTGGTGTGGTGTGTGTGTTCATGCACCAGACTGCAAGGTCAGCGGTTCAAACTCATCAGCTGCTTCTCAGAAACCCTATATAGGGTTGCTATGGGTCAGAACTGAATTAACAGCACTTAACAACAATAACAATATTTATATGTATATCTGTTACCTGACAGAGACGACTCCCACAGCTCTGCTCTACATGTAAAGACGACCTTTGTTATTTCTGTTAGGGGCCCCTAACTTGGTTCCCATCGATAGTGACCCTACGCACAACAGAAAAAAACACTATCTGTTACTGCACCATCCTCACAATCACTGCTACACTTGAGCCCATGGCTACTGGCACTGGTCCAAAGCATTTCATTGGGGGTAGCCTCTTTTTCACTGACCCTCCTCTTTATCAAGCATGATGTCCTCCTTTTTTTCTCCAGCCCTCCACTTCACCAAACATGATATCTTTCTCCAGTGACTGGTCCCTCATGATAATATGTCTGAAGTATGAGAGACGAAGTTTGGCCATCCTGGCTCCAAGGAGCACTTTGGTTGTACTTCCAACACAAATCTATTTGCTGTTTTGGCAGCCCATGATACTTTAATATTATCTTCTAACACCATAACTCAAATGCATCAATTCTTCCATGGTCTTCCTTATTCATTGTCCAACTTTTGCATGCATATGAGGTTATTGAAAATACCATGGTGTGCCTTAGTCCTGAAACTGACGTCTTTGCTCTTAAACACTTTAAAGGGGTCTTGTGCAGCATATTTGCCTAATGCAATAAGTCATGTGATTCCTTGACTGTTGCTAAAAGAGTTCATGGTTGATCCAAGCAAAACAAAGTCTTTGACAAATTCAATATTTTCTCCATTTATATGGATGTTGTTTATTGATCCAGTGGTGAAGATTTTTGTATCCTTTACATTGAGATGCAACCCAAACTGAAAGCTGTGGTCTTTCATCTTCATCAGGAAGTATTTTAAGTCTTCTTCACTTTCAGCAAGCAAGAGTGTATCATCTGCATTTCACAGGTTGTTAATGAGTCTTCCTCCAATCCTGATGTCACATTTCCTTCATTTAATCCAACTTCTTGGATTATTTGCTCAGCATACAGTTTGAATAAGTATGGGGAAAGAATATAAGCCTGGCACCCACCTTTCTTACTTTTAAATTTTTGGTGTTACCTTGTTCTGTTTGAGCATCTGCCTCTTGGTCTGTGTACAGGTTCCTCATAAGCACAATTAAGTGTTCTGGAATAATCGTCCTTTTCAGTGTTTTCCATAGCTTGTCATGATCCACACACTATAACTTGTCATAGTTAATAAAGCACAGGTAAACATCTTTCTTGTATTCTTTCTATTTTCAGCCAAAACTCGTCTTATATCAGCAATATCACTCCTTCGATGTCCTCGTCTGAATCCAACTTGAACCACAGGAAGTTCTCTGTCAAGGTATGGTTGCAATTTTAGTATTACCTTTAGTAAATCTTTATTTTCACTAAATTTATTTTACTAAATACATTGGACAAAATACAATGATATTGTCCAATGATTCCCACAATCCATGGGTCTCCTCACTTAGGAATGGGCACAAATATGACTTTCTTCCTGTTATTTGATACATTTTTCTTCCAAATTTCTTGGCATAGATAAGTGATCAGTTTGTTGAAAGATTTCAGTTTGTATTCCATCAATTCCTATTTCCTTGCTCTTTGCCAATGGCTTCAAAGTACTTCAGACTTCTCCCTTCAGAATTATTAGCTCTTGATTACATGCTACCTCTTTAAATGGTTTAACACCAACCATTTCTTTTTGGTGAAGTGACTCTGATTCCTTCTATCTTCTTTTGATGCTTTCTGCATCAGCATCATTCAATAATTTGCCCATAGAATCCTTCAATACCACAAGTCAAGGTCTGATTGTTTTTCTTCAGTTCACTCTGCTTTAGAAATGCTGAACATGTTCTTCCCTTTTGGTTTTCTAGCTCCAGGTTTTTGCACATTTTGTTATAATCTTTGACTTTGTCTTCTCGGACTAACCTTTGATATTTTCTTTTCAGCTCTTGTACCTCCTCAATTCTTCCATTTGTTTTAGCATCTCTACACTAGAGAATAAGCTTCAGAGTCTCTTTTGACATCCATTTTAGTCTTTTCCTTTTATCTTTTCTTCTTAATGACCTTTTGTTTTCTTTCCATATCATGTTCTTGATATCAACCCACACAGCTCTTCTGGCCTTCGGTCTTTCATGTTTAATGTATCAAATCTGTTCTTCAGATGATCTCAGAATCCAGGTGGGATATATTCAAGGTCATATTTTGGCTCTCATGGACTTGTTTTACTTTTCTTCTGCTTCAGCCTGAACTTGCATATGAGCAATTGATGGTTTGTTCCACAGTCTGCCCATGGCCTTGTTTGGCTGATGATATGGAGCTTTTCTACCATTTCTTTCCACATATGTAGTCAATTTGATTTCTGTGTATTTCATCTGGTGAGGTTGATGTGTATAGTCATCTTTTATATTGTTTTAAAAAAAAGCTATTTACAATGAAGAAGTCATTGTTCTTGTAAAATTCTGTCATGCCATCTCCAGCACTGTTTCTATCATCAAGGCCATATTTTCCAACCACTGATTCAACTTTTGCATTCCAATCACCAGTAACTATCAATACATCTAGATTGCATGTTTGATCAATTTTAGAATGAAGAAGTTGGTAGAATTCTTCAATTTCATCATCATTGACTTTAGTGGTGGTGCGTACATTTGAATAATAGTGATATTAACTGCTGACAGTACCACACTGCTATTCTTAAAGTTTTCAGTGACTAAATATTCATAAGTAGTCCTCTACTTCTTCCTAGTCTGGTGCTGTCCGGAAGCTCATCTGAAACCTGCCCACTAAGGGTGACCCTGCTGGTATTTAAAATAACTGTACCATAGCTTCCCCAATCACAGCAATGCATAAACTACCACAGTACAACAAACTGCAGACAAGTGATAGATTTACTATTATATGTTCTTTTTAAGTGCTGTTGAGTTGATTCTGACCCATAGCGACCCTGAATAGGGTTTCCAAGGAGCAGCTGGTGAGCTTGAACCACCGCCGACCTTGCAGTTCAAACAGCTTTGCAGTCTGATGCATTAACCCACAGCACCACACCAGAACTCCATGTATGTAAGTACAAGTATTTGTATA
>NW_006408530.1:16618284-16622218 GCF_000296735.1 Chrysochloris asiatica
CCAGGGCTGAGTCGGTTCAACTCAGTGTAACCTAGTATAGGGTTTCAGAAGCTTTTAAGTCTTCACCATCTTTTGCCCACAGAAAGGCTGGCAGATTTGAACTGCTAATCTTATGGTTCTCAGATTGGTGCTTATCATATGGAGCACTGAGTAGCAGTTTGGGCCAACAGCTGCTCTGTGGGAGAAACCCACTCGATGGCCTCAGAAATCATATACTGTGTCACTATGAGTTGGAACCGATTCAACAGCACTTAAAAACAACAACCTATATATAATGGTCACTATAATTCTTGTTAGATTTTAAGACAGTAAACATATGATTTCTCCCTTTCATTACATTTGTATAATTTTTAGAAGTAGGAGTTTATACACACTTAGATGCTAAGACATACCATATGCACAATTTTGAAAATTAAAATAATGACTCATTATGGCAAATTCTATTTCCTGGGATTTCTAGAAGAGATTGAATATTAGTTGGCATAATAGTATTAGCATTCTTCTATAAAAGGCATTATATGGTCCTCAAAATATTTTTAACTTAAAATTTAAATGATGCATTTAAAATATTAGAAGAAGGATTATTCCAGTGGGAAATAGTTTTATTAGGCAGACGCTCTATGCATATCCTCTATGTATATTGGAGCCCCTGACTGGTACAAATGGCTAACATGCTCAGAATACCCAGAGATCCCTGAGAAGAAAGGACTGGACATTGTCTTCCAAAAAATTAGCCACTGAAACTCCTTGAAGCACAGCTCTACCCTGACACACATGAGCTTTCCATGAGTCAAAACCAACTCAATAGAAAACTACTTTGTATGTATATCTGGTTCTTAACTTTTTAAAAAGTTATTTATGATGCTGTAGGACTCCTGGTGTGGCACTTAAGGATCAACACCATACTTTGAACCACAAAGTTGGCAGTTCAAACCTATCAGCTGCTCCTTGGAAACCCTACACAGGGTTGCTATGAGTCATCACTTAACAGCAACAACAATATGACACTGTAGGATAAACACTGGACTGCAAAGTTTGTTTGAACTGTAAGGTCGACAGTTCAAACTCACCAGCCACTCCTCAGAAACACTATACAGGGTAGCTATGAATCAGAACTGACTCAGCTGTACATAACTATAATAACGTCAATTTAAGAGGTGGGCTTCTTCACTTCTCACTTATATCTCTGAGGAACACTGCCAAAGCTGTGCTTATTTTTTAAATACTTCTGGCAGACTGAATACTGCAAAAAATGTTCATTTAGTATTTGTAAGCTATATCATTTGAAAATTTTATTTTGAATAATCTATATGTGAGGCACTATAGGATATGCAGAGGACTGCTAACCACAGATTTGGTGGTTCAAACCCACCAGCCACTCCTAGGGCCACTATGAGTCAGAACCAACCCGACAGTACTTAAGAACAAAACCAACAGTACATATAAATAAGCGCAGATGAATGAATATATGTAACTAATAAACAGTTACAGGGCCATGGAAGTCTGTGTGCCTCTAAATGCTGAACTATGTCACCTTAAGAGTGGACATACAGTTATGTACGTGAGTCTATATTGCTGCAAGCAGTCCAGAGGTGACAAAAACAAATTGAAGGAGCTAGAAATAGGAGAAAACTACCCTATCAGAAGATGAATGAGTTGAACTTGTCTGATGTGAACCATGGCTGACACAAGCAAGGTGGAATCAAAGAGTGAGGAACTTTTGACAACCCATGCTTCACAGCCCTGACCATTGTGGATGGCCCTGATTATCTCCAGACAAAATGACTGTGAGTAAAAGGCTTACATACACTTAAATTAAACACAGCAGGGTTTTAGTAATCTCTGTTTGCATTTTACTTTCTGTTAAGAGGAAATTGCTTGGACTTGGAACATTTCATTTAATGGCATTTTTAGTTACCTTTTGTACTTCTAATGCCATAGTCTAAATTCACTCCAAATTACCCAGTAAGACATAGGAAACTTTTGTCCTTTTTAGTTTATTTTTTTTTTAATTGCAGTAGCTTCCTTACCAATTTTACTAAATTAAATGTGTTTTAAAACATCTCTGTTCTTGAAACCTAATTATCCCAATCGCTGGGTGAAGTGTAGCAAACAATACAAACCCCATTTATGTAATTTATTTTGTAAAAGAAAATAATGGAATGCAGTTGTGCTAATGATATACACGTTTCTGTATTTTTTCCCCGTTCTGCAACAACTTAGAAAAACCATGCTATTTTGAAACAAAAGCATTAAAGACATTTTGGAGTTTTGTTTTGTCCATATGTTGCTTTTAGGAAAAGGAGGTAAACTGTATAGTATTATGTGATTTCTTGAAAATTATGAAAAAAATTTACTCTGTTCCATTTATTTCATCCTTCCATCAATGTGTATCATCAATAGTCACTCATAATAAACTGTGAATAAAGATCAGAGCCTGTAATTGTCATTTGTAAATAAGAAGAAAATTATGTCAGTAATTCAGTAGTTCAAGCATGATTTATATTCTAAGTAAAACAGAAGTGTTTTACTATGTAGATTTAGAAAAAAACTTATGCTTTAGTTGAAGGATAATAAGACAATCTTTTTCTTTCTCATTTAAAATACGAGTTCAAAATATCATGATTGTTGTTGTTAAGTGCTGTCGAGTCAGTTCCAATTTATAACGACTCGGTATAGGGTTTCCGAAGAGCAGCTGGTGATTGAACCGGTGACTTTGCAATTCAAACTGACCTTACCATCCAGCGCATTAACCCGAAGCACCACATCAGGACCGTCATAATTACATATTATTTAATAATAATATTTTAGTGAAGTTTGTTAATCATTATTAGTTGAGAAAATTCCCCTTCTCTATCATTGAAGTAGGAGTTTTGATGTGATGCTACAGGATAAGTACTATACTGCTTAATACAAGGTCAATGATTAACCTACCAGCTACTCCCTGGAAACCCTATATGGTGGTGGTGGTGGTGGTGGTTAGGTGCCGTGGAGTCGGTTCTGACTCATAGCGACCCTTTACAGGGTTTCCGAGGCTGTAAATCTTTACCGGAAGCAGGAAGCCTCATCTTTCTCCCGCGGAATGGCTGGTACTGTTCCTTGCTATTCTCATGCGAATTAGTAACCACAACGCTACCAGAGATCCTTGGAAACCCTGTATAGAAAACCCTGTATAGGGTAATTATAAGTCAGAACTGACTCTTGGGTACTTAACAGCAACAACAACCATTTAAATTGAAGACTAATTAATTGAACTATATTGTTTTCTTAGAAGATGGGCAAAGAGACCCTAGCTCCAGGATTGTGTGGCTACATTGGACAGTGGGTGGTGAAAGGATGCTACTATCCAGAAAGTTCCAGCAATGAATCTTCTTAGCTCAAACCAAACCGAACCAAAAAGGCACTATCCCTACAATATAAGCATACTAGCAAACTAAACAAAAATAAGTAAACAAAACATGAAGGTAGGAAGCTAGATTATTATAGGTAAGTATGAAGAAGTGTATGCTTATGCATGTATATCTTTCAGTCTGCATATAAATATATTCACAAATATATTACACACATACATGTAAGTTGGCACTTACAACAATAATATGTAAGCTGATAGGAAGAAGGAGACAGTTTGTAATTATATAAAGACAGAAGACTGATTTATAGATTGAATTCAGGATGCAGCAGAAACAATCCAGTGTCCTCCTCCTAGGAAGCATTGAGTGATGACAGACAATACATCTAATTTTTTTATTGAAAGATCCCCTTAGGATAGTGCTGAGGTCTTAAGGCTCCTTATGACTTAGCAGAAGTATAAGTGGGAGTTCTGTAACCCATCCCTTCAAAATCCCTTGGTACTAGTCCTCTCCCAACCTTAAAGAGAGTAACTTGAAGGTGTGACGTGTAACTGCCATTTTAGGGATCATAAGAGCTCTGGTAG
>NW_006408530.1:16622318-16631782 GCF_000296735.1 Chrysochloris asiatica
AGGTCAGCGGTTCGAAACTACCAGTCGCTCCGCGGGAGAAAGATGAGGCTTTCTACTCCCGTAAGGATTTACACCCTCGGAAACCTTGTACAGGGCCACTATGGGTCAGAATTGACTTGACGGCACTTAACAACAACAACAACCTTATCATCGGAGTCCTGGTGTGAAGCTAGAGGATAAATACTGAACAACTGCCTATTATGGAACACCATCCTGAAAATGTTACATGTTCTAAGTTCCTTACTAATTTTTACCTATAGCTAATTCACTTTTGATAAATGAAATTTATAGAATTGTTTTCAAATTGATTTGAACATACTTTTCTGCCTTGACCTATCCTCTATTTTTAAAATATTAATTATATATGCTATTATCACATCAATTTTTATTACTGGGACAATGTGAAACATGTTTTTGCTTATTTATTACTAATTTCAAAAGGATGA
The DNA here is from genome assembly GCF_000296735.1 of Chrysochloris asiatica. Taxonomy (NCBI): domain Eukaryota; kingdom Metazoa; phylum Chordata; class Mammalia; order Afrosoricida; family Chrysochloridae; genus Chrysochloris; species Chrysochloris asiatica. The sequence goes on from NW_006408530.1 coordinate 16,622,765, forward strand.
AACACTTGCTGTAGTGAACAAAGAAAGAAAAATGCTTTGTATCCTGAGCTTTTTGTTTCCTTTGAGCCAGATTTATCTACAGTACCATTATGGAGCTATGGTAGTGTAGTGGTTACAAGTTGGGCTGCTAATCATAAGGTTAGCAGTTTGACACTTCCAGTAGTTCTGTGGGAGAAAGATGAGGCTTTCTACTGCTATAAAGATTTACAACCTTGGAAACCCTATACAGGGTCGCTATGAGTCCGAACTGACTCCACGGCACATAACCACCACCATTATGGACAACAGAAATAATTTGTCCATTATCAAAATATTTATATAATTTCCTATAATTATAAATTGAATAAAACAATATTCAGTCTATCAGCTATGAATTTTCATTGTGCTAACCTAAGAGTCCTCATGTAATGTTGTAGGATAAGCCCTAGACTGTTAAACACAAGGTTGGTGGTTCAAACCCACCAGTCACTCTTTGGAAACCGCATAGTCACTACAGTCAGAACCGACTTGATAGCACTTAGAAACAACCTATCCTAATGTTTTGAGTAAGGGCATTTGCATGCCTAGACCCTGAGTCTTCCCGTGTGTATCCTACATAGAATACTCAGGATAAGTTATACCTCATCTATGACTTCCTGAGGAGCTCTGGTAGCGTGGTGGTTACGAATCGGGCTGTGAACCACAAGGTCAGCAGTTCAAAATTACAGCTGTTCCGCGGCAGAAAGATGAGGCTTTCTGCTCCCGTAAAGATTTACAGCCTCGGAAACCCTCTACAGGCAGGGTCTCTATGAGTCGGAACCGACTCCACGTCACTTAACAACAACAACATGACTTCCTGGTAGTGAATATCTCCTTTGCCATTCCTACAGAATCTACTCGTAGTTGAGATTTTATCTAAAAATTCACTTAAACATTGTTTCATATGGAAAAATCACCATGATGATTAAAAAATCAGCTATGAAATTAAAATATAAAATTTTATAGATTGACTTAAGAAAACAAATATTGATGAAATGTGAAGACTCAAAATGAAATATGACTGTATATAAATTCCCATAAGAGTAATTCATATGATATGCATAAATATGTATACAATATGTATGTACATTTATGCTGATTTATATCATGATTAATTATCATATCTAGAATATTAAATTAAAATTAGTTTGCCCATCAACTAGAGCATGTTTATTTATACAAAACTCAGAAGATCTGAATTTCAACTTATCCTCTCAGGTTTACAGACATTTAAGCACATTATTAGGAACTGTGATTATTCGGCACACCAACACTCAGGTATCACCCAACTTCATTACTACCTGATTAATAACCTGTTTAAAGTGTGAAAGTTGGCACCTTGTCATTAGAATCCATGGGAATAACTAATGAGAAACTATGAAATAATTTGTTCCTCAATTAAAAAACCTGAAAGAAGAGGTTTTATCTCATTATTCTTGTTTCTTGTTATCACCTATACAAAGCCAAGAAGATTTTGCAAAATTTAGTGTCTAAAGAGAATAGGCTATGTAACTTCTCAGGGAGCATTTCACAGATCTTTAATAAAACATGGTGTTACTCAACAGCAAAAGGTAAGCCAAGAAAGTTACCAGAATAATATATTCATTATAGAGCATCAATGTGAATAACCAGTCCTTTCATCTCATACCTGGTTCAGGTTTATGAGTTCAATTTAACCCCATTTAAAATGACGAAAAAGAGTTCTGTTGTGGCACTGTAGGGTCAGCACTGGACTGCTAATCATACGGTAGCAGTTCAAACTCACCAGCCACCCTTAGGAAACCCTATACAGGCTCACTGTGAGTCAGAAAAATACTTGATGGCACTTAACATACAGAGCCACAAAGATGTAAGACAACAAAGTCAAGGGAGATAACTAGCATTATTGTTGGTGTCCGTAAGTACTTTCTAGTCATTCAACTCATAGTGTCCCTGTAGAGGGTTTTTTGAGGAGCGGCTTCTGAGTTGGAATTGTGGAACTTGTAGTTCAAATCAACCTTGCATTCTAGCCCATTATCCCACAGTGTCACACCAGGAGAGAATTATTATATTGTCACCTTTTCATATATTAAATATAGAACCTCAAGCCCAAATTTATCTCAACATGACTGAAATATTTGGTGGCCACAATGCAGCATCAGACAAACCGGCAAAAAGTCAGTAATATATTGATTTTGATTTTTTCCCTAGCCGATATTCATGAGATTGTTCCTATCAGATCACAATGCTGAAACATCACAGGTTATACCTTCCTAACTTGGAAGTTTTTGTACTATAAACTGGCTCACCCTCTTCCCTATAAGTTATTCCTGCGTTTACAGGTGCTAATGAAGTAAAATGTCTCTTGTTTCACAAAAGAATGCAAATATTTTTCTTGGAGCTAAAGTGAACAATCATTCAGCACTGGTTATTTTACATACAATTCTCTAATCGTCATTCTTGCATTGGTTATTTTACATATAATTCTCCAGTTTGCAAGAGTTTCCTGCTCTGAACCATGAAGAGATATAGACTATAGTACCCATCCTTTAGGGAATCCTGATGTGGCCTTTGGGTTAATGTGCAGAACTGCAAAGTTGATTTCAATGGTAAGGTCGGTGGTTCAAGCTCACCAGTAGCTCCTAGGGAACCCTATACAGGGTTTCTATGGGTCACAACTGACTCAATGGCACACAACAACATCCATCCTTCATAAAGATATTATAAAGGAATACAGATGTTAATTAATTGAATATCCTTATTTAAATTACATGAAATACATTATGTCTCATGTCTCCAACATCCTTGTATAAATCTTTAGGCTGAGGCCACCCATGTGTAGTGAAGGAAATAGTAAAAAAATTAAAAACCACAAGCATATTTTTCCAAAGTTTCCAAAGTCAAGATTTTCTGAAGATAATCACAAAGTTTGTAATAGCAAAATTTAATTAGCCCATATAATTAAAAAAAAAAAAAAAAACCCACAAAAAACACCATACCTGTTTTAAACTCTAAGCTTCATACTTTTATTAAGTTGGAGGAGCAAAATTTTATTAAGTGGAGGAGCAAAATAATCTATTGGTGGCATGGTCTAAATTACTTTGTTTTATTTGCTGTAAAAACTTCCATTTGCAAAGAATGAACAACTTAGAACCAAGTCAAGTAGATACTTAATAATACTAGCTTTTATTTGCTGAGTATTTATGGTATATAAAAACATATGTTATGCATTTCATATGCAAACTCTCATTTAAATCTACAGTTCTCAAATGTTTGTATACTTATTACATATGAGGAAATTGAGGTTCAATTGTGTCTACTATCTTGTCCTGCTGAGCAATGTGGAATAAGCATTGGACTGCTAACCACAAGGTCAGTGGTTCAAATCAACAAGAAAATCCTTGGAAACCTTAAATAGGCTCCCTAAGACTCAGGAATGACTCAATGGAACTTAATAATAACAAGATTCTCAAAAGTTTGTATCTGTCCATTGAAGATGAGTAAATTAAAGTTGAATTGAGGTTCAATTGTGCCTACTATATTGTCAGATTTTATATTATTTCACTAAATTCCATAATTTCTCTTTATGTTTACCCTAAACAAAAAATAATGTAACAAAGAATCATTCTCATGTAACATAATGTATTGTGGTCCTGCAGGTTAATGCGCTTGACTGCAAGGTAGATTTGAACCACAAGGTCAGTGATTCAAGCTCACCAGCTGCTCCTCAGAAACCCTATATAGCATTGCTATGAGTTGAAACAGGTTCAAAGTCACTTAACACGAACAACTATACTATAGCATAGAGTCTTGCTTATGCTGCTGTAGGCTAAACACTGAATTGCTAATAACAAGCTAAAATGTCCGAAACCCTGTACAGGATTGCTATTAGTTGAAACTGACAGGACACCATTTAATAACAATAAAACTATAAAATAAAATTATTAATTTCAAAGATGTGAAACAATTTAGGGTAAAAACAGTTTGTAGTCAATTATTTTTTAAAGAATGTAAAAATAAAACCTAAGACATTCTTCAGAAATTATTCAGGTCATTTTTGGTGCTGTTACTAAGTACCACTGAATCAATTCTAACTCATAGCAACCCTGTATGTATCGGGTTTCTGAGAAGCATCTGGTAAGTTTGAACCACTGACCTTGTGGTTACCAGTTTAGTGCTTATCCCACAGAGCCATACCAGATATCTGTATAGGTTATAACTTAGCATTATTTACAGGCATACTGTTGCATGTTAAGTGCTGTTGAATTTTTTCTGACTCATAGTGACCCTGTACAGTATTTGCAAGGCTGTAAATCTTTGTAAGAGCAGAAACCTCATCATTTTGAGAGAAGTGGCCAGTGTGCTGGAAACACTGACCTTATGGTTAGCAGTCCAGGGCTTATCCCACATAACATAGTGAATATTAAAATGAGTAAATAAAATCTGTTGAAAATAAAGAATCAAGAAAATAATTTGCTGCACATACAGATATCAGAGGGAAACTGCATAATCAAGTTAATAAGCTATGCCCTCCTAAGTTTAAAAGAAAGAGAGACAGAGAGAGAGAAAGAAAGAGAGGAAGGAAGGAAGAGGAAGGAAGGAGGGAAGAAGAAAGAGGAAATGAAATAAAAAGAAGTTTTAGTCAGGAAAGCCTCTTTATCTTGTGCAAGATTAGATATTTAAACATTTATAACACTCTGAAGTGAAGGAAAAGAAAATGACTTAAAAGTATAAAATCATCAATATTATCTCAAGGTAAACAACAGCTGTATTTATAATGATTAGAGGATTATTTGTGCTATCTTATTTTGGCTAAAATTTAAACTTTAAAAAGATTAAAGTGATTCTTAAAAGGAAAAAGGTATAAAAGATATATAGCCTATTGAAAGAAAAAAAGAATAGATTGAAATAAGATGATGATCTTTAAGCCTAATGTGTCTTGGGTAGAAAATAAATTGCCAAACAAATAAAGCTTAAAAGACTCTGAAATATGACACACAGATAGAGACACGATTCTAAAATGAGTAACATCAACTCAGTAAAGATAAGCAATGTGCCCTTAATAGCAAAATACTCACAAACCATAGAGAAAAACATAAGTATAAATCACCTATATACATATATATGTATGTGTGTGTTGTTGTTGCTATGTACCATCAAGTCGGTTCTGACCCATACTGACCCTGTATGGGGTTTTAAATGAGTGGCTGGTGAGCTTGAACACTAACCTTGTGGTTCAAACTGACTTTGCAGTCCAGCGCATTAAGCCACAGCGCCACACCAGGACTCCATTTTATACATGAAATACAATGAGCCCCAGTGTAAACATTTTCTTCATTTTAACTGATACAAAACATTAATAGGGTAAAATAATATTTTATATATTCTAATTGCCCAAAGTCATCACCAATTTTCATGTGTAAAGTTGATGTCCTTCCAACTTTTACTCAACCTACTAAAATTTGCTGTTGCTGTTGTTGTGTGCCATGCAGTCCGTTCCGACTCTTAGCGACCCTGTACAGGGTTTCCGAGGCTGTAAATCTTTATGGGAGCAGAAAGCCTCATCTTTCTCCCCCAGAACAGCTGGTAGTTTCGAACTGCTGACCTTGCGTCTTGCAGCCCTATTCGTAACCACTATGCTACTGGTTTGATTCTTTCATTCATAAGTCTCCCAAGAATCAGGAAAAGACTTTTTTCTATTAGAAATATGATTGGGAAGTTCTGAATTAGTAGCATTCCTGGTAATGTTTTCAACTTAATTTTTTATGTCAGTAGTGAGAAGCATTAGTATTGTTTAATCTTCCTTCCTTTGTTGTACCCAATAACAAGAGTCAGGCTCTACCTTACCTAGTATGCACTGGAAATGAACACAAACAAAATTAAATCAAGTTAAAAATAGTCACTAGGTAGCGCAGTGATTACGAATCAGGCTGCGAACCTTAAGGTCAGCAGTTCGAAACTACCAGCTGTTCCGCAGGAGAAGAAAGATGAGGGTTTCAGCTCCCGTAAAGATTTAAAGCCTCAGAAACCCTGTACAGGGTCGCTATGGGTAGGAATCTACTCGACAGCACCTAACAATAACAACAACCTCCTTATATCACTGCTTCAAGTGCAACCAAGCTCACCCACAAGTTTGTGCTAAAATCAAATTCTGAGTCCCTCTGTACGAGGGTAAATGAGTTTATAACATTATCTTAGTGTTCCTAACACGATCACCATCACCAAATGTACAGTGCTCGTGTTTAGACTAGAACTAAGATCATATCTAAGAATGAACAGTGATACCGTATGGGAAATGTCCTCAAACCTGGCACTCTGTCTCCCCTATTGATTCACACAGCAAAATATGAAGCTTGTCAGTCTACATACACACCAGTTCCCCACCCTTTAAGATAATATTCGAGAAACAAACAGAATACATGCAATGCAACCTGGGCGGAAAAAATCATGATCCTAGACTTTTAAATGCATCACACAAGAAGTCTTAAAGATGGGATTCTTTAAATGAGGATGAAACTCAATTTAAATAGGTATTATCACCTTGAAAAATGAGAATTTATCTTAGAAGTGTCTTAAGATTTTAAACAGGCAGGTAGTTGTTGATGATAAGTGATGCAGTTTATGAAACTTTTCCTAGTTTAGGTCAATTTTCTTTTTACCTTTTTTTACAGAAATTCCAAACATTCTCCTTTTGAAATGTTGTTTATTAGTCTTTAAATAATCCCCAAGAATTAGTAGCATTGTAGACTGTAGCAATCGTAAATTTCATGTTGTTGTTATGTGCTGTGGTGTCAGTTCCGACTCATAGCAACCCTGTACAGGGTTTCCGAGGCTGTAAATCTTTACGGGAGCGGAAAGCCTCATCTTTCTCTCGCGGAACAGCTGGTAATTTCGAACTGCTGACCCTGAGGTTCACAGCCCGATTCGTAACCAACATGCTACCAGAGCTCCTTCAGATAAGATGTAGCAAACGTCTAAAGCACTGTCAGTACTTGATTAGAATATGCTATTCCTGAAAGGCAGGAATAAGTTGAACCACTTTGAGTGGCCTAAAGCATGATGAGCATTTTAAACATTTTATTTCATTAAGATATTTTATTACTCTGAATGGTATAAATAATTATTCCATTACACAAGTGAGGATCTAAATTAGAAAGAGAGGAAGTATCTAATTCAGAGACACAGAGGTAGATATTAGTTGGTGAACACTGTATTTGAACTCACCACCCTTGTCAATTCTAGATACCATGCTTGTGTGTGTCATTGGTTGTTAGTTTTCTCCCTCTAAACCATTCACATTACTATCAGAAATGTAAAAATAGCAGGTTATTTTATAGAGAGAAAATCTCTCAACCAGAGCCAGCGTACTGAAATCAACAGTGTGACTTGATAGAATGTTTGTGATCCTCAATACTCTTGCAGATGCAGGACAAGAACACACAAGTTTGGAAATGCCATTAACCACTTCAAAAAGCTTTCTGCCCATTTCTACTATGACATTTTAGATTTGTGACAACTAGTTGCCTTTCTTACCTCCCCTTCAAATTTTTATACCAATGGAACAGAAGGTCTAATTAATTTTTTATTTATTTATTTTTTTGACGCTGAATTGCAAGGTCAGTTTGAACCACAAGGTTGACAGTTCAAACTCACCAGTCACTCCTAGGAAACCACATACAGGTTCACTATGAGTTGGACCCTACTAGATGGCACTTAACAACAAAATGAACTTGTTACCATGATATTACTTTTAGTTTATAAACAGATCAAATTGTGTAATTTATTTTTCCCTTTTTTATTATGAATTGAGTGAAGATTTACAGAGCAGATCATCAGTATTACATTCAACAAATCTTATGCTTTGCTTCGTTACAATGACTGCAATCCCTTCCAGGTACCACCAGTTAACCTTTGTTTACTTTAATTCTTGCATTCCTTCCCATGTCTTCTTCATCTTTCCTCTGCCAACTTTCCTCCTATTATTATTATTTTTTTAAGGTTTTTATTGTGGATTGAGTGAAAGTTTACAGGGCAGATCATGTGTTTTGCATTCAACAAATTATACACCTGCTTCATTACAAAGAGTATAATCCCCTCCATATACCATCAATTAAGAGTATTTCTCTGTATTCATATTATCTTTAAAAAACAAAAAACCACTCAGGCATATATAATAATTTACACCTCTAAAGGGCACATTCTGCAAGTCTGCCTCCTGGCCACCAGCTCTTAGTCCCTCTTTTACCATGAATCTAGAGTTCTCAGCTGCTCCCCTTCTCCATGACCCCATCTCTGCCTCCATCTCTGACATCACTGCTTCTCTAGATAAGGTCCCACATTCTGCTTGTGCTCTTCTCCCTTGAAGGTCCGAGGGTCCTCTGTTTCTGGACTATAAGATTAACAACTTCCCTGTTTTTGTTACAAATTGTGACTTTACAATTGTGACTTTCACGATTAGTCATGATAACAATTATTCACTATTGAATCATACAAATCTTATCCCCATCTTTTTTTTTACCAGATCCATCTAGACAAAATGAAAACTATTCAGTGAGGACTCTTACTTCACCCACACACTCTTAAACTAAACTTCCTCTGGACACCTTGTAAGACATTCACTTCATGCTTTACCATCCCCTGATTTTAGGTAACCAATGTCTAAATTGCCCATCCCTATCTACCCTGTGTACAGATGTGGATAGCATTGATACTTGATGTGAAGACTGTTTCCCTCTCTTCTGGTATTTAGAGTAACTACCTCTCTGAGCATAGGTCAGGTTCATCAAATTGTAGCAATTTTCCCTTGATTCCTTTACCAAAAAAAAATGTTTTTTTGTAATCTTCCTCTAGTCGAGTTCTGATTATCAAGCCATCGAGGCTAGGTCAAATGGGTACTGTCTGCAAGTTTGGGTGTTCTTGTGCATCTCCCCTCACTTCATGTCAGCTGGATGCTTCACTCTCAGCTCTAGCCTTCTGTGGCTATGTCCTTGTCCATAGGCTCAAGTGTCCCCAGGTCACACC
>NW_006408530.1:16632149-16650794 GCF_000296735.1 Chrysochloris asiatica
CATATGGTTCTGGGTGGGACTCAGGATTCCACCTAAGGTCCTATACTCTGCAAAGGCTTTGCAAGAGGCCCATTTAACTGGGCAGTTCTAGAACCCCTTTTAGATATTCCAATCAGTTATAGGCTGAAGATGGGCTTACAAGTTTTATGTAATCATGTTTCTCAACATTCCTTTATATCCCATTCAAGTGTCTATTTTACAATAGTAGGTAAGGGAAAGCAATATTCATAAGACAGTCAAGCATCTTAGTATTAGTTCCCCTCTTCAAACTATGCCTAGAACCCTGTATCACAGAGCCCTATTGTTCCAAGGTTGAGCATGCATCACTATTTACCTCTATCACACTAAGGCCATGCAAACCTGTCTCAGTGTTCCCTTATCTATCTTGTTCTTCCGCCTCTTCCCCTTCTTGTATTGCCCTCCCCAACACATGAACTAAATCCCCACCCCAACGTCACTGTTGTGGTTACCTTATATTCCATGAACTAACTCATCTCTCCATTTAAGAAAGTCTATTTTATCCTGTAATCTACCTGACCTCCTCCCCACCTGGATCTCTGTTCTTCTGTGTTTACCTTCTTTCACATTGTAATTGTTTTGATCATAGACTGACCGCCCAGATCCTCTGTTCTTATAATTTTATTCTGTCCTTGACTGTCCATTTGTCGATTGAGTTCAGAGAATGCTGCCACGTACATCATTCTCTGGTTGTTGTCTGTTCTTGTTGATTCTCAGTCCACAGAACTTCCTTTAGGATATTTTTCATAGCAGGGTTAGCTTTGAAAAAATCCCTTAGCTTCTGTTTATCCTGGAATGTTTTGATTACACCATTGTATTTGGTTGACAGCTTTGCTGGGTAGAGGATTCTTGGTTGGCAGTTTTTTTGTTTTTGTTTTTTTCTTTCAGGGTTTTATATATGTCTCCCCAGTGCCTTCTTGCCTGTGTGGTTTCTGCTGAGAGATCCAAGCTTAATTTGATTTCCTTGCTTTTGTATGTTACACTTCTCTTTTCCTTAGCTGCTTTCAGGATTTTGCCCTTATCTTTGATTTGGGAGAACTTGATTATTATGTCTTGGTGATTGTCTTTTAGGGTCTATCCATCTTGGGGTTTGTTGAGCTTCTTGAATGCTTATCTTTTCACTTTTCAGGATGTTAAGGAAATTTTCTTCCAGAAGCTCTTCAACTGTCTCCTCTGTGGACTTGTGTAATTCTCCCTTTTCCAGAACACTGATAATTCTTAACTTATTCCTCTTCATGCTGTCCAACATGAATCTTAGGCATTCTTCAGATTTTTTTTATCCTTTTATGTGCATGTTGTTCCATCTTAGTAGTGTTGAGAGATTTATATTCCAGCTCACTAGTTCTTGCTTCTATCTCTTCAATTCTACTCCTTTGCCCATTCAGTTTATTGTCCATTTCTGATATACTATTATTAATCATTTGGACCTCTTTCTGTAGGTTTTGAATTATTTCCAATGCTGTATCTATCTTATTTGAATGTTCCTGTAGCACTTTCCTGACTTTTTCCTTATTTTTCTCAACTCCTTTATATAGTGTTTTGATACATATTATAATCATTTTTCTGAATTCGTTCTCAGGCATTTCCAAAGCCTGCCCATCTTCCAGTATGAAGTGTAGGTCTACTTCCAGCTTATTTTCTGCACTCACTTTATATTGTTTCTGGACATGTGCTGATATTGTCATCTGTTTCTGTTTTTTGGGCATATTCAGTGGTTATTTGTAGCCTTAATACTTAGATGGGTGTGTATTTTGGCATTTTTTAATGTTTTCTGATTGCCTCCAGGTAGATGTGATCAGGAGATGGGCTTCCCTTTTCACTCTTCTTCCTGAGAAATTTCAAAATGCCACTGTTGATCATTGTGATGTAACTCAGGATTTAATTTTCAGCCTGTTTCCATTTTAGTCTGCCTGTCCCACTTCACAAACCTTGTTCGGTCCCTTTTCCTAGAGATAAACAGTGCAGGACAGGATGTGGCCATTTTTCAAGGCCGTTTGGTTTTAAGTGGAAACTGTCCCTTTAAATTTTGAGGAGATCTGTGCACATGCATAATAGAACCCTCCGGGGCTGGGGAAGTGTCTGCTCACTCAGGCACCCTCTCTAGTCACCAGAATGGAGGTGCATAGACAGTGAGAGACCAATGAACAGATACAAAAAAAAAAGAATATCCACACCTTTATCTCCATGGTTCTGCCAGGCATCTATGGCTGCTCTGAATCTTCTGCAGCTTGGTCTTGCCCAAGATGGCGTCTCTGGGAGCAGCTGAGTGTCTTGAATTAGAAAGCAATGGATTTCTCGATTCTGCTACAGTTTTCCCAGCTGTAAGCCTTTCCAACCTTCTAAATATTACTTTATATGTGGTTCAGAGTTCTGGGTCAATTCCCTGAGCCTGCTTGGTCCAGGATTCTGTGTTGTTGCTGATGGAGCTCCTCATTGCACTTCCACCCGATTTGCCATCTTGTTTGTTCTCTCAAGTTGTATAAGTTTAGATGCTTCAGTGTCTTCACCCATAAACAGAGAACTCAAAATCGATGGAGAATGATTTTTAAAAGCTCAAAAATGTCATTTTACATTTCTGAACAAAAGTATTAATAAAAGGCATATTTTAAATTCCCCATCAATATCTATATTATTTATTTAATCAAATCATGGAGATGATGATGACTTTTTTCAAAATTTCAATTTGTGCATTTCCTTCTGATTTAATCCTATAGCTTTCATTTTAAGTAGTGCAATTCCAAAATAAGTTGTAAAATAAATCAATCTCCAATATATAAATGAAAAATGTGTAATGAAGCTAAAAATATCCTCCACAAAGGTGCTAGTTGGCTGTGTTGCTTAGCTACCCATGACCATACAGCCTGACAGCACCATGAACTCCCAGGCTGAGCTGGGTATAATTACCAACCAGATTTCCGTTTCATTAAGCTCCACTTATAAATCTTGAGAATTTTGAAATGTGTATATTTAGAAGATTTTACTATTGTAAATTAGGACAAACTGTACTTCTTTAAAAAAAAAAAAAAAGATTTTCCACAGGTCCCAATGAGTAACTTAACTCAAACTTCTAATGGTTTGAAAAGTGATATTTTCTAAGGTAAAGTTGATTTTTATTGCATTCAAAGAATGAAGGGCCAAAGAAGTATGTTTTTCATTTTTATCACAAAGTTTATTTTTCTTTTTGCTTTACATAAAATAAAATATTGCATGGAAAATTGAGGACTGACTTTGTCATTTTGAAAAACTACAAAACATTGATTTTCCTTTTCCATCAGAGATAATCTTTTCATGCCTCTACCCCCAATTGTAATGTTTAAATGGAGGTTAATTTCCCAAATATCTTAGATGATTTAGCAGAGTCCTGTGCAGAGAACACAGTAATTCAGTTCATCAGACAACAAAGCCCATTAGCAGATATTTCCAAATCACTACTAAAAGGCAAGGATAAAGGAAATGTAGAGATTCATATCCCTTCATAATTAACACACAAAGCTTTGAGAGCAGACTACAATAGTATTATGATGAATTAAAGGAGTATATTTGATGCTTACTTATAGATTTCTTATTGTTTATTATATTTATTGGAGGTATATATGCATTCATTTAATTTCATAAACATGTAATTGAAACAAATGACTGAAATCCATTTATATCATCTGAAAGTAAAAAAGATTATGTTGCAAACATATTTGCATCCGTTTACAATCTAATAAACTGGGGAACATTTTACTGTTCCTTTTCCTCTACTTTCTATAGAGATACAACTTTGGTCCCTTTGATCTAGACTGAATTGGTGTTAAAAATCATGTCTATTTTATAAAATAATGCATGCATAAGTTAACACATCCATAACAAAAATAAGTTCATGATGAAAGCCTTAAGGTGTCTGACTTCTTTACTTACTACCCCAATCCTATACTTCTTATATTTTAATAGTTATTTTTTTTTATTGAGGTAAAATTCACATACCATAAAACTATTTTAAAATGAACAATTCAGTGATATTTAGCATATTCACAGTGTTGTGTGATTATCATTTATATCTAGTTCCTCAACATTTTCATTACCCCAAAAGGAAATTCAATAGTCAGTTATTGTTTCTCCTCTCCACAGGTCCTGGCAATTGCCAAGCTGTTTTTTGTCTCCTTGAATTTGCCTATTCTGGACATTTCACATAAAAGGAACATAATAAGTAACTGTGTACATTTTCCTCTGGAATCTATTCTCATAATTTTGGGTAATATACTTACAGTTGTATCCCAGGCAGTTTTTGCTGACTTCCTGATTTAAAAATTGGAATTGTTTTTCTTTATACATTTATTCCCTATATATTCTCTCCCTTCTAGTGTTTGTTACTTTATTATCTTTACTTTTTCCATTAGTTACTATTCCATTTTATAAGATACCGCAGAAATATGAGTCTCCAACCTTTCTTCCCACAACCCTCTCTACTTCTCAGTTGGGTTCAATAATCCAAACTAATGGCTACACAGAACTCAGTGACAACATTCACAGCTGTAGGGATTATTAGGGACTTTAACAGATTACAATATAGGATCAGAAAATGCTCAGGGCCCAATTGTTTCAGTTAGCAGCTGATAAATGCCTACAGGACACTCTACGCTACATTCAGAGTCAGGCTGAAGGCTCTTGGCTCTAGCTCCATTCCTCAGCAACCTACCTTCCCCACTTAAGTGTCTGGAGGCACCCCACTCTACAAGCAAGCTTCTTTCCCCAAATCACTTGACTTTATCTGCTCTGTATTTTGGTTTAGGCTGTTGGTTCTGCTGCTTTTCCTCTGCTATTTCTCTGTGGTCAGAGCTTTCCATACATGGGTTAAAAAGTTTCAATTCACAAAGATCTTGGGGTCCAGAGGATATACTTCACTCCTGGCTCTTCTTTGATGATGCTTCTTAGATGACTTATTTTATATCCATGCTAGCATTTCAAGTTTTTATAATTACAATTAACTGTTCACATCTACAGCTGGATTATGTCATCCTATCTGTATCTTTTCCAGCCTTCTCTTACTCAGACCCATTAGGAAGAGTTGTTTGGTGGGAGCTACAAAGATCACACCACAAATACATTTAAACAAATAATGTTGTTCCTCCTTCAGTTGTATCTCCTGACTCCACCTTTTGAGCTGATTCTGACTCATACCAATCCCAGAAGAACTATGTGTTAGTAGAACCTCACATCAGTGGAACTTGTGTTCATTAGAACTGTGCTTAAGAGGGTTTCCAATTACTTATTTTTTGGAAGTAGCTCAGCATCTCTCTTTCAAGGTAATTCTGGAGGACTCATACCTTTAACCTTGCAGATAATAGCTGAGGTCAGGAATCATTTGCACCATGCAGAGACTCCATTTTGTCAAAGTGTTTCAAGCCCCTAAATTGATTTCATTCTTTCTGTTGTTGGTTATTGTTTGGTTATGTGCTGTGGAATCATTTTCAACTCACAGCAACCCTGTGTAGGGTTTTTGAAGCTGTAAATCTTTACAGAAGCAGAAAGCCTCATCTTTCTCCTGCAGAACAGCTGGTAGTTTTGAACTGCTGACTTGAGTTTAGCAACCCAACTCATAACCACTACGCTTCCAGAGTTAGTTCTTGTGTTTTCTCAGTTGTACTTATATACTGTAAAAATTCATTCTTATACCTATTATTCAAATATTATTGATGACTCATATTTATTATGGATACAAGTTGTAGTAGCATATAATTTTACCTGTAATCACAACCAAGTCTTAATACATTGTCTGTAAGTTGACTCTAAAGCCAAGAAGTAATGTTTACAATAAAATCAAAGGAAAACAAAAACAGTTTCCATTGAGTGGACACTGACCCTTTGAATCATGATGACCCCATGTATTACAAAGTAGGTGATAGATTATGCCCTATAAGCATTTATCAGCAACTCTAAAAGAGCTTTATAATATTGGCCAGGCAGAGGGAGGCTTGACTATAGGCTCAGCAGAGCAGAGGCTGCCCTGGTAAAAGTATCCCCTGAGCATTTTCTGATTGTGCATTGTAAACCATTAACTTTGTTAAATAAATCTCCCCATAACTGTGTGGATGGTGTTCGAATTCTGTGTGGCCATTGCAATGAATTATCAAACCCAACTGAGGAATAAAGGGTGATATTGGAGGGATGGTTGGTGCCATTTATTTATTAAGTTTTTATTGTGAATTGAGTGATAGTTTGCATGGGAGAACATCAGGTTTACATTCATCCTTTCATATTTCATTTCATTGCAATGAATACAATCCCCTCAATGCATCATCATTCAACAGTATTTGCTTCCATTCCCTCTGTTTTTTGTTTGTTTGTTTGTTTGTTTGTTTTGATGTACACTGAAACACTCAGGAATATATAACCATTCAAACAACCAAAGGACATATCCTGCAAGCTTGTGCCCCATTGGCTAGCACACAGGCTGTCTCCCTCCTTGAGCCTATAGTCCCCAGTCACTCCATCTCTCCACATCATCATCTCTGTCTCCATCTCTGGCATCATAACTTCTCTGGATAGGGTCCTGCACTCTGCTTTTCTCCCTTGATGGTCTCAGGGTCCTCTACTCCTGGACTGCAAGATCAACTACTTCCCTCCTTTTGTTATAAAATGTCTACCTTTGCATTTGCAACATTCACAACCAGTCCTGATAGCAATTATTCACTATTGAAACACAAGAGTCTTATCCCCATCTAGACAGATTGGGAACCAATTGGTGGTGATTCTACCTTCCCCCACACCCTCTGAAACTAAGCTCCCTCTTGAAAACTTGTAAACTAGTCACTCAGTCACTTCATGCCTTTGTAGTCCCCCCACCCCCCTTTTGGGTAGCCAATGTCTAAGTTGCCCATTCCTGTCAACCCTGTGTACAGAGGGGGTGGGAATGATTCATGCTATAAAGATTCATTTCCTCTTTTAAGTTACTATATCCATAAGTATAAGTTGTAGTTGTTGTTGTTAAGTGCCATTGAGTCAGTTCACCCATAGTGGCCCTATATATAGGGTTTCTGAGGAGTGACTGGTGAGCTTTAACTGCTGACCTTGCAGTTCAAACAGCTTTGCAGCCTGGGACATTATCCCACAGCGCCACACTAGGACTCCTAAGTATAGGTTAAGTTCATCAAATTATAGAGGATTGCACTTTTTTTTCCTCTTCTTTCTTCCTCTAGTCGAGTTCTGATCATCCAGCCATTGAAGCTAGGTCAAATGGGCACTATCTGCAAGTATGGGTGTTCTTGTGCATCTCCCCTCACTTCATATCAGCTGGATGCTTCACTATCAGCTCTAGTCCTCTGTGTTCATGTCCCTGTCCATGAGCTCAGGAGTCCCCAGGTCTGGCTATACTGGGTGCCATTTATTTTTACAATTAAAAAAAGAAATTCTCTCATATAGACCAATAAGCAATATCATGATAAACAGAGGAGATATTGACATTGTCAAATATTTTATTTTACTTGGGTCCACAATGAAAGCCCATGAAAGCAGTAGTCAAGAAATCAAACACATTAAATTGAGAAAACCTGCTGAAAAAGACTTCTTAAAATGTTAAAAAGCAAAGATGTCACTTTGAGTATTTGAACTATGATGTTGGCAAATAGTACTAAATGAACAAGTCTGTCTTGTAAGAAGCACAGCAAAATGCTCCATGAAACCAAAGTTAGTGAGACTTCATCTAATTTATTTTAGACATATTATCAAGAGGAACCAGTCCCTAGAAAAAAGCATCATGTTTGGCAAATTAGAGGACCAACAAAAAGGCAGAAGTTTGAAAAGCAATAATGAATACAAACATAACAACAATTGTGACGATGACACAGGACTGGGGAAGTTGCAGAGTCATAATAGATTCAACAGCGCCTAACAACAACTGACATTCTGAGCTATGGACCAATTAGTGTACTCCAAAAAAATTTTTTTCTTATTCTTCATAAACCATTTGAATACAAATGAACCCATAATCAAGATTTAAATGCATTCCATTCAATTCTTCTAATGCATCAAAGGTATTTCTCATTTTAATATGGTTTATATTTAGACCGTGCCTTTCTTAGGTAGTTTTCTTGCGTGTTTATCAAGGCAGTTTTTAAAAATTGTTATTTGACTTCATCAGAAAAAAGAATTTTCCCAATCTTTTATTGGTAATATCTCTTTATCCCAGCCCCACTTTGCTTTAGTATTTTCACCCTGTAGGGTGTTTTTCTTCTCCTCCATTCTGGAACAGTAATCTTCTACCTGCTGTAGACCTTTCACTCTGGTATTTTCCTTCATAGATCTTTAGAACCATCGTTATTGTTCTAAATAACTACCTACACGTCTCCCTATTTTAAAGCTTATTCCCTCACTATGTTAGACTAGTTCTTCAAGTATTTCCTCCAAGGGAAAAAAATACATGGATGTAAATTTTCTGTGACCTTGTATATTTAAAAAATTTTACACTTTTATTTTAGTTGAGTTTGTTTCTCTGGTTATAAAACTTTGAAAGTTTTTTTTTCTTCTAGACTGTAGGGTTGTTGTTTCTGTTGTTAAATGGCATCAAGTCAGTTTTGATTCATAGTGACCCTGTATATGGTTTCTGAGGAATGACTTAGTGAGCTTGAACTGCTGACCTTGAGGTTCAAACCGACTTTGCAGTTCACAGCATTAACCCACAGTTCCACAATAGGACTCCAGAATCTAGAGTTGCTGATGAAAATTATCGTAACGTGTCTTTGATTTTTATAGATAATTTTCCCTGCCTCTACAAATGCTTAAGGTTTTCTAATTATCATTGTCATTGCTGTTAAGTGCCATGAGTTGGTTCCAACTCACAGTGGCCCTGTATAGGGTTTCTGAGGAGAGGCTAATGGTTTGAACATCCAAACATGCAGTTAGGAGTCCAGTGCTTTATCCCGTAGTGCCACACCAAGATTCCCTAATTATTTTTTGGTGTTCTGAAATTTTATAGTAATGTGTAGTCAAGAACCCCTTGTGTTTCACTAAGCAGATAATCAGAGAGAAAATTAATGTTGATAATATTGAAATAAATTTCACCAATCCTCCTTTTCTCATTTTCTATTTGTGAAATGAATTGGATAATGACCACTAGTTGGTTTGTATTTCATTATTCTCCCAATTATTTTGCTCTTTAACTTCTTTGTTCTATCTGCTAGTTTAGTTGCATTTTTAAGATTTAAAAAATCTCTCACAGATATTTCATTTTGCCTATTGTCACTGGTTATGTTTGATATTTCTAGGTGGAATGTAGTCTCAATTATCTGCTAGTGTATTGGAGGATTTCTTCCATATGCTTTTTCCTCAATCTCGTTTTCAAATGAGATGATTTTTTTTCTGTTTGTTTATTTCATTGATTGTCCTAAAATATTTGGTCATTTTTATTTAAGAAAGACTGATTATCTACTATGTTTTATTTTTGTAGCTGGATGAACAGGTCTGATTTTTACTGGATCTCATCTTTTAGTAGGGATTCTGATTAAGGAACATGTTTGGCTTGATTGGCCCATGGCTTCATTAGCCATAGTCATTGGTGCAGACTTTTGAAGCGTTACCCAACACATGACAAAATAAAAGGTACTTTATTTTCAGGCACTAGATTGTAAAAGAGAAATGCTGACTATTCCTAGATTATTGTTGTCTGATTTCTTTAAAAAGTAAATATTTGTCCTGCTCTAAAATTTCCATTCATTTATTACCTTTCAGCATACCATTATCGGTTTATGTAAACTGGTATGTAATTTATTTGTTTTTCTGCTCTATCTGTTGCTGAAACAAATGGTGGCTTTTCATATATGAAGTTAAAATATACGTTAATAGGGTCACGGGTTGAATTATGTTCCCTGCAGTTCAGTGAAGTACTTAGCACAGTCCTTTTAGCCATTAGTCTTTTTATATTCCAGCAAATGCCAGGGCTGTTGTTATTGTAAGGTGCCATCAAATTAGTTCTAAATCATAGCAACCTTATATACAACACAACAAAACACTGCCTGGTTCTGAACTATCATCACAATTGTTGTTAGGAATAAGTTCACTGTGGCAGCCACTGTGGCGGTTAGTTTCGCTAAGGGTCTTCCTGTTTTTTGCCTACCCTCTTTACCAGCATGATATCCCCTTCTAGGGACTGATTATTTTTTGATAACATGTCCAAAGTACTTGTTACACAGTTTCACCATCATTGCATCCAGCGAGCATTCTGGCTGTACTTCCTCCAAGACAGATTTTTGGTTTTGTGGCTGTCCATGATACTTCCAATATTCTTCATCAACATCATAATTCAAATGCATCAATTCATCTCCTGTCATCCTTATTCATTCTCCAGCTTTCACATACATATGAGGCAACTGAAAGTACCAATGGCTTGGGTAAGGTGCACTTTAGTCCTCGAAGTGAAAATCTTTGCTCTTTAATACTATAAAGAAGTCTTTGCAACAAATTTGCCTTAAACAATACTTCGTTCAATTTCTTAACTGCTGCTTCCATGGACATTGGCTGTGGATCCAAGTAAAATGAAATCCTTGACAACTTCAGTATTTTTTTCTGTTTATCACAATGCTTTATATTGTTCCAGTTGTGAGGATGTTTATTTTCTTAACCTTGAGTTGTAATCAATATCCTTTGTTATCCTCCCTATGTGCTTCAAGTCATCTTCATTTTCAGCAAGCAATGTTGTATCAGTTGCATATGGTAGGTTGCTAATCAACTGCATTCATCTTCACATAGCCCAGGTTCTTTGATTATTTTCTTAGCCTACAGATTGAATAAGAATGGGGAAAGGATACAATCCTGATGCACACCTTTCCTGATTTTAAATTATTTAGTATCCCTTTGTTTTGTTCAACTGACTATCTCTTGGTTTATGTATAAGTTCTGTAGGAACATATTAAGTATTATAGAACTCATAGCCATGCTGTATAGGGTTTCCAACGAGTGACTCATAAGTTTGAACAGCCAACTTTGTGGTTCAAACTGACTTTGAAGTTCAGTGTACTACTCTGGAATGGGCAAATGTAAGATGCTAATGGCACACCCAGAGGATTGCATAGCTGACTAATACTGTGAATAAAGTGCATAGCACCTTGTGGAGGTGGGACCATGCAAAAAAGGTGTATGGGACGCTAGCAAGGGGATTGGTTATTTTGCCATCTTTCTAGGCTTAAAATAAGTTATCCAAGAGTCAGAAAGGGGCATCTTACTACCATCAGAAAAGAAGATACAGAAGATACATACCTTTTGGAACCAAGTTCCCGAAATGGGACTTCTTGACTCAGGGAGACAGAGAACTATGACATTGGAGATGGCTAGAAGAAATGGCAGAGGAATAGCAGCAGCAGAGGCAGCAGAACCAACATCACAAGATAAAGTGAGACTCTTCCTGGACCATGGAATGAGAAAGCTAAGTGCCTTTGAACCAAAGGGGCACTGGTGTAGGTGGGTGCCTTTGAACATTTATTGACAGAGTTAAAAGAACTTTGTAACACTTGCCTGAGCTGGGTTGGAACCAAGTTAATAGCCCTAAACCAGAGAGAAACTTTCCTGCAGGCATGGCTGAGAAGAGTCTGCCCTGCTCAAATAATTGTATCCTGATCATTCTTGATTCTGAATTGCAACCTGTTACTTCCCTAAAAAACCCCATTGTCATAAGTATTGTCTTAGTTCTGTGTGTTCCTTACAATAAATGATCAAATCTAGCAGAGAAATTAAGAGTACTGCGGGAAGAATCGTTAGTTATGTCATAATTGGAAGGTGGAGGAACATCTGACTTCTGCCTCTTAGGAATCAGCCTTGGACTGATGTTGATGTTAATTCTTTCTCCCCCTCATGAAGTTAGAAGAATTCAGATGAGCACAACCCATTCTGCCATTTTATATACCCTCCCCCCAAATATGAGATGCTGTGGGTTAATACACTGGACTGCAAAGTAGTTTGAACTGCAATGTTGGCAGTTCAAGCTCACCAGCTGCTCCTCAGAAAACCTATGCAGGGTCACTATGGGTTGGAACCAACTTGATGGCACTTAATAACAACAACAATGACAAAATATGTGTTATAAATCCTGTGGATATAATCTCATTTAAAATTGAGGTATGTTAATGAGATAGGATTAGTGTATGTTGTATATTGAGTCAATTTTTTTTTTGAGATGTAAAAGGGACTAAATGAGAAATCTAAAGCAGAGATGGAGGAGATGTCAAGTCATAGGAAGATCAACTAGCAGTAGAAACTCAGAAGAAACAAAGGAGATTCCTCCAGAATCAACAGAGTGAAAAAGATTTATCCTAGAGCCGGCACCCTGGATTTGAAATTCTAGGATCCTAAAGTATAAAACAACAACAACAAAAATTCTGTTTCTTAAAGTTAAGATAAGCACTGGACTGAGAACTACAAGGTCAGTAGTTCCAGCCCACCAGCCTCTCCATGGGAGGTAGTTGAAGTTTTCTACTCCCACAAATGTGCAGCCTCAGAAACCCTATGCAGGGTCACTATGAGTCAGAACCAACATAATGGAATTTAACAGCAAACAACAAAGCTATCCATTTGTGGTATTTCTGTTAGAGCAGCACAAGATAACTAAGACAAATAGGCTGAGTGATGAAAAAAATGCCTTAGCTATAATTATATTGCTACCAGGATTTTTAAAATGGAAATCATTAGTTTCTTAACCCAGAAATTACTGGAGCAAGAAAACATGTAGGACCTTTGTATATTAGATTATTCTAACTAGAGCAAATGTGGATCACCTAGAAATGTAGTTCTGTGTGGTCATTACAACAAATTATCAAATCCAGCAATTCTTATTCATATTCATTGAACATCCCTTGACTTCTGGTTGGTTCATGGCATAATGATAATGATGTTTTAATTGAACTTTTATAAGTAATATTTTCCTGAGATTCTAATTTTTCTTGTTTAAAGAATTATTGAATTGTATCTCAAGGAGAAATATTGGGATTGGATCAGTTCAGCACTTTAAAAAAAATGTGTTAAGAGGAATTGGATAATATCATAATGGGACTGCATGGAAAATCCCAAAGTATTCATAATTTTTGACCTAGCAACAAGGAAATCTTAGGCTGTAGCTTAAATTACTTAGCTGAGAAAGTGAGTCCAAGTTCCATACATTTCTATAACCTTATGGGAAGAAGGAATTAATTACAGTTGCTCACTAAAAGTGAAAGAAATTGAATTTCTTTAAAAATGTTGGAAGATATTAACAAAATATACAAGGCAAACAATTATTTCTAAAAGTTAATTTATTTTCAAGACTTACATTAAATATTTTGAAAAATCCAACCAAAAATAAAATAAATTTCATTGACGTTGGGTCAATTCTGACTCATATCAAGCCTACAAGGTCAGAGCAAAACTGCTCCACCTGGTTTCCAAGGTTATAACCTTTATGGGAACAGACTGACACACCTTCTTTCCCACAGAGTCACCAGTGGATTAAAACCACTGGTCTTTCTATTAGTAGCCAAACATTTTAACCACTGAACCATCAGGGCTCCTTATTTTGAAAAACAGAATTTAATTCAACTGATGTTGATGGCTTTTAATGAGGATCATATTAAAAAAGATTTGTATTTAACAAGTTTTAAAGAAAAAAAGTCTCAATGTTGTGTGTGTGTGTATGTGTGTGTGTGCAGACACTTTCAGGAATTATCTTAAAATATTTTCTTAAAAAACAACCTTTTAAGAAAAGCATACATGTACATATATATTCTTGCATATGTATTTCCTACTATACTGTGTGACATTTCTTTCACAAAAAGCTGTCTCATGCTCTGTTATCCCTCTTTTCAATTTTCAAAATATAAAATTCAAGTGTTGTTCTCCTGCTTATGATACTTGGCAGGAAATTTAAAAGGTACATTAATAAGAGAAGAAAGAACTATTATGGAGCTTCCTGACAGACATCAACACAGATGTCTCTGTTCATTAGGGCAAAATAATTTATTGAGCATCTGATATGCACAAAGCATTGCATTAGGTCCTATGAAATTTTAAGAAGAATTTAGGGG
Organism: Chrysochloris asiatica; assembly: GCF_000296735.1. Lineage (NCBI taxonomy): Eukaryota > Metazoa > Chordata > Mammalia > Afrosoricida > Chrysochloridae > Chrysochloris > Chrysochloris asiatica. The sequence goes on from NW_006408530.1 coordinate 16,646,192, forward strand.
CTTTTTGTGTTCCAGTTATTAAAAAGTAAAATAAATATTTTAAAATAAATTATTATTGTTATTTTGTTGTTGTTGCTTTTAGGTTCAATTGGCTTGGTACTGACTCATAGTGACCTTGTACAACAGAACAAAACACTGCCCAATCTCACAACTGTTATGCTTGAACCCATTGCTGCTGCCACTGTGCCAATCTATTTCCTTGGAGATCTTCCTCTTTTACACTGATCCTCCATTTTACCAAGCACGATGTCCTTCTGCAGGGACTAGTTCCTTCTGATAATATGTCTGAAATATGAAAAACGAAGTCTGGTCATCTTCCCCAGTTGTATTTTGAAAGCCTTCAAACCTGAAGGGCTTATCTCTGGCATTATATCTGACACTATTCTTATCTTCTTCATTGTGTTGTAATAATCAATATTCTGGTGTTATCTGGAAGTGTTTCATGCTATTCATAAAGTTTTCAGTGGCTAAACATTCAGAAGTACTCCGCATCTCCTTCTTCTTAGTCCTGGTTTGGAAACTCAGCTGAAAACTGCTCACCATGCATGACCTTGCTAGTATTCAAAATACCCATAGCATAAACTTTCAGCATCACAACAACATGCAAGCCATCAAAGTACAACAAATATTCAGATGAGTGGTGGATAGTTAGTTTAGTACTTTTCATTTTAGTTAATTTTTACAAATAAAATAAATGAGGAGGTATGATAGTACAGGAACGAGCTAAGTTCTCTTATCTTTCTTTGGTTTATTATATACTCTAGTCCCGAATATCCTCCTTTCCCTTCATACTCTTGATCAAGGTAGAAAAGAGAATGAGTAAACTTTGATAATTGGGTGAATTATATATATAATTTTTTTTTAGGGCAAAGCAGCAGATCACTCCACCTTTACTTGCATTATATGTTCCTCAGTGCTTACTTTCCTGTGGGGGAAATAGGAGGGGAGGCACAGAACATAACTAGTTACAGGAAACTCTGGTCATAAATACTTCAGGTTATCAAATACAAAGTGAAAGAAGATGGTCAAACTGGAAAGCACATTTCATATTAAAAAGGGAATGTGGGAACATCTCAATTAATCAATACATCTAATTCTAAATTAGGTTTTAAATAAGAAACAAGAAAAAAATATCCAACGCTAAGGCAGATCTACCTGGTATGGCGCTTCAAATCCACAGCTGCTCCTTGGAAACCCTGTTTAGGGTTGCTATGAGTAGGAACTAACTTGATGTCAATTAATATCAACAAGGTAGATCATAAGAAAAATTATTGGACCAGTCAAGGTTGCCACCAATGAAGTGATTTTAATATTTAATTGTATGCATCTTTTTGAGATTTAATGCATTTTATTTTTTGATATATTTTCAATTTATGAGCAAGACAAATGGTAGTAAATTGTACACACATTTCTAAAAATAGGATTCTATTAAGAATTTTATAATTTGCTGTAAAGAATAACTATCAGCTAACATGAGGTACACACTACTCAAGCTATCCCCAAACTATTTTATCAGTCATCTCTGAAGTCTTTTTTGTGTATGAATATTTATTGAGTATATACTATATACTGTGAAAACATGCAAGAGCTTAGTAATAGTCCAAAGGTTTTTTTTTGCAATGCATTCATATTTATGAAGAAAAGGGGAGGGGGAAAGAAAATAAATTGAAGGGGAGGAACTCCACAATAAGATGAAATTATTTGGTGATGCTCTCCCAAATGAGAAATTAAGAGAAGGAATAATAATAATAGTGATCATAATAATTAAAGAAGGATGAGTAAAAATTTACTTAAGTTCAAGAAAATCTATTAAGAAAATGATAGGATAAAATTACTAACATCTCAAGAGAACAATTGTATTGAATATGAGAAAGGGGTAGTGAAACAATTCTCTTACAATAGTCATTTCTTAGTCGTGTGATACTATAAAGTCTAAATAGTCACTTCTAACTTAAGATCTGTTAGCTGTGGTCTTTGGGCTTACTTCTTTTTCAAATTAATGTCAGGGAACTTATAAAATCATAAATAGCTTTATGATATCTTGATGTGTTGCTCGAAATTTGTGTTACACAGCTTAAGAATTTGACAGAACTCAATGATTTATGAAATTAATATTTGGGCATTTAATTATATATAGTGTCTTCATAAAATACATTTAATTGGCTATCAAACACTAACTAATGACACAGAGGCTACAGTACTTATGTGGCAGTGCAGTAGTATGTGAACTTACTTTGAAATGAAAAAGAAAGAATATTTATATCTGAATGAATAGAGAACAATGGTTACATATGTGATAAAGTAACATGTTAAATGTGCAAGCTATGTGATGAATATATTAGTGCTGACAGTAATATTCTTTCAACTTTTCAGTGTTTTAAAAACAGAAAATGCCACCAATATCCTTTAGTAAAACAACTTGAATATTTCAGACTCACATCTTTTTTTTATTTTTGAAATTTAGAAACAAATTTTATTTAAGATCTGAAATACAATTCATAAAATATCAATGTTTCAGAAAACCAAGGCTACACAATGCATTGCCTCTGTCATGTTAGAATGTGTATTAGACTCAAATACAAAAACCATGAAACAAACCACCATCCTTCAACAACTTGAGCAAAGATAGAATGCCTAAGGCACAACATAGACGACTTGCAGAGGATGGGCTGCTTTACTTCAAGCACCATTAAAACAAGCAAACAAACAAATAAAAGAGACAGAGCACAAATGCATGAGTTTTCAGGTATATACATTAAGTTGAACCTTTGAATATTAGGAATCAGGGCATTTTGCCACATAGCATTAACACATATTAGAAAATTGTGTAGTGTCAAAGGGATAGAACCACCAGCATTCAAGTAATGTTGTCAACTAGGCAAGAATTGTTCTACTGAATTTTTCTTCTTTGTCTAATTACTGCGAACACTGGTAGCAACTTTGAAATGTGAAAGGGAGCTTACACTCTAGCCCTTTTATTTTCTGTTTGAAGCAAACAGAAAACAAACTTAAATATAAGCCCTGTGATAACATTAACAATTTTAGAGAACATCAATTATATAAGAAAAAGACTAAGAACAAAAAGAAAAGTGTTTACAGATACCCAGACGTTAACAGTGAGCGATCAGTAGACCCTCACAGAGCTCTGCGATGGTACTCAGCTGAAGCCACTTTGTAATCGCTGGCAGTAAACAGGACTGCAAAATTCTTTGCCAGATATTTCAGAAAATCATGCAAATAGCCTAACAACAATGCAAGACTCTTCTCATCAAGGGGCGAATAGGCCAACATTGCTCAGATTCTCACAAATAATCTCAGTAGGTGTTGCGCTCCATAAACCTGGAACATCGGAGCATCAGGGTGGGCCATGAGGAGTTCAGCATACTGGGACTTCTTGAATTTGTAGAGCAGCTGAGTGTCCATTGAAGTATTCTTTTATCCCTGCCACAACTTTCGTTAGCAGCATATTCCTTATTGTTGACACTTCTTGTGATCTCTTATAATTTGCATACTCTTCCAGAATGGCATTGACATTTTTCTTAGCTGGGAGCTGAAACAGCTGCTTCTGCCTGGTAACCAAGTCCCAGTCCTTGACCAGCCAGGGTTTTAATTCTTCAGGAATCTTCACTTTAACCTCCACTCTATTCTTACATGCCTCCTCACTTTCAGTGGTAGGATCAGCCCAGGCCCGTTTCTTCTGAGGTGGCTGAGGTGCTTCACTGGTACTTCCACCATCTCCGTTTCCAGGACTCTTTTGGTTATTCTTCCTTATCTTTCTCACAGATGTTGAAGGGGGGTTCTCGGCAGAGCAAACCCCCCCCCATCTACCTGGAAGAGCTGTCTCCAGATTCTTCTGCTGAGGACCAGCTCTCTTCTTTCCAGAGGAGGCCCCTCTCATCTTAACTCTCTGCATGTTGCTTCTAGTTGGCTTTTTGAAGTTGTCTTCTTCTGCAGATTATTGTCCACGAGTTTGAGAACCCTGCTTTCCGGAACTCATTCAACCCTGCTTTTATTCCAACCAATAATCTTCTTCTTTCTTCCCCTTCCAAGAACTCCTAGAACTTTCTCAGATGGAATCTTAAAAGGTTTTCAGGGACAGTCTGGAAGGAAGAAGTGGATATCCAAGATTCTGAAATGAGGGATGTTTCTGTAATCAGGATCAGATCTTCTGATAACAAGCGGGAGCCCCGCCCAGCCTCCCAGAACCCCTATGGGACCCACCCTGCCTCAAAGCTTATTGAACTGCAAGGGCAGTGATTCATGCCCACCAGCCAATTCTCAGGACACCACACACTCAGCCTAGGCTGAGACGCAGAAGTGCACCTATCTGGGTCTGCTTCTTGCACTGGTCTAGCAGGAGCCCTGGCGTGGCTCTAAGGGTTGAGACGGCATACTACAGAGCCTTATGAACTGCAAGATCGGTGGTTCAAGCTCACCAGCCGCTCCTCAGAAACCCTATACAGGGTCGTTACAGGTAGATTGACCTGACTGTGCCTAACAACCAGGAGAGGAGGGCAGAGTGACCGAAAGAGAGACATTAAAGGCATACCTACATTAAGCCACAGACTTTCCTAGTACTATTATTGTGTTTTTTTTTGTTGTT
>NW_006408530.1:16655426-16670794 GCF_000296735.1 Chrysochloris asiatica
TCAGAGCAAGTATTCGTACTCTCTTTCACTCTCACTAGCTCTCTTCTGTTCTCTCTCAAGCTCTCGCAGGTCTTCTGAGTCCCCAGCTGATTTTCTTCGGAGGCTATTTGCTAATACATTCCTCACACCTATGCATTATTAATGCTCACTGCTCTCCAAGGTGGCAGTGACAAATAGGAAACAAAATCACTGACTAGTGGGGAATGTACTTTTTAGTCATGCTTGAATTTTTCAATCCTTTTTGCTTGTTGAGGATTTTTCAGTAGAGGTTCTATGACAGAATATGCCTTTCAACCTCTTTCCTGTTTCTACTCTCCTCCATTTGGGACTTTTTAAAGTTAAGAGACATTCAAGGGAAATTTACACATTAAAATATTGAGAGAAAGTAGAGTAAAAAATAACTTTTCTGGTTCAAAAAACAGGAGGATCCTTGTTTGTTTTTGCATTTAACAAGTAGTCATCTTAACTCTAAAAGAACTATGTATGTAGCCTTGTAAATGATAATATTTTAACAGCTGTAGTATTCCAAGAAACGATACCAAGTGTGTATCAGGAGGAACATTGATTTTTTAATGTGCAAATTTGTTTCTTCAGATATAAAATCCTATTCATTTTGCAATATAAAGAAGCAATCTGTGAAGTACATTTTGAGATGTTTATTGGGGACAACAATCCCTGTAGCACTTCTATTACATTTGTTTAATTCAGAATTACTTCATTTAAATTATTCTATGTTTGTTCATGTAATGATGAGCTATTAGGAAATACTTTTTCATTGTACTAAAACTATGCTGCTTTTCAGTTTACAATTCCAACATAGGAATTGGAGTTCCCTGAGCAAGTCCTTTCAGCACATTTTCCAAGCTTAAAAATAGAAATGACACTGTGCAACATCAAATAGCTAACTAGTACAATATCCATGTTTATGGATTCTTAATAAATATTGTATTCAAGAGATAAAACCCACCCTCCACTCTCATCGAGTTAATTCTGACTCTTAGCTACCTTTTAGGACAGATTAGAACTTCTCTTTTAGTGTTTCCAAAGCTGTAAATCTTTATGGGAGCAGAGAGTCTCATCTTTCTCCTGAACAGGAGCTTTTGGGTTTGAATTGACTGTCATATGGTTAACAGTATTTCTCAAATATGAGAAATTAATAACTGGATAAAATTAAAGGATACTTAGCACTAGAGAAGCAATGATTTCATAGCGACTTCTAATATGCAATTTTAATTATTCTTATAGTGAAGAGGAAGGAGCCCTGGTAGCATAATGGGTTATGCGTTAGACTGCTAACCAAAAGGTCAGCAGTTTGAATCTACCAGTTGCTCTGCTCAAGAAAGATGAGGTTTTCTGCTCCCATAAAGATTTCAGCCTTGGAAACTATGTAGGGTTTCTATGAGTCAGAACCAACTTAATGGCATGCAACAGCAGCAGCAGCAGAGAGAAGAGGAAATTATAAAGTTTGCTATTTATTTAATGTTTATGTTGTTATTGTTGTTGTGAAGTGCCATGGAGTTTTTTCCTACTCATTGCAATCCTGTATAGGGTTTCAAGACAATAAATCTTTTCATGAGTAGAGAGGCTAGTTTTTCTCCCACAGAACCGTTGGTGGGATCAAACCACTGACATAGTGGTTCACAGCCCAGTGCTTATCCTAAAAAGCCACAACGCTTCCTTTAACATAGATAGTCTACCTAATCAGTTATGCTATTGACTACAAACTGAAAGCTTGTAGGTTTGAACCCACTCAGAAGTTCCTTGGAAGACAGATCTGGCAATCTACTTTGAATGGGTACAACCCTGAGAATCCTGTGGAGCAGTTCTACTCTGCACACATGAGATTTCTGTGACTCAGAATCAACTCAATGACAACTAACAACAAAACCAAATATATGCAAAGTGCTTTCAATATTGTATACCATTTAAATTTGACAAATATTATATGAGGTATGCATTATTGAAGTCCTGGTGTGGTGTTGTAGGATAAGTGCTAGACCTGGAAGTAGTCCTATATAGGGTGGCTATGAGTCAGGACCGACTCGACAGCAATTAACAACAACATACATTATTAGTTCTGCTTTACAATTAAAAAAAACAACAGACACTGATAGAGCATACCTATTTTGAGGAGGACTGAAAAGACTAGGAATCCTGGTGTGGCACTATGAATAAACACCGAACTGTTAACCAAAAAGTTGGTTTTTCAAACCCACCTGCTGATCCTGGAAAACCCTATAGAGGGTCACTATGAGTTGAAATCAACTCAACAACCTTAACATCCACAAAAATATTAGTGGTAATGGTATAGAGCTGTAAGATAAGCACTAGAATGCTAACTGAACCAGCCACTCCTCAGAACCTTATACAGGGTAGCTACCAGTTACAACCGAACTGACATCACTTAAAAACACCAACAAAAAGATTACTAGGTAGCAAAAGTGAACTGAACTCAAATGCATTTGAGCTCAAAGTCTATGTTCTATATACTATAAAATGTGCAAGGCCTTCTTAGACCTTGAGTCCTTGCATTAAAATATTAGTATATTGCATTCATAGTAACTTAGTTACTGGTGATTACACATGATGCTGTGTGGTGGAGTCATCAATAGGTAGGTATCATTGACTTAAATTCATGTAGGAGAATTTTTAAACATGGGTAATTGGCTCAACAGCATGAGTTGTATAGTAAAGGTTATGTTAGAGCACATTATGTGCTGAGAAATAACACATGTATTGAGCCATGAAAGAATTAGTCCAAAAGATTAGTTCTTTCTTGAAGGTGAATGTTAAATTAATACCTATGTAAAACATAGAATCACATATTTTACAAGTGAAAGGAGTAAAGAAGGAAATCGCTTAGATTTCCAAGCATTTGAAATAGGCAAGTTGAGTATCCTAAAGTGAATGTGAAATAATAAATGATGGAATCGCTAGTTATATAACTCCAAAAGTTACTACATTGCTTATGCCTATGATTGACAGAATTCAGATATCTCCATATACAGCCACAAATTTTCCACAAACCATGTATGCAGCTTTAAAAAAAGGATCAAATAAAGCTCACAACTACAATATAAACAGGAGAGTATACAAAATCTTTGATGAATATGTAATTGTTAAAATAAACATTTGAAACTAGCAGAGACATCTCTGGCAATCCTGCAATGTTCAGTTGGGTTGAGTCTATACAGAAAAGGGAGACAACAGCCTGGACACAGTGCATGTAACATTACTACAGACACTGGTGGAAACGTCTGAGACTGGGTGAATTATAGTTTTGATTGCTTCAAAAGGAAAAAGCTTGAAAGTTCATGAGCCAGAGGTGGCTGTTTTGAGAAGGTAAGCTTCTAAAGTAAAGGAAAGCAACTGGCCATGGGATGGCATTCTTTGGAGGTTTGTTGGTGACAGAAGTGAAGAAAGCAAGAAATAGTTACTGAGTGTTTGATAACAGAGTAAAAACACCCCCATAGGGTTCCTAAGCCTGTAGTCTTCTGGAAAAGAATCCTGGTGGCATTGTGGGTTAGGTGTTCGGCTGCTAATTATATGCAAGGTCAGTGGTTCAAACTCACCAGTCACTCTGTGAAAGAAAGATGAGGCTGTCTGCTCCTGTAAACATTTACAATCTCAGAACCTTATAGAAGATTGCTCTGAGTTAGAATAGACTTGATAACAGTGCGTTTGTTTTTGGTATGTCAATCTTAAGGAAGCAGACGGCTGCATCTTTTTCCTCTCAGAGCAGATGGTGGATTCAAAGTAGCACTTAATCATTGAGATGTTGGGGCTCCTTCAGTGCCTGATAGAAACAAAAAAATAGATCATAGACTTCGAAGATGCACCCACATATTTCCTTTTTGTTTTCCTACATTTTTCACAAAACGTGTTTCCAAATGACTTTATTCTGTTCTTTAAAATCAAATTTACTAGCCAAAGTAATTAAATAGATTGTTATTTGAGGTAAGTTTTACACGACAGACTTGTAATACTCTCCCCCTATAATTTCCAAATTCTTTAAATAACTATCAGGAAAGAGAAAACACTGGGTGAGAAGAATTGAATATACTGTCTGTACTTATTCATTTATTTGTTCTTTTATTTACTCATTCATTACATCAAATGATTATATGATAGTAATAAGAGAAGCATGGCTCCCTTATGAGAAGAAAAGAAAGTCTCTATTCCTCCCCTACTTCTCTCGACTTAATTAGATTTGAGTACAGGACTACAGAAAATCAGCTTAAATATTATAATCAACAAAGATGATTAATATTTAGTGTTATTTTATCGAACTGTCATGTCCTTCATCTCTTCCCCTCGAAGTAAACATTCACATATAGTTAGTTAACTGTTGTTAAAAATGAAAGAGGGAAAGAAAATACACAACACCATGTGCAAACAGTTTCACACTTATTGATAAGTAAAAATACCTGCTGTTGTGCTGCTGATGAACAGACATCAGAGAAGCAAGGGAATGCAAAAGGTGTTTGGAAGTAAACTGACAGCTGATGGATATTTTACTGACTATATTTTGAACCATTTTCAAAGTTATACTACTTTTTTCCAAGTTTCATCCTATATTTTCTTCAACTCAACACAAAGAGTTTAAAGAAGAGTGACCATTACCAAATACAAGAGAGACTTAACAATTTAAATCAACAGAATTGAAAATACAGAACTTCTTGCAGTAATTCAGATATTAGGTAAAACTGAGAGGCTATCAATGGTCAGGTAGAAATAGAAATGAAAAAAAAATAGGATCAGGAACAGAGCCAAGCGCTATTCTTTTCAATTCTCAAACGAGCCTTTATTAAGGGCTTCCAAGTATTAGCTATGCATGTTGCTGTAATACTATTGTGGTAAAAGACTTTCTTAAACAAAGAAGGTATTTTTTTATCATAAAAACATAAAAAGTCATTATTATTGCTGGGGATAAAAAACAATTTATTATTTTTCTTGTTCAGTTTTAATTTTTCTTTCAATGTGACAAATAATATCTAATTCAAAGGGATGAGATCCTGTAGTCCATTCATGGTGATTCTCATGGGAAATGCAGTGGTAAAGAGAGAAACTTGGAGTGAAAACAGCAATGATGAAGCCTATACTTAAAAAAGATTACAGGCTACATTCTTAATTAAATTATCTATCTATCTATCTATCTATCTATCTATCTATCTATCTTATATAGATTTTGATTGCCTGTGTGATATTCTTCAAAAAGAATGATATTCTGAGAACAAAGAAACAGATTATATACTTTGTTTACAAGATTTTTACCTGAATTGAATGTATGACTTTTGTAATTGGAAATAATCACTGATATTTATAATTTATAGATAGTGTAAGTTATCAATGTAAGTTACCAATGTATAGATAGATGTAAGTTACCAATGTATATAATCAATATTTTAGCTTCTCTAATGTGGCGCTGTAGGATCAGCTCTGGATGCGAACCACAAGACCAGCAGTTCAAACTCACAAGCTGCTCCTAGGAAACCTTATACAGAGTCACTGTAAGTCAGAACTGACTTGATGGCATTTAGCAGCAGAAACAATGATCTTTTTAAGTTGTTGGAAATAGTATAGTGAGGTTAGGTGACTATTTCCAGTGCATACAATTATGTATAATCACAGTATGACATAGATTGTTTTTCAACCCTCAAGCTTCTGTTGCCAACAGCATCTTTGCTATTGTTGATGTTAAGTGCCGTTGAGTCGGTTTCAACTCATAGAGACCCTGTACAGGGTTTCCGAGGAGTGGCTGGTGAGCTTGAATGGCTGCCCTGCAGTACAAACTGACTTTGCAGTACAGCACATTACACATGCTTGACATAAATTTATCTGCAGATTATAATTTTACAGTGGAATCCACTCCAGGAGTCACTAAATTTGCTCTGAAAGAATGTCTTGGGTCCTGTTTCAGAGTTCTGATGCACAGATTTGCATTTCTAAAGAAAGGAGAATATTTTGGTATTACTTAACAATTCTAACAAGGATGTTGGCTAACTGTTTTGTACTCTGTATGTTATTTTAAGGAAATTTTTCTAATAATCCTATAACCAAAATAGTAGCTTGGGTGGATAATACTTATTTAGGTCATAGACTTCAGAAACGCATATTATTTTAAAAAGCTCAACAAATAAATTATTGCACTACTTTCTGTGCCTTCAGTATACACCATGGGGACTCAACATTATGATCACATGACAGGAGTAAGTACCATATTCCCAGAGCCCAACTCCATTAGGAGCACATGGACTCTTTGTCACTCTAGGTCAGCTGTGAAAGTGAAGAAGGCACAAGTGCAGAGAGGCCAGAGGTCTCCTTTCCCTAGGTAAAATGTGTTATGCCATTTTTATCATGCATTTTAACCCCATGATTTTGTCATAATCTCTGGGGAAGTTTCTCATTTACTTAATAAATAATTTATCAGTTTTGGTAACTACAGCACAAAAGAAGTCATTTACACAAAAGCCATTTGCTAGTGACCTTTGGTTGAGGTATGTTACACACATTCTAGCCCATGCTGTCACCTAACCTCACTATACTATGTGATTATACATATGCTGTGAATACTTGAATAAGAGTGAGGAAATAATATAGTGAGGTCAGGTGACTGTTTCCAGCATGTACAATTATGCATAATCACAGTATAATATAAATTGTTTTCAATCCTCAGGCTTCTGTTGCCATCAACATAAAAATATAGATTATATTTAAGACAATCATATAATTTATGGCCCAGACTACAACACTTCTGAAAGTCAAAGAGGGCTATTTTAATATACCAAGAAAACAAACACTAACTTGGGTATGTTGAGCAAAATTAGATGCATGGTCACTTAGTCATCTCATGATGTCACCAAAGAAAGTTCCATGGTTTCAAGTTAAAGCTGATTGAATTACTGAGAAAAGACACAGATCATGGAACATCTAGGTGGGTCAATACAAGTTCACTAAGCCCTTGGGAAGAGACTTATATGAGAAAAAAACATGCTAAATTTTTGCTCTTTTATTTAAAATATTTGTTTTTGTACCAAATGCAATGATAAAGACATAATTTCTGGAAAATGATTAAATTATATCTTTTATGTACTGCAAATATTAACTCCTTATTAAGAAAGATTTTGTCAACTTTAAAACATTTGTTTAATCAATCCTCCATTCAGTTACTGACTAAGAATTATTAACTACCTTGCAAACTCCAGGTAAAGTTCTAAGTACAGGGGACTACCAATATGAATTAAATAGTTTCTATCATCATGAAACTTGAGAGCTGGTTACAAAGTGTATCTGGTATTATTATGATGCTGATGTTAAAGATGTGCATGATTTAGTATGGATGTTTCCTGAAGAAAGCAGTGTCTAGCTGGTATAATGCACTCTCTAGTCCCACCCCACAACCACATACTCAGCATCTTTTCCCCATGGAAAGGACTACAAAAATGCAACTTACATGAAAGGCTATTGGGAGGTGACAAACTGTGCATTATGAATTAATACATGAAAATTTTAGGGAATAATCAACAATAAATTTCTTTTCTATATGTGTATTCCTTATTTAAAAGATAAGCAAATTATTTTTTTCTATTTTTGTGACCATTTCTGGTCTACTGCTTTTCTATGACAAATATATGGTTGGAGAAGCAAAATAGTGCAAGTTTTAAGCTTGTACTTTCAGCAGTCTTACACGCTTTCTCTTACTCTTGTTGTTGTTGTTAAGTGCTGTGGAGATGGTTCAGACTCATAGCAACCCTATATAGGGTTTCCCAGAGAACTGGTGAGTTTGAACTGCTGACCTTGTGGTCAAGTGCTTATCCTACAGCTCCATACCACACCTGATATTGCAAGGAAGAGAATAAGTCAGATCTAATCTCTTAGATGATGAGCAGCCACATGGAGAGAAACCCAGGTGCCCTAGCTGACAAGCAGTCAGTCTGGTTGATCCAACACTTGACTCCAGAGGCAGCAGAAGATACCAGAAAAATACATCCCACTGAACCTAACACAAACATCAAAATACACAATCATAATCTAAATAAGCATTTACAGTTTTAAGTTAAAATATTTTTGAGTAGCTGGTTACTCACCAAAAGCATAAACTTATTTTAGACACACATACACACACTTATTAAAACTTATGTATTGCATATGTATATATACATGTGACTATAGTATATATTTTATATATGCATGTGTACATGTATCTAGAAGTACCAGTATGGCACTGTACAATAAGCAGTGGACTGTTAACCACAAGATTGGTATTCAAAACTACCAGTCATTCCTTAGAAACCCTATAGAGTTGCTATGACTCAGAACCAACTCCATGACACTTAACCTCAGCAACAAACATGCATCAACAAAGATATGTATGTAAACAACAACATCTATATGTGTGTGCCTATTAAGTACTTTGGCTTCCTTGTTAAAATCTTTATTCACTTCTTACAATTATAAAAAGTATAATGGCTACTTTTTAAATTATAAATTATGGAAGAGATTATCCATTTGCTAATTGGTTACCTAATTCTGCAGCATGTTTAAACTCATTTTTCCAAGGATCTGGTTTGTTCTAAAGAAGCAATCTAAATTTGAGGCATGGGAATTTTAACATGATTGCCAATGTTCTACATTCACTTTAGCTACTTACCATAAAGAGGTTCCTCTAAATATCTTCCCACAGACAGCCTGCATAAACACATTACAGAAGAATTTCTTATTTTTGCTATGCACCTACTGTTGAGTGGATTGGTGCTTCCAGAGATTTAAAATGGTTAATTTTCCAAAAGTAGTTTTCCTGGAAGACTTGAATTTCCAAACTTTCTATTAGCAGCTGAGTCTATTAGCTGTCTGTACTACCCAAGAACTAGTTTATTTACTGGACAGTGTCTATTTACAAGAGTTTTATTTTCACAGAACGTTCTATTGAAGAAAATAGGTCTATATTGTTGTACACAGGCCAAGAGAAAGCCATTAGAACAGAACAAGGAACACCGAATGGTGTAAAATTAGGAGAGGTGTGTGTCAGGGTTGTATTCTTTCACCATATTTATTCAATCTGTATGCTGAAAAAATAATCTGAGAAACTGTATTATATGAAAAAGAACGTGGCGTCAGGATTGGAGGAAGGATCATTAACAACCTGCAATATGCAGATGATACAATCTTGCTTGCTGAAAGTGAAAATAACTTAAAATACTTATTGTTGAAGATCAAAGAGCACTGCCTTAGGTCTGGGTTGCACCTCAATGTAAAGAAAACAAAAATCCTCACCACTGGACCAATAAATAACATCCATATAAATGGAGAAAAGATTGAAGTTGTCAATGACTTCATTTTGCTTGGATCAACCATCAACACTCATGGAAGCAGCAGTCAAGAAATCAAACAACATATTGCATTAGGTAAATCTGCTGCATGAGACCTCTCTAAGGTATTGAAGAGCAAAGATGTCAGTTTGAGGACTAAGATGCACCTGATCCAAGCCATGGTATTTTCTATAACCTCATATGCATATAAAATTTGGACAGTGAATAAGGAAGATGGTAGAAGAATTGATGAATTTGAGTTATGGTGTTGGAGGAGAATATTGGAAGTACCATGGACTGCCAAAAGAACAAGTTGATCTGTGTTGGAACAAGTACAAATAGAGAGCTCCTTGGAAGCCAGGATGGCCAGACTTCGTCTTTCATACTTTGAACATATTGTCAGAAGGGACTGTCAGTGGAGAAGGATATCATGTTTAATAAAGTAAGGGTCAGAGAAAAAGAGAAAGACCCCCAGCAACATGGATTGGCACTTTGGCAGCAGCAATGGGCTCAAGCATAGCAGCAATTGTGAGGATGGCATAAGACTGGGCAGTGTTTCATTCTGTTGTACAGACAGGGTCGCTATGAGTCAGAACTGACTTGATGATGCTTAACAATAACAACAACTTGCCTTAATGTGTGTTGAAAGATGTTGGTTATGTTTAAAATAGAAACTCCGCTGATATCCAAATCATTGTGACCCTATAGGACAGATTAGAACTGCTCCATAGGGTTTCCAAGACTAAATCATTTTAGGTGCTTAATTCACTGTGTCACCAGACCTAAAGATGCTCCAGTTAGGATATTTTTCTCTTAATTTTAATTTATGGAAAACCTTATCAATCTGTTGTATGTATTATACAACAGCTACCACGCAATAATTTTTTTAAACAGACCAGCTTAAAGAACTTTGTAGCACATGCTTGAGCAGGACAGAAGCCAAGGGACCACATGGCTGAAAGACTGAAAGCAAGAGTGAAGCATGCCTGCCATATAGCAGACAAGAGGTGTTCCTGATGGGAGAACTGCTATTTGGTGAGTTGGTCTTGATCATGAATTACACCTTATTTACTTCCCTAATAAACCTCGTATTCATGAGCATTGTTATGAGATCTGTGTGGGGTTGCTATGGTTGCAACTGACTCAACTGCACTTAAGAAGAACAACAATATAACAAGAGGCAGTCCTTCAAAAGAACAAGGGAATGCTGAGTGGTATAAAATCGGTAAAGGTGTGCAACCAGCTTGGCTCCTTTCACTACAGTTATTAAATCTGTCTGATGGACAAATAACCTGAGAAGCAGGAGTATATGAAGAAGAACTTGGCATAAGGATTAGAGGAAGACTCATTAACAACCTGTGATATGCATATGATATATCTTCACCTGTTGTTGTTGTTGAGTACTGTCGAGTTGGTTCTGATTCATAATGACCCTGTACAGGGTTTCCTTGGAGCGGCTAGGGAGTTTGAAACACCAACCTTGTGGTTCAAACTGACCTTTTGGTCCAAGGTATCCCACAGCACTGAGGACTTACCATACTTATTAATGAAGTTCAAAGACTCCAGCCTTCAATATGGATTGCACCTCAATGTAAAGGAATCAAAAATCCTTACAACTGGACCAAAATACATAAATAAATAAATAAAATTGCCTCATGCTAAATAGAGAAATGATTGAAATTGTCAGAGACTTCATTTTGGTCAGAACCACAATCAACATTCATGAAGGCAGCAGTCAAGAAATCAAATGACGTATTGCATTAGGCAAATCTGCTTCAAAAGACTTCTGTAATATGTTTAAGGGTAAAGATAACAATTTGAAGACTACGGTGTGCTGAACTAAGACTATCATACTTTCAATTGGCTCATACATATGTGAAAGCTGGACAATGAATAAGGAAGATTGTAGGAAAATTGATAAATGTGTATTATAGTGTTGAAGAAGAATATTAAAAATATCATGGACTTCCAGAAGAACCAACAAATCTGTCTTAGAGAAGTACAGCCAGAATGCTACTTAGAACTCAGGGTGGTGAGGCTCCTTCTCTCATATTTTGGACATATTATCAGGAGCGAAGAGTCCCTGGAGAAGGATATCATGCTTGGTTAAGTGGAGGGTCAGTGTAAAAGAGGAGGACTCCCAATGAGATGGACTGACATAGTGACAGCAGCAATGAGCTACAAGGTAACAATTGTGAAGATGACTCAGGGCCAGGCAGTATTTCCTACTGTGTTGTCTTCTATTGTTGTTCATAGGGTTGAGATAAATGGCAACCAACTCAACAGCACCTAACAATAACAACAATAAATGGATACTTAGATAGTCATATAAGCTAAACAGAAATGGGAAGGTGAATTTTTACACCAATGAATAAATATAGGTTTGACAGAAGGTATTTCTACATATGTATATATAGAAATATTCAAACATATAATAGGCAATGTTATGAAAATTTCTTGTTGTTGTTAGACACATTATGGTTGTCTAACTACAGTTCCAACTCATAGTGACACTATGAGCTACTGGATAAAGCACTATCTGGTCCCACGTCACCCTAAATCTGCTGTTATATTTGAGTTGATGCTACCACTGTGTCAATCCACCTCATTGGAAATCTTCCTCTTTTTCCCTGACCCTACACTTTACTAAGAATAATGTCCTTCTCCAAGGACTGGTCCCTACTGACAACACATCCAAAGTACAAGAGATTAAGTTTCACTATCCTTACTTCTAAGGGACTTTCTGGGTGTACATCTTCCTGAACATATTATTTGTCTGGCATTGTCAAAATTAATGGTATTGTCAAAATTCCTCATTAACACCATAATTCAAATGCATTGATTCTTCTAGAGTTTTTCTTATTCCTTGTCCAACTTTCACAACAGGCATGCGAAAATACCATGGTTTGGGTCAGGTGCATCTTAGTCCTCAAAGTGATGTTTAACAATTTAAAGAGGTCTTTTGCAGAAAATTTGCCTAATGCAATACATCATTTGATTTCTTGATTACTTCTCTTCTTTGAGTGCTGATTGTGAATTCAAGCAAAATGAAATCTTTGACAACTTCATTTTTTCCTTTTACCATGGTGTTACTTATTGATTCAATTGTGAGGATTTTCATTTCCTTTATATTGAGGTACAATAGGTACTGAAAGTTGATCTGCTTCAGCATTTTCACTAAACATTTCAAGTCCACTTTGCTTTCAGCAAGCAAGGTTATGTCATTTGCAAATCGCCGATTGTTTTTCCTCCAATCCTGATGCTACTTTTTTCTTCATTTAATCTAGATTCTCAAATTATATGATCAGCATACAGATTGAATATGTATGGTGAAAGAATACAACTCTCTTGCAAGCATTTCCTGATTATCTGCTTGTTCTGTTTTAATGACTGCCTCATAGTCTATGAACAGGTTCCTTATGACCACAATGAAGTGTTCTGGAATACTCATTCCTTGAAAAGTTATGCATAGTTTTTTATGATCCATAAATTTCAATGCCTTTGCATAGTCAATAAAGTACAAGTAAATATCTTTCTGGTATTTTCTGGTTTCAGCCAAGATCCATCTGACGTCACCAATGATAGCCCTACTTTCATATCCTCTTAACAATCTGGGCTGAATTTTATGCAGTTCCCTGTAGATGTACTGCTGCAACAGTCTCATAAGTCAACTTCTACTTGCATATAATATTAATGATATTGTTTGATGATTTCTGCATTCTATCAGGTCACCTTTCTTTGGATTGGAAACAAATATGGATCTTTTCTAATCAGTTGGCTAGGTAATTATCTGCCAAATTTGTTGGCATGCCAAGTGAGCAACTTCAGCAATGCATCTGTTTGTGGAAATATTGCAATTTATATTTTGTTAATTTCTAGAGCCTTGTTTTTCACCAGTGCCTTCATTGCAGCTTGTACTTGTTCCTTCAATACCACTGGTTCTTCATCATGTGGTATCTCTTGCAGTTGTTTAACACTGGCAGATTCTTTCTGGTAAAGTGATTCTGTGTATCTCTTCCATCTTTTTTTTTCTTTTTTTTTTTAAGTTTTTTATGGTGAATTGAGTGATAGTTTACATAGAGCACATCAATTTTGCACTCATCCTATCATATTTTGTATCATTGCAATGATTACAATCCCCTCTATACATCATCATTCTACAGTATTTGCTTTTATTCCCTCTGGTTTTGTTTGTTTGTTTCTTTGATGTACACAAAAACACTCAGGAATATATTATCATTTAAACAACCAATTAAAAATTCTGCTAGCCTGGCCCACGACCACCAGCCTTTCTCTTTCCATGAGTCTAGAATCCTCAGCTGCTCTGTCTCTCCATGTCATTATCTCTGCCTCCACCTCTGGTGTCTCTGCTTTTCTAGATAGGGTCCCACATTCTGCTCATGCTCTTCTCCTTTGATGGTCCTAAAGTCCTCTGTGCCTGGAATGTTACATCCCTCCCACATCTTCTTTTAATGCTTCCTGTATTATTCAATATCTTACCTATTGTTCTTCTTGTTGTTGTCAGGTACCATCAAGTCAGAACTGACTCATAGTGACCCCATGCACAGCAGAACAAAACAATGTCCAATCCTGGGCCAACCTCACTACTGCTGCCACACTTGATGCCATCAATGATGCCACCTGGCTGATCCATCTCGTTGGGGGTCTTCCTCTTTTTCTCTGACCCTCCATCTTACCCAGCATGACATCCTTTTCCAGCGACTGTTCCCTCCTGACAATATATCCAAAGTATGAGAGACGAAGCTTAGCCATCTTGGCCTCCAAGGAGCACTCGGGCTGCACTTCTTCCAAAACAGATCTATTGGTTCTTTTGGCAGTCCATGGCACTTTTAGTATTCTCCTCCAACACCACAACTCAAAGGGATCAATTCTTCTATGGTCTTCCTTATTCACTGTCCAGCTTTCGCATCCGTAAGAGGTTATTGAAAATACCATGGCTTGGATCAGGCACACCTTAGTCCTCAAGCTGACATCTCTGTCATTCAATACTTTAAAAAAGTTCCTGTGCAGCATATTTGCCCAATGCAATATGTTGTCTGATCACTTCACTGCTGCTTCCGTGAGTGTTGATAGTTGATCCAAGAAGAATGAAGTCCTTGACAACTTCAATCTTTTCTCCATTGATAAGAATGTTGTTTATTGGTCCAATGGTGAGTATTTTTGTTTTCTTGACATTGAGATGCAATCCATACCGAAGAATCCTTCAATATTTCAAGTCAAGGCTTCAATTCTTTGTACTGTTCTTTCAGTTTGAGAAATTCTGAGCGTGCTCTTCCATTTTGATTTCCTAAGTCTAAGACATAAATCATTAAAATACTTGACTTTGCCTTTTTGAGCTGCTCCTTAAAATTTTCTGCTCAATTATTTTACTTCATCATTTTTTTCCAGTCACTTTAAGCCTCTGTTCATTCAAGAACAAATTTCAGTCTTTTATGGCATCCATTTTGTGTTTTTCTTTCTTTCTTGTCTTTATAATGACCTTCTGCTTTTTTTCAAGTATGATATTTTTTATGTCATCTCACAACTCATTTGGTTTTAGTAATTGGTGTCTTTTGCATCAGTTCTTTTTTATTTTTTTTAAGTTTTTATTGTGAATTATGTGTTAAGTTACATGGGTGAACATTATCTTTATATTCATCCTATCATATTTTTTTCCATTGCAATGGTCACAATCCCCTGCATTCATCTTAACACAATCAAAGGGTACACCAAATATGCCTGCCCCCCAACACCAGCACACAGCCCCTCTCCCACCCTGAATCCAGAGTCCCCAGCTGCTCCTTCTGTCCATGTCATCACCTTTGCCTCCATCCCTAGTGTCACTGACTCCCCCGAACCCCCCCAACCCCAGACAGTCTCGCACTTCATTTTCTCCCTTTTATGGTTCCAGGGATCTCCACTCCTGGACTGCAAAATCAGCCACTCCCCTCCTTTTGTTACAAAACATTTACCTTTCCAACATGCATTGTCAGACCTGATATCAATCATTCCCTATTGGACCACAGAAGTCCTATCCCCCTCACCATTTATTAACCCCAT
>NW_006408530.1:16672096-16673702 GCF_000296735.1 Chrysochloris asiatica
ATTTTTGACAACTTCCATATTTCCTAGATTCATACCTCACACATTACACATTCTGATTATTAATTGTTGTTTGGGACTGTTTCTTTTCATTTTGAGGTGTGCCCATCAGCAAAAGATGATCCTGAAAGTTTTGCTACATCACGTCATTAAATTTAATTCTGTTTTAAGAAGGCATCTCTTTACCCATCATATTTTATTGTTATCCATCAGGTTTTCATTGACTAACCATGGATAAATGATCTGCCCCCTCCTTCCTAGTCTGTCAGTCTGAATGTTCTGCTGAAACCTGTTCACCATGGGTGACCCTACTGGTATCTAAAATACTGGTGACATAGCTTCTAACATCACATGAACATACAAGCTACCACAGTTCAACAAGCTGACGGATGTGTGGTGGATGAAAACTTGATAACCATAACCAAACACCTTGAGGAAGTAATTACTTGTACTTGAGTCCGAGGACCATAGATAGTCTTGGGGACAAAAGTGTCAATTGGCATTACATAGTCGACAGAGACTATGTTCTATATTTCAGTTTGGTGAGCAGGAACTGGGATCGTTAAAGCTTGTGAGCAGCCATCTAAGGTGCAACTATTGATCCTTCTCCATCCTAAGCAAAGAGGAGTGAAGAAAATTAAAGATGCATGGATGCATGGAGACAATGAGTCCAAAGAACAAATGTAATAATGGAACACCATCTTCACAACCCTGAACTCAGAGTAACTAGACTGTGCTCTGCTACCTCTGCTGACCGTTCTGAAAGGGAATACAATAAGGTATTCCAAATAGAATAGAAGAAAATGTGGGGAAAATCACACTAATTTAAAAGACCTGGACAGCTCATTTGATAAGATGGTGGAACTCCTGAGACTATGGCCCATAGACACCCTTCAAGCCTGTGACCAAATCCACCCCTGTAATACATCCTTAAAACAACCAACCATATGAGATCAAAAGACAACATTTATCCAGAGATAAAATTCAGAATGCAGGAAATGATTGAAAAGGACAAATAAGAAGTGAAAAAACAGGGAGAATGTTGGAAGACTGCTTTTACATGGTGGGGATTACAATATCACAAATAAAAAATGTTTATGAATTGTGGAATGGTCAACCAATTTGCTATGTAAAATTCCACCCATCAACAGCTTCTTAAAAACCCTGTACAGGTTCACTATGAGTAGAAATCAACTCGATGGCATTTAACAACAACAACAAGATAATTCAAGTGAAATAAATGATGAAAAGCTGAACATAAAATTTCAAAGGGAAGCTCAAGAACAGAAAGTAAAATATTACTATGAAATGTGAAATGGTCAGGAGTCTCAAAACTAAAAGGAAAGAACATTTTGACATTTCTCAGTCTGAAATAACCGAATAAGGAAATTCAAAGTCAAAGGTGTAAAATGGAAGAATTCCATGAGTAAAATATTGAATAAAAAAAGATGGAAGGAATACACACAATCACTGTATCAAAAAGAATTGATCAATATTCACCCATTTGAGGATCTAAGGCAATGAAGGAAAAACTCAGAGCTACACTAAAGACATTGACAAAAAAAACATGGTTCTAGGAATTGACAAAATGGTATTTGAGATGTTTCAA
>NW_006408530.1:16678209-16679775 GCF_000296735.1 Chrysochloris asiatica
TACATTGATCAGTACTGACAATTTAAATACAAAAATTGGAAACAAAAATCAGTAGTTGGAAAATATGTCCTTGGTGAAACAAACAATGCTGTAAAATGCATTATAGAATTTTACAGGCCCAATGACTTCTTCATTGTAAGTATCTTTTTTCAACAACATAAAACTAAAGAAGACTAAAGACTAGTCTTTGTATGGATTATCCTCAAAGAAAAGAAAACAAAAATCCTCACAACTGTCCAATGATTAACATCAAGATAAATAGAGAAATGAAACGTGGTGACTATATAGGATAAGCACTGGACTATGAACCACAATGTCCAAGGTTGAAGCCCACTGACGGCTCCATGGAAGAAAGATGAGACTTTCTGTCCCCCTTGAAAATTTAAAGCCTTGGAAACCCTATATTGACTTGCTCTAAGTTGGAACTGATTCAATGACACTTAATAACAGCAACAAATGGAGAAAAGACTGAGGTTTTCAAAGATTTCATTTTACCTGTGTCCACACTTAATTCTCATGGAAACAGCAGTTGAGAAATCAAATGTCATATTACATTCAGCTAAACTGCATCAAAGGACTTCTTTAAAGTGTTAAAGAGTAAAGATGTCACTTTGAGGGCTAAGATGCACCTGAGCTAAGCCATGCTATTTTCACTTTTCTCATATGCATGCAAAAGCTCAGCAATGAATAAGGAGACCAAAAAATCCATGTGATTTAATTATGGTGCAAAGAATATTGAAAGTACCATGGACTGCCAAAAGAATGAACAAATTTGTTTTGGAAGAAGTACCACCACACTTTTCCTAGAAGCAATGATGGCAAGACTTCACCTCTAGTACTTCGGACTCCTCAGTTAGGATCAGTCTCTGGTAAAAGGCATCATGGTTGGTAAAGTGAAGTTTCAATGAAAATGAGGACCTCCCCACCAACAAGATGGACTGACACAGTGAAAGAAAACATGGGCTCAAGTACAGTAGTTGTGAAGATGGTCGAAGACTAGGCAATGTTTCATTCTGTTTATGTAGTGTTGGTATGAGTCAAACCGATGTAACAGCAGCTAACAACAGCAGCAGTATCTTTCAATCCCCACTGTCTTCTCTCCTGACCCTAAGCCTTCCTTTGAAGACCGAGATCTACTCATTTGATGTATGTAGGCCCATTTTCTGAAGAAATCTTTAGTCCTATTACTTGCAAAATGTTCCAACTATTAATCTCACACATTTAATGTCCTAACTTTGCCTTGATGAAGGCTATCAAACCTGACTATTTCAACAGATATTATTTAACTTGCGGGTTACGTTATGTTATAAATCAGAAGAACAAATCATCACAGGGAATCATGCTCACGAAGAGGCTAATTGTTAGGATATTTGTGAGCAGATGGAATCATGGGAAGCTCTTCAATTACAAATGGAGATACGTATTCAGATACAGAAACTTCTTTAAGAATATAGAATTATTGTTGTTTTCTATGAAATATGAAGATGAAATAGAGGAATTCTACCAACTTCTTCAATCTGAAATCGATCACATGCAATCAAGATGTATTGCTCATTACTGGTGATT
>NW_006408530.1:16682171-16683508 GCF_000296735.1 Chrysochloris asiatica
GACTGACAATTCTGACAAGTCTCAGGACTACAGCACTTTTTTTTTTTTTTTTTAAATGGAAGAACTGTAGAATCAAAATTTCAAGATAGAAATGTGAAATGCTTCTGATATTATCAAAGATAATATGTAATTAATTTAGATGAAAAATAGAATATTATTGTTGTTAGGTATCATTCTGTAGGTTCAGATGTATAGTGATCCTGTATAGGATTTCTTAGGCTATGATTCTTTGCTGTGGCAGAAAGCTTCATCCTTCTCTGGAGGACCAGCTAGTGGGCTTGAACTGTCAACCTTGGTTCACAGTCCAATTTTATCCTACAGAACCACTGTGCTACTGAAGAATAACATGTTGTTAAGCGCCCTTGAGTTGCTTCTGGCTCATAGTGAATCTGCATAGGGTTTCCAGGGAGCCACTGGTGGATTTAAATCATGATCTTGTTGCTTAAACTGAGCTTGCAGCAAAGTTCTTTTGTGACAGTGCCACATCAGGGCTCTGAAGAACAGAATACCATCTCCAAATTCCCAAATATTTGGTCAAATGTTTTAAATGACAGCTGTTTCTATTCAAAACAAAACTGTGGATAGAAATATAAAAATTAAAGGTGATGGAAGAACAATAATGATTTATGTAGACATGAAAGAGCAGTGATATAAAATTACAGATCTAAAATTACACCAGAGTCACTTAGCAGAGATTACATTGGGGAATATACTATTGAATATGCTAGCTTCAGCCTTTAAAGTTCTATCTCAGCTGGCTTTTAGAGTCTTAAGTTTGAAAGTAAAACAACACTAAACAAAAACAAAAGAAAACTTGTAAAGTTCTTAAGAAAGCACAGCTAAATTAGTTGCAATTTCTATTCTCTAATACTTTTCTCCAAAGTTTGTCTATGGCTATTAACCAGTCTTTCCATCCTGTATAGGATAGATTTTGACCTCTTTCTGTTCAACAAGTAATTTACGTTGACTTCAAATTTGCATTTTTAGAAATGACCTTTCTAAACATGGCTACTTAAAATACTACTTTTCTATTGCCTTATGGTATTACTTTTCAATTGCCTTATGATAATTCATGTATGAAATGACATTCAATTGTTAAATATAATTCTTAGTCATCCATAATTGTTGATTAATTTGCATGTAGCTCACTGAATGTGCAAGATGATGTGTCTGGCTACTATGCCATATTTCTTCAGAGAAATTTTTTTTTTTTTTAATTAGAGTTTCCAGCAAGAAAATCCATTCTTTTCACCTTGAATGTTATTTGAAAATAATAGCGAGTCTAAGTACCTACTTATACCTCTCCTGTCCCAAGACAGGCTCATTGTCTTTTTTTT
>NW_006408530.1:16683968-16686309 GCF_000296735.1 Chrysochloris asiatica
GTCAATATTAATCAGAATCCACTCAAAAGCACTACAATAATAACATTTGCCATTGTTTTCATCACAGTGGTATTTTTCTGTTTAATCCATTTAGCCTTAGCCGATACTCTCTTTTTCCTGTTAAATAACCTTAATTGATAAATGCAAGGTTCAATTGATGGGCCATAATCTCACCCTCTTTTGGAAATCAAAATGCTTACCTTCTCTGAACTGGAGAATAATTTGACATTAAATGATAACAAAGATAATAATTTAAAAAACAAAGGAAATTAAAGCTTCTTTACCATAGGAAGAAAAGAAAGTTGGGAGATAGGTAGTTGATTGTCTGAGTGCTGTGAAATCTTACAATTTCATTTTGCTATAGATTTCTACCAAAACTGTTATACTTAATGTTTTTAGTTTCTATTGCAAGAGAATTAAAAGGAGTTTGAATGCAACACACTTTGAGATTAATTATACGATGTTTTCTTTTTTATATTTTAAATCCCCCATAACAAAAATTATTAAAAAATAATTTGCTTATAAAACATTTTCTCAACATTCTTTGAAAAGTTTGCTGTATCCCTTGATAAGCAGGCCACCATTAGCCCACATGGCACATTTCTGAGAATTTATAAAAAGTACTAATAGCCATTTGTTGTCAAGTTTACCTCAATTTATGGTAATTTCACATATGTCAGAGTAGAAATTCTCCAAAAAGGATTTTCAATGACTACTAATATTTTAGAAATAGATCTCCAGGCTTCTTTAGGTGGTCTGGAAGTCCTAACGTTTCAGTTAGCAGCCAAACTCATTAGCCATTTTACCACCACTCTTTACCAAGTTTCATAGCCAAGGGGAATCAATGACTAAATATACAGTAATACTTTGATGAACTCCTATAACAGAAGAAAGGATATTAAGTAAGGAGCAAGACCATCCTGTGGCGCAGTGGGCTAATGCATCAGAATGCATAGTCATTTGAACTGCAAGGTCGGTGGTTCAAACTCACAAGCTGCTCTTGTAAACCCCGTATAGGGTCGGAATCTACTCGACAGCAATTAACAACAACAAATGTATCAATCCGGAGTCCTGGTGTGGCGCTGTGGGTGAATGTGCCTGACTGCAAAGCCGTTTGAACTGCAAGGTCTGTGGTTCAAGCTAACCAGCTGCTCCTTGGAAACCCTATACAGGGTCGCTCTGGGTTGGAATCGACTGGACGGCACTTAACAACAATGTAACCATCCACCACTCCACTCGTCTCTCCGTTTGTTGTACTGTGGTGGCTTGTCAGTTATTGTGATTCTGAAAGCTATGCCACCAGTATTTTAAATACCAGCAGAGTCACACATGGTGGACAAGTTTCAGATGAGCTTCCAGATGAAGACAGACTAGGAAGAAGGAGTGATGAACTACTCCTGAATATTTAGTCACTGAAAACCTTATCAATAGCAGAGAAACACTGTAAAATATAGTGCCGGAAAATAAGCCCTTCACGTTGGAAGGCACTTAAAATGCGACTGGGGAAGAGCTGCCTCCTCAAAGTAGAGTTGACAGTGATGATGTGAATGGAGTAAAGCCTGTGGGAAAAAAAGCCCACGGGACCTTAATTTGCTGATGGGGCACAACTCAAAATGAAGAGAGACAGCTATAAACACCCACTGAAAATTGGAATATGGAATGTACGAAGTATGAATCTGGGAAAATTAAAAGTTGTCAAAAATGAAATGGAACGCATAAAACATCGGTATCTTAGGTATTAGTGAGCTGAAATGGACTGGTATTGGCCATTTTGAATCTGATGACCGCATGGTTTACTATGCAGGGAATGACAAGTTGAAGAGGAAGGGTGTTAACATTCATTGTCAAAAAGAACATATCCAGATTAGTCATGAGGTACAATGCTGTCTGTGATAGGATAATATCCATGGTGCCTACAGGGAAGCCCAGTTAATACCACTATTATTCAAATTTACGCACCAACCATTAAAGCCAGTGAGGATGAAATAGAAGAATTCTACCAAGTTCTTCAATCTGAAATTGATCAAAATGTAATCAAGATGTATTGATCATTACTGGTGATTGGAATGCAAAGGTAGGCAGCAAAGAGGAAGGACCAGTAGTAGGAAAATATGGCCTTGCTGATAGAAATGATGCTGGAGCACTCATGATAGAATTCTGCAAAATTAACTATTTGTTCATTTCAAATACCTTCTTTAGAAAGTATAAGAGACGACTATACACATGGACCTCACCAGATGGAATACATAGAAATCAAATGAACTACATCTGTGGAAAGAGATGATGGAAATGCTCCATATCATCAATCAAAATAAGGTCAGGGACAGATTGTGGAAGGGAA
>NW_006408530.1:16687586-16710959 GCF_000296735.1 Chrysochloris asiatica
TATACAGATGATACAACCTTGCTTGCTGAAAGTGAAGAGGACTTAAAACATTTACTGATGAAGATCAAAGAGCACAGTTTTCAGTATAGATTACATTTCAATGTAAAGAAAACAAGAATCCTCACTACTGGACCAGTAAACAACATTCATATCGGTGGAGAAAAGATTGAAGTTGTCAAGGACTTCATTCTTCTTGGATCAACTATCAACACTCACAGAAGCAGTAGCCAAGAAATCAATTGATGTATTGCATTAGGCAAATCTACTGCACAAATCTGCGGAACAGGACCTTTTTAGTGTTGAAGAGCAAAGATGTCAGCTTGAGGACTAAGGTTTGCCTGACCCAAGCCATGGTATTTTCATTAATCTCATATGCATATGAAAGCTGGACAGTAAATTAGGAAGACCGTAGAAGAATAGACACATTTTAGTTATGGTGTTGTAAGAGAATATTGAAAGTTTTATGGTCTGCCAAAGAACCAATAGACCCGTGTTGGAAGAATTGCATCCATAGTGTTCCTTGGAGGCCAGGATGGCCAAACTTCGACTCTCATACTTCAGACATATTGTCATGAGTGACCAGTTGCTGGAGAATGATATCATGTTTGGTAGGGTGGAGGGTCAGAAAAAAAGAGAAAGACCCCAATGAGATTGATTGGCCAAGTAGCAACATTGATGGATTCGAGCGTGGCAATAATAGTGAGGTTGGCCTAGGATTGGGCAGTGCTTCGTTCTGCTGTGCATAGGGTCGCTATGAGTCAGTACTGACTCAATGGCACCTAACAACAACAACAATGTATGTTGTTCTTGTTGCTAGTTGACATTGAGTGCGGTCCTACTTTTGGCAATCTTATTTATAACACAAGAAAGCTGCATGTTCTGTGCCATCTTCATAATTGTTTGTTTGTTTGAGTCCATTGTTTTGGCCACTGTGTCAATTCACCTCTTCAAGGCCCTCCCTTGTCCTAACCATCCCTTTACCAACAATAATATATTGTTCTAGCAATTCATCTTTCCTGATAACCTGTCCAAAGTAAGGAAGTCGAAATCTAGCCATTATCGCTTCTTCAGAGCATTATTGTTGCAAAGCTTGTTTATTCATCCTCTTCCACACCATTGCATACACAATATTATTCACCAACACCAAAGTTCAGATACACCTATTTTTTCCTTCTCATTGCTCATCTTTTTCATGCATATGAAGAGTTGAAAAGACCATAATTTGAATCATGCACACCTTAGTCATCAAAGTGACATCTTTGTTTTATAAATATATCAATACTGGCTTATTAATTGTGACAAATATATCGTGTTAATGTAAGATATAATGAAAGGAGAAATTGAGTGTGGATATTACATAGAAACTTTCTGTACTATCTTTGAAATTTTTCTGTAATGCAAAATTATTATAAAATAAAAAAAGAATTACAATGTAATATTATACAACTTCAGAAAGCTATCCCATGGATAATTTTTTTTTTTTTTTAACTTACCAAACAAAACTATTACACTGCTCAGTTCAAAGTGTGTCATTGTTAAATTTGAAACACAAATGAAATTTGATAAAGACGATGTGGTAGAAGTAAGTAAAATTTGTTTCGTTGTATATAAGATCAATAAGAGTGGAAACCAACTCAACAGTTGTTAACAACATAACAACATTTGTGGTCACAAGCAATGACAGAACTAAAGTAAATTTAAGTTCTGTTCCATTGTCTTTTATAACCACTAGAATTGGAAACAGGTATTAAACCTGATGGCTAACTGGAATAATTCCAAATTCCTATAAATTTACTATCAAAATGAAACACATATCTCTCCCTTTGGACTTTGGACCCTGTAACCTGTAGTACACAGAGGTGTCTTCTTTATAGAACATTATACTTTTTTGAAAAATAGTAATTAAAAATGTTAGAAATGTACACACAGATGTGCACAAGTTAACCAGTAGTCAGCAATTGCTAAGAATGTATATTACCTGTAGAGGTAATATAGTACCTTTAGTGTATTTTACCACTTACATTGATTTATATTGTAGGTGCTTGGTGATAATGGAAAATCAATCAAATTGTGGTCCCTTTTATTTTTAATTTTTAATTATCTTAACTTTTCTTTCATTGTCTATACCTAGGGCAAACTGCATAAACCTCTCTAATCCATTCTTGGCATGCCAATGTGCCTGACACAGTTCTAGATACTAAACATAGCAGTTTCCTTCTCCTATGTTTTTTTAGCAGGAAGCGCAGATGATAAATAAGTAAATAAATAATTAAATGAGACAATTTCACACAGTGACAGTGTTGTGGAGAATAGAACCCCAAACCAGCTTTGTAGGCACTATGTCACCTTCTTTGTAGCAAAAGACTCAAGATGTAGCAATATTTCCCTGCCGTAGAAGAAATATCAGATCACATACTTGATGGTCAGTGGGACCTTAGAGACTTCACTCAACTCCTTAATCTTTCAATGGTTTCTCTTTCATACTTTATAGTGAACATTTCTTCCAGTGTACTAGCTAGCTTTTGTTTGTTTTTTTTTCATTCCAATTGCACGATGTCATCATTGCAAGTCATTTTGATATTCAGAGGGATGACCAGGATATGAGATCTCTTCAGACTGCGTTATTACAGAGCTAAGAGAATTAACATATCCGTGACATAAAATATCCTTACTTATCTTATATGAATGTTAATTGTTTCAGAAAGTCCTTCTTGATGTGGTTCAGACTCATAGCCATCCTGTATAGGGTTTCTGAGATTTTAATTCTTCACAGGAATAGAAAGTTTCATCTTTCTCCTGCAGAGTGGTTGTCAGGCTCGAACTGCAGACCTTGTAGTTTGCAGTCCAGTGCTTTGCCTATAGAGCTACCATGTTCCCACTATTTTGGTAAGCCTGGAATATGTTTTAATTATTATCTGTAATTCATCCAGGTTCTGCAGGACCCAGACTAGAGAAGAAATGTAAATGTAATAGGGCAATGGACTTCTGACATGGTACCATAGAATAAATGCAGGATTGCAAGGTTGGTTTGAATCACCAGGTCTGTGATTCAAATTCACCAGTCACTCCTTGGAAACCCTACACTGGGTCTCTATGAGTAAGAAATGACTCAATAGCACTTAACAGCAACAATAATAGAACAACCACTCCTATATCCTTTAGGTTACTAAGGTGTATCTAATCTCTCTGTCTTCCCCTAACTGCAACTTTGCATACACTATTGGTTTTGATTTGTTGTTTTGTAAAGGAGGGAGATGATGTTTCATGGGTTTCCAATTGACCATTTCCATGAAAAGTATGCAATATGGGGGGTGATTCTTACTGCCAGTATGCCAATTCAAATTTTACTGGAGAAATGAGTTCTAGAGCCCAAAATTACCTGATATCTATCTAGGACCCTATTTATAACTTAGACCCTATAAATCTCGAAATTAACAGGGCAAGTCATGATAACACTTTGGGTCTCTGGGTAAAGATGTGAACTCATGAATTGTGTCTAATAGTTTTCCAGATGTCTGGTTATTTCCTTTTGACAATGTACAGTCATTAGAATAAATTACCTAGGTTCCCCTGGAAAAGAACTGGAAAAATTGTCAAAGTATATAGATGCCACTATGTGTCTTAGGGGTGTGCTGGTATGGCACTATAGCATAAGTACTTGACTGAAATGTCAGTTTGAACCACAAGTTCGGTGGTTCAAATTCACCAGCCACTCCTTGGAAACTCTATACAGGGTTGCTATGAGAATGGACAGTCGACACTAACAACAAGAAGAAGAGGTGACTTAGGAGGCCTGGTGTGGCACTATAGGACAAGCACTGGATTGATAACCACAAGATCATCAGTTATAATCAGCAAGTCACTTTCAAAAACCTTACACAGATTACTGAAAGTTGGAACCAACTTGGCAGCTCACCGCCACCACCACAACAGGTGTCTTCAGGCTAACATTTCTACCAATGAGTTCCATATGAAAGTTGACTCAATTCTGGAGTAAGGGATCATGAATTTTTAATTGGGGCTTCTGGTCTTCTGGTTGTTCAATTATAAATGTTAAGCAACATATATGGTGTAAGCTCCCTTGGCTATTTTGACTCTAGCCATGTTAACTATAACCCCAAATCCCAGCAGTACAGGACTGTACTCACTACCTTGTCAATCCTTACAGTGGCCATGGTCTCCTGGCTTCTGATTAGTAACGACAATCTCCTGACCTATCCTACTTTGGGTTGGAAGACATCATAAACCAGGCTCTATGACTCCCCTTCCTATCAGCATCCCTGATCTACAGAGCAGAGCCAGTACTGAATTTCTGAGATTTCAGCCTCCAATGAACTTCTGGCGGCCCTGTCATCAGTGCATTACTGTCAGCTTTGTTGAATGGTCTGTCCTCCTGTGGAACATCTTCTAGTGGGTTTTCTGGACTCACAAAACAGTCTCCCAGCATGCCAGAACAGTTTAGTACCAGCTATTACTTTTTCCAGGCCTCTAAAATTCAACACAGTATAGAATTTTATCGAACTCTTGAAATTCTTGCTAGAGTTTAAATTTCATCTCCTAAGACATTGCCCCAAATTCATTAAACTTATGCTTATTTAGTCTTATATTCCAGCCACCTTGATTAAGTATTCTTAAATTATAATCCTTAGCCCCTGAGAATATACGGTAGCTAATGTTTCACACCCTTTGTTATATAATCTCTTTTTATTTTCCTTTGTGAGACTCAGCAATTCCCAAGGGGAGTTATACTGGGTTATATCTCTAATTATCTGCCAAATATACAGGAGGTCAAAATAGCTTTGAGGATCTAACCCCTATTCCTTTGAAGGGGTGGGTGGGAGGAATCACAGACGTTTCTTTCAGCGTATGGGAAGTTCAAGCTCCAACAATGGAAATATGGAACATTTTTGAAAATTATGAGACTTCAAGAAGGTCTCAGGAACCAACATCAACATGATTATCTATCAAGATTCCCATGTTTCTTCATGTCTCTAGGTTTTTCCAAGCATGATTGCAAATTTAGCATAACAGATCTATGTTGACTAAGTATCTAAATATATCTGGAACCCTACAGCGCCCTGGAGTAGCACTATAGGATAAACACTGAACTGCTAAACATAAGGTCGGTAGTTTGAACCATCAACTGCTTTCAGAAAGCCTATACAGTCACTTTCAGTCACAACTGACCAGACAGCACACAACAACTTTTTTTTTTTTCCATCCTCAACCACCAGTTTTACTCTGTGGTTACTTTGACTTCTGCCCACCAAGGTCTGCATTCAGCCAGTGGGAAGGTGAGCAGGGAGGAAGGGTTCTAAGGTAAGGGTTCTCAAAGTGTGACTCAAGGACTTTAGGAGATCTTTATGAACTTTCCACCTGTGGAAATCCATGCAGTCATTTCTTTTTTCATATTACTAAGATGCCCTTGCCACTTTCCTTCTCTTCTGAGTACACTGTGGATTTTCCCCAAGATTTTCTGGCCTGTCATATTACAATAGATTGAACACATACACAGTCTGATTCTCCTTGCTAGGGGAAGGGTGGGGGAAGCTTTGGTGGGCTGACTATGAGCAAATCACTCTTCAGACAACAGCAGTAATGGTTTAGGAGCATTTTATTGGCTTCCCTTCAGAATCTTAGCTCTTAGATATCTTCTGGGTCTGACTTTCTACCTACATCTTAATAACCTTATTATTCCTACACAGGGCAACAATAAAACTTAGTAGAAACCAGCTTAGTAAGCTATGTTTATAAGCATTGTCAGAACTTTGAAGTATCTGAAACATCACATCTGGAAGGACTTTCCTGTCCACTGAGATGTTTTTTTGCAGTCACCTCAGATAAAACATTAAACAATTGGATTATTACTGACTATTGCATACACAAGGAGCTCTGGTAGCATAGTGATTACACATCCGGCTGCGAACCACAAGGTCAGAAGTTTGAAACTACCAGCTGTTCCATGGGAGAAAGATGAGGCTTTCTGCTCCCATAATGATTTACAGCCTTGGAAACCCTGTACAGGGTCACTATGAGTTGGAACCAACTCCACAGCACATCACCACTACCACCACTACTGAATACACAGAACAGCATCCTTTTTGTCAACCAGGCAGTGGGTGAGCCAGTTCCAGAACCTCATTGTAAGGAATCCTCCTGACCCCATTTGTATTAGTTTGAGTTTTATAGCAATCAGATATCAAGATGGGATTAGAATTACAAGAGGTTTGTTAGGAAGAGTTTAGAGTAGGCTTAAAGGAAGGCTAAATGGAGTTCAAAGATAGATGTTCTAGGATCCTGTGGCATGGATGGATAATCAGTAGAGCATTAGTTAGGCAAGATACAGCAGTAATAGAGAATTTATCATCTAAGGAGCAACTTTATTCTCTACCATAACAAATAGAAGTAACTAGAGAGAATATGTAGATTTAAAGGTGGTTATGTGACTCCTGGTGTGGTGCTGTAGGATAAAACATTGGATTTTAGACCATAAGTGTGATGGTTTAAACCTACCAACTACTCCTTGGAAACCCCGTACAGGGTCACTATGAATCAGAATCGACTTGACGGCACAGAACAACAGCAACAAGATGTGAAGAAGGAGCTTTAGGAGAGCAGTCATAACACTGCTGAACTGCTCTCTAAAAGGTTGGCAGTTTGAACCCACCAGCTTCTTTACTGGAGAAAAATGTGACAGTCTACGTCTATATGAATTACAGACTTGGAAACCTTATGCAGCAGTTCTACCCTGCTAAATAGAATTACTATAAACTGTAATTGACTCAATGGCAATTTCTTTCTATTTATTTATCTATTCATTTATGTTTAGGAAAGAATGAGAGTCCTTCAATGGTATAATCTGTCTTGAAAAAAATACACTTTAGGTGTGAAGATGGTGAAACTTCATCTCTTATACTTTGGACATGTCATCATGAGAGATGCTTGTTAAAGTTGAGGATCAGCAAAAAAGAGGAATATCCTCAATGAGATTGATTGACACATTTGCAGCAACATTGGAAATAAGCATAACAATTGCATGGTTGGTGTAGGACTAGTTAGTATTTTGTTGTTATACATTGTGTTGCTATGAATTGGAACCAACTCTATGGCACCTAATAACAACAAAGGTACAGTTAAGTCATCATCGTGTTTAAAATTTACCTAGGTAATTCTTGTATGCAGTCAGTTTGAGATGAGACTAGGGTGACTAAACCAACTTGCCAGCTTTATAGAACTGGAGGTTTTCGAGGTTATCAGACTTTCAGGTTTGAAATTGGGACAGAAGTAGGAAAACAGAGACAAGTTGATCTTACTAGATTAATACAATTTAGGGATTTGAAAGTTATGGTGTAAAGAAATACTAACCTAACTCATGGAACTATTAACAGATACTAACATAGCTTCCTATAAGAGTCATAAAGTCACAGTATAAGCAGGTGATTAAAGCATGATATAGAGATATAAGATGCGGTAAGCGTATTGGAGTTTGCTCCAAATATTATTTTCCTCCAGCAAGAAATGGATTACTTAATAAACAACATAGCTTGTTCTTAGTGCATCAATGAAACTGGGGCACCAGCTGTCCAAAGCAAAAATCCATAGATGTCAAACATACAGGACACAAGGAAAACTTACCACTGCATTGGGAAGGAATTGGCAGAACACTAAGTAAAACTGATACCAGCTCGAGAGCATGAGCATTGGTCAAAAATAAAGTTCATGCAGGATCACAAGGATAAGTTTATTTAAAGTGTGAATCCCCTACAACTTCAACACATTCATTAACATTTCTTTCTTATGGTCCCTACCATATAATTGAAGCTCTTTATATTTGTAGGTCTCTTGGGAGTATTATGTTTCATTATAATAAGTAGGGGTCCAGGTAATTGCATATTGGATACTTTCCTGCAATTTTGTCAGAATGAGAAGTATAGGGAAGCTAGTTGGTTGGTCCTACTTAATGCAGACAAAATGGTAACAGAAAAAGATGTGCTCAGAGCTTTAGAGTCACATCTCACGTGCTGCATAAAATACCTCAAAGTTTCCACTTGTGCTACAAAAGCCTTATTTCTTTTAATTACCAGAGCTGATATTGCTGAAAACCAAATTTAGAGTCTTATTTTAAGAATGTCTGGATTACAATGACAATTGAATTCTCAACTTCAAATGGCATTTGAAGTTAAGGTGAGGTCACTGATTGGGAAAAACAGGATCTAGAAAGGTGAGTTGGGGGCATGTGGGCAGATAATCAGGAAGTTGAGAGCCCTAAATTCCATTGAAACACTCCTGCCAATATCTGATGAGATTAACCCAGCTGTGTCTAACGAAACCTTTGTCTGAGATATTGTGTGAAGTGGCCCCGAGACAGATGTATTATAAGACATTGTTGAATGTTCTCCAACAATCTCTGCTACTCATTTTTGTTTCTAGACCTATAACAAGAATTAAGTCCCAGCAGGTAATATAAAGTGAAGTATAAAGTTGCACCCCTAAAGAGGCATGCTATACTCTAAAATAACATCTTTATTTTTACAATATATACTAACAAAAACATGAGGAATATGTGTGGGAGTAGTTAATAAAGGTATTGGATAATAGTGCAAGGAATGTAAAGTAAGATTAGTCTGAGTTTATCGATATGCACCCATTAAGCAGATTCTTCATTCAGTGGTTCAACTTCACAGTTTAGAAAAGCATCTAATAGTTTATTAGGTTGATTCACTGAAGCATGGATTGTTTGGTGGCCTACAGTAAATCAAGTTGAAATATTGGTATAATGTAGAAAAAGTATCCAGAAGTTTTGGGAAACTGACATGTTAGAGGGAATTTCTCAGGGTAGGTACGTAGACATGCACATAGAGTGACCACAGGTCATACCTATTACCACAATGGTGAGGAACACCTTTGTGAAAGGAGTCCCAGTGTCCTTGAAGACTGCTGTGATTGCTGTCTTATGAAGTCAGAGTTCACAATGGAAACTGACCTAATGAAAACACCCAATCACAAAGGCGATCATTGAACCTTATGGTACTATTGGCCTAGTGTGAGTACAATTGACAAGAAAACAGTGAGTGTGGTTATTGTAACAGTCAGATGAATCAAAGGTGTAGTCAGAATAATCTGACTTGTATGGATTTATGGCATTGGCTACTTAAACATGTTGCTGCTTGGAGTGAAATAGATGAAGCATTTAAACCAAAACTGGTGAAAGTCCATTTTTCTTTGTGGGAGATCAACAAAATTTGGTATAGATCTTGAAACACGAAGTTTACTATGTCATTTTATCTACTTTAGAATATGTAGAATATTTCTTCTGTATAAAATGTGGTATAAAGTATAATTATTTGTACCCCACATATTAAAAAGCTTATAATCTGGTTAATCTCATCCACTAAAATTGAATATGCCACTTTAGCAATCAATTAGTAGCTTTATAGCCACATTTAAAAACAAGTTTCACCATCAATAACTAACAAATACACATATAGCTATAGCTTACATATCTCATTCAAATATGTTATTAAGCAGAGGAGGAGGTACCACAGATGATCTGTGTCTAGGACCCTCACAGTCTTCCATGATGGTTTTTTAAAGGGGAGTGACTCATGTACTTCCATATGTTTTAAAGATTGTTCCAACTGTCATGAAGAGAATAGATTTGCCTATTTCTTTCTAGACAACAGATTGGGAGGAAATGCATCAAAACATTTTTATTTTTGAGTGGTGAGGATTTCTTTTTCAAATATATTTAATATCTTTAAAATTAAATTTTTAGTGAGTGTGCATTACTCAAAGATTTTTATTAAAAATAACTTTTGAAACATAGCTAAAAAAGAGAAAAAAAATGCTGAAACTCATATTCTCAATTAAATGTAAATTTAGTAAAATGTGTTTTTACCAAAGTTCATAATTTACTTAATCCACCTGAAGAAAGTTAAAACCTCTCATAAAGAATTTTTATTTTGCTAGGAGAGATCCAACTGGAATTCAGAGTCTGTTTACCTATATCTAATGATAATGTTGTTGTTGTTAAGTGCTGTCGAGTCGATTCCAACCCATAGCGACCCTGCATAGGGTTTCCGAGGAGCAGCTGGTGAGCTTGAACAGCCAACCTTGCAGTTTAAATGGCATTGCTGTCTAATGATAATAGGTAGGATTTAAGGACAAAAAGCCAATATGTTATGTTTGCAAGGGATTGGTTTCAATAGAGTTTTATTTCAAAGGTTTTGAAATATGTCAGTAACGCAGAGCTTAAAATTATTTGATCCTGGACAAATAACATTACCTACTTTGGACAATCACAAATTCTAAAATTTCCCCAGGTAGAGTAAAAATAAAACAAAATCCCGTCCCCAACCACAATGGTAAAAACTTCTTTTCTGTTGCTGACATTTTAGAAGACTCTGATCAACCCACTGTTGTTGAGTCTATTCTGACTCATAGTGACCCGATCGGACAAAGTATAACTGCTCCTCAGGATTTCTGAGACTGTCAATCCTATTGGAAATTTATTGTTGTTGTTATGTGCCGTGGAGTCGGTTCCGACTCATAGCGATCCCGTACAGGGTTTCCGAGACTGTAAATCTTTACGGGAGCAGATAGACTCATCTTTCTCCCTCGGAACAGCTGGTAGTTTCAAACAGCTGACCTTGAGGTTCACAGCCCGATTTGTAACCACTATGCTACCAGAGCTCCTTAATGGGAATAGACAGCGTCATCATTTCCCTGCTGAGCAGCTGGTGAATTTGAAGTACTGATCTAGTGATTAGCAGTCCAATACTTAATCCACTGTGCCACTTAATCCTTAAAGACTATATAATAGATATGATATTTGGAGGTAATACATTAAATTCGTTGTATCTTTGGAGTCATGGTATGGTGCTGTAGGATAAGCACTTGACTTCAGTGTCAGTTGGAACTGCAAGGTCAGTGATTCAAATCCACCAGGCACTCCTTGGAAACCCTATGCATTGCTGCTATGAGTCTGAACTGACTTGTTGGCACATTCAATGACAACTTTTGATATATTTAACGAAACCACTAAGCATTAGGACCAATATATATCTCTGTGTGTGTGTGTGTGTGTGTGTGTATTTATTAAATACTCTAGGGAGAAAAAACAGAATACTCCTTAGATGCCAGCATGGTGAGACTTCATCTCTCATACCTTGGACATATAATCAGAAGGGACCAGTTTCTAGAGAAAGACATCATGCTTGGTAAAGTGCAGGGACAGTTAAAAAAAGGAAGACCCCCAACCAGATGGACTGACACAGTGGCAGCAACAATGGGCTGAAATACAACAAAAATTGTGAGGATGGCACAGGACCAGCCAGTGTTCATACTGTTATGTATAGTGTCAGTATGAGTTGGAACTGACTCAAAGGCAGCTAACAACAACAATATATTAAATCTATGTGTAACTGCTGCAAAACATTCATGGAAAATGGAATTTAAAATAATGCAACTTTTCATCAAAATTTGTGTAGTCCCCTAGAATAACTTGTCAAATTTAATACTTCAAAAGAGCTTTTCAGTAAAATGAAAATTGTTTTTAGTGTTGATGACAAGAATTTTTTTATCCTTACCAATGGAAAATGATAGTGTCAATTGTATTATTTGAAAATATGACAGATAATAGCTAGGTAATTGTTTGTTGTCTGTACATTCATGTCACTTCAAATTAGTGGCACCCATCTCAAATTGTCAGCATCCTGTTCCATTAATCTTTAAGTGAGTTTCTGAAAGCAGGAAGCTACAGCGATGTACAATTTATGCATCTGGCTGTAAATAGACTACCTACAGGTCTGCGTTTGTAAAGAAAATTTTCAATTAGTGAAAGCCATGGGCATCAGCTTTCAAGAAGAGGAAAAATAACTTCCTTAGAAATATTTCCTCTTTTCTGATCCATCATGTTTTTCATGAAAGTTGCAATTCTCCTGCTTAAAAACTATTCTACAAAATAATTCCATTTTTAAATCAACAGGATTAGAAGCCTCAAAACTTTATCTGAAATATGATGAGGAAAAAATGTTAAATTTAGATTATTTTAGAAGAGATTTGGTAGATTAAAAGTAATTAAGAAACAAGAAAAGAGATGAAAGAACTTATTTCAAACATTTGATTATAACTGAGAGTGTTCATATTTCATAGATTGGTTTTGTGCAATCATTTCTTCCAGATCTTTGTAATGCCATCACTTTGTGAAACTTATTACTCCTTTTACATTTGTTAAATCTCTCAAAAACATTGTCCATTTCTGCTCTTTCACTAATGAGTATAACGTCACAACAGAGAAAGTAAATTCTAGGTACCCACAGATTCCATCAGTCATGCATTTTCATGCTTTGTTTTTACTTCCACCTTAAAGAAAACAAAGTTGATTCATGTCATGTAGAAGATGTGAACATATCGAAGGTATGACAACACACATAGAAGTATCTGTAATTAACCCTGGATAAACATAACCCTAAGGAGCTCTGACCGCATAGTGGTTACAAATCGGACTGCTAACCTCAAGGTCGGTAGTTCGAAACTACCAGCTGTTCCACGGGAGAAAGATGAGGCTTTCTGCTCCTGTAAATATTTGCAGCCTTGGAAACCCTGTGCAGGGTTACTTTGAGTCGGAACTGACTCCACTGTACTTAACAACAATAACAAATATAGCCCTGCCAAGTAATCAGTAACACAGTGGGAATAACCTGTGCATAGGAAGGACTTAGAGTTATTGAAACACTTTGATCTAAATGCTTACTCTAGACAAATGTCTGCATATCAAGCATGGAGCTTTACACAAGAGTATGCTCTCTCTAAGGTTTGATGAACTGTGCTTTATTATGAAGTTTAACCATTTTTTCCATCAAAATCCTGTTTATTACAGATCAAACACAGTGTCTATCTCATACCATTACAGGGTTCAATAATAAATTCAATTCTCCATGGTTTTCCACAATAGTTTTATTTCTCAGGGCTTGACCTTCCATGGGAAGAGAAGAAGGTAAGGCAGTCCTACAGCATTCATAATAGAGAGGAATCATACAGAAATAAACTAATGCTTAGTCAACTTGATTTGTTGAGTAGTTAGTTTTATTTTCCTTTTGCAAAGGTGAGATCATTTATAAATGCAGACAGGTAAATTTTAACAGTAGTAAGGGAAATGTACTTATAACACTCTCACATTGCTATTAAGTGCCGCTGCGTCAGTTATGAATTGTAGCAACCCTGCATAAAATTTCTGGGGAGTGGTTTGATCTGAAAAACTTCTGGTTAGCAGTCCAGTGCTTATCCTACAGTGCCACATCAGGACTCCAACATAAGGAATACATAAAAATAACTGTTGTAATATTGTGGTATATTGTAATACCATAATAACCATACTATTAATTATAACTTAACTGTTGGTGATTTATGCTGAACAATATATAATATTATTATGGATTGCTGTTGGTAGGTGCAATCCAGTC
This sequence comes from Chrysochloris asiatica, assembly GCF_000296735.1. NCBI lineage: Eukaryota > Metazoa > Chordata > Mammalia > Afrosoricida > Chrysochloridae > Chrysochloris > Chrysochloris asiatica. The sequence continues at coordinate 16,701,050 of NW_006408530.1, forward strand.
GATCTGATTCACAGTGACCCTATGAACAAGATGAAACACTGCCTGTATTTACACTATTACAAGATCTACTGTTGAAATATTTGAGCCCATTCTTGCAGCCACTGTGTCAATCCATCTTATTAAGAATCTTCTTCTTCTCCAGCAATTAGTATCTCCTGACATTATTTCTAAAGAAGTAAGGCAAGGAGCTCTGGTAGCATAGTGGTTACGAATCGGTCTGTGAACCTTAAGGTCAGCAGTTGGAAACTACTAGCTGCTCCACGGGAGAAAGATGAGGCTTTCTACTCCCGTAAAAATTTACACCCTCGGAAACCCTGTACAGGGTCGCTATGGGTTGGAATCGACTCGATGGCACTTAACAACAACAAAGGCAAAGTCTTGCCAATCTCACTACTAAGAAGTATTCAAAGACATTTTTTTTTCCTTCTTCTGGCAGTCCATTCAATATTCTTGTTGCTGTTCAGTACCATTGAGTTAATTCTAGCTTAGTGTGACACTATGCACAAGAAAACTAAACACTGCTCAGCCTTGCACCTCTCACAAATGTTTTCATGTTTCAGCCAGTAGCTGCAACTCTGCCAGTCAATCTCATTGTTGTTGATGGTGGTGGGGGTCTTCTTCCTTTTCACTGATCCTCCATTTTACCAAGCATGATGTCCTTCTTCAGGGACTGATAAGTCCTGATAACATGTGAGAGATGAAGTCTCAGCATCCTGGCTTCTAAGTAGCACTCAGGTTGTACCTGTTTATTCTTCTGGCAGTCTAATATTCTCAGTCAACACCATAATTCAAAGGCATCCATTCTTTGGTCTTCCAATTCAATGTCCAGCTTTCACATGTGTATGAGGTGATTAAAAATACCTTGACTACTGTCCACCACTCTTTAGTCTTCAATTTTTGCTTTCAAACATTTTAAAGAGGTCTTTTGCAGCAGATTTTTCCACATACAGTCATAGAGCATTTAATTTCTTGACCGCTGTTTCCACAGGTGTTGATTATAGATCAAATTAAAATGAGATACTTGAAGACTTCAGCTTTTGTCCACTCATCATGATATTGTTTATTGGCTCAGTTCTGAGGATTTTTTGTTTTCTTTATGAAGAGGTGAAATTCATACTGAAGATGCTTTGATCATTATTTGTAAGTGCTTCAAGTTCTCAGCACTTTCAGCAAAAAATGTTGTGTCATCTGCATATCATAGGTTGTTGATGACTCTTCCTCCAATCCTGGTGACACATTCTTCTTCATATAATCTATCTTCTAAAATTATTTGCTCAGTGTACAGATTTAATAAATAAGGTGAAAAGATAAAACCCCGAAGCACACTTTTCCTGACTTCTTACCCTGCAATATCTCCTTGTTCTGTTCAAACTACTGCCTCTTTGTCGATGTATAGATTCCAAATGAGCTCAATTAAGTGTTCTGGAGTTCACATTCTTCATAATGCAATTCATAGTTTGTTATGATTCACACAACTTAATGCCTCTACATAGTCAATAAAATACAATTAAACATCTTTCTGGTATTGTCTGCTTTCAGCCGAAATATATCTGACATCAACAATGATATCCTTAGTTCCATGTGCTAGAATTGAACTTGGATTTCTAGCAGATCCCTGTAAATGTACTGCAACATCCATTTTAGAAGTATCTTCAGCAATATTTTTTTTGTGAGCAATATTAATGCTATTTTTTTCTTATGATTTCTGCATTCTGTTGGCTAATCTTTCTTTGGAATGGTAAGAAATATGGATCTTTCCCTGTCAGTTGGTCAGGTGGCTCTCTTTCAGATTCTTGTAAGAAGAATAAGCACTTTCAGTATTATACCCAGTTTTGAAATAGCTCAAGTGGTCTTTTGTGAGTTCCTGGAGCAGTGTTGTTTTCCAGTACACTCAGTGCACTTTGGAATCCTCTCTTCAATGCACTTTGGAATTCTTCCTTCAGTACCATTGGTTCTTGATCAAATGATAACTGCTGAAATGGTTGAATTTGACCAATCTTTTTGTTACAGTGTATGTGTGTCTTCCTTTGATGCTTCCTGCATCTTTTAATATTTTTTACATAGAATCCCTCAATGTTTCAACATGAGGCTTAATTTTTTTTTCTCTTCAGATCTTTCCATTTAAGAGATTGTGTTCTTGTCTTTTAGCTTTCTAACTCTGAGTTTTTGGGCTGTGTCTTATCTAGTCTCCCTTAGAAATATTCTGGTCAGGACTTTTCTTTTACTTCATCAATTTTTCTATTTGCTTCAATTATTCAACATTCAAAAGCAATTTTCATAGTTTTCTAACATCCATGTTGGTTTCTTCTTTCTTGTCCATTTAATGTTCATTTATTTACTTCAAGTATGATGTTCTTTATATCATCCAACAATTTGCATTGTCATTGGTCATTAGTGTTCAATGTATCAAATTTAAATTCTGGTGAGATATATACAATGTAGTATTTTTGTCTCCCATGGACTTGTTTTAATTTTCTTCAGATTCAACTTCAATTTACTCCTATATATAATTGATGACCTCTTTTACAATTGGTCCTGGACTTCTTCTGACTGGTGATATTGAACTTACCCATCATCTCTTTACACATGTAATTGATTTGATTCCTGTAAAGTTCATCTGGAAAAGTCTATGTGTATACTCAATGTTTATGTTGTAGAAAAAGATTTTCTAATGAATGGGTTGATTTGATTCCTGTAAAGTTCATCTGGAAAAGTCTATGTGTATACTCAATGTTTATGTTGTAGAAAAAGATTTTCTAATGAATGGGTTGATAGTATTTCAAATTTTTATCATGGAATCTCTGGTATAATTTATATCACCAAAGCAATATTTTACAATTACTGTTCCATCTTTGTTTCCAAATTTTAGTCACCCATAATTGTCAATGCATCTTGATTAAATGTGTGATCAATTTAAGATTATAGAAGTTGGTAAGAAGCCTTCAATTTCTTTATCTTTGGCATTAGTATGTACATTTTGTACATAACTTTGTATGCAAACCTGAATAACCATAACTTTAATTTCTCTTTTTTATAAGCTTATGGACATTATCCCATACTGATGTAATAGTTAAAGTTTTGTGTCAAATTAATTGGCCCAGGATTTTCAGTGGTTGTATTGTTGTTGTGAGGTGACCTTGAGTTAGTTCCCTCTAATAAAAACCCTCTGCACAAAAGAAAGAAACCTGACCTGGTCCCTAGTCATACTCACAATTGTTTAGTTTAAGTCTATAGTTGCTGCCATTGTATCGACCCATCTCATTGGGGGTTTTCCTCTTTTTTGCTGACCCTCTATTTTACCAATTATGATGTCCTTCTCCAGGAAGAGGTCCCTCCTGATAGCATACCCAAAATATGAAAGATTAAACCTCACCATGCTAGTTGTTAAGGAGCATCCTAGAAGTACTTCTTCAAAGTCAGGTTTATTTTTTGTTTCTAACAGTCCATGGTGCTTTTAATGCTCTTCTCCAACAACATAATTCAAATGCATCAATTTTTCTATAGTTTTCCTTATTCATTGTACAGCTTTCACATGCATATGAGGCAACTGAAATAAATCATGGATTGGGTCAGGTGCACCTCAAATTGATATCTTTGCTCTTGAATACTTTAAAAAAGCATTTTGTACCAGATTTGCCAAATGTAATACGTCATTTGATTTCTTGACTGCTGCTTCCATGAGTGGTGATTGTTATTTAAACAAAATGAAGTTAAGACAACTTCAATTTATCTGTCAGTTTGTCATACTGTGGTGACTTGCATCATGCTGTGAATCTAGAAGCTATGCCATGTGTATTTTAAAAACCAACAGGGTCATCCATGGTGGACAAATTTCAGCTGAACTTCTAGATGAATACAGACTAGGAAGGAGAGATTGACTATTTTCAATTATTTAGTCATTGAAAATCTTAAAAATAGGAACACTGTCAGTACCAGAATATGGAATATAGAAACAGGATGAAGAGCACCAGAATATTTGCAGATATAGTGCCGGAAGATGAGCCCATCAGATTGGAAGACACTCAAAATAAGACTGAGAAAGTTGACCACGATGACATGAATGGAGTAAAGCCTTCATTTCTTGAATTTACCAATTTTGATAAATTCAAAATTGAGAGAAAGCTATACACATCCATTAATTGTCAGAACATGAAATGTATGCAGTATGAATCTAAGAAAATTGGAAATTGTAAAAAATAAAGTGGATCACATCAACATTGACATCCTAGGCATTATTGAACTAAAATGAACTGGTATTGGCCATTTTGAATCTAACAGTTACATGGTTTACTATGTCAGGAATGACAAGTTGAAGTGGACTTTGAAAAAGAACATATCAAGATCTGTCTTAAATGATAATATTCTCTGTGACAGGATTATATCCATATGTCTACAAGGAAGGTCAGTTAATACTATTATTATTATTCAAATTCATCCACCAACCACTAAAGCCAGTGATGATGAAATTGAAATAGTCTCCCAACTTCTTCAGTCTGAAATTGATCAAACATGCAGTCAAGATGTATTGATAATTATTGGTGACTGAAATCAAAGATTCAAAAGAAAGAGGAAGGATCAGTAGTAGTTGGAAAACTTTGATAGAAGCGATGCTAGAGATCGCATGATAGAATTTTGTAAAACCAGTGATTTCTTCATTGCAGATACCTTTTTTACACCACATAAAAGAGTACATCACCAGATAGAATGCACAGAAATCACATTGTCTATATCTGTGGAAAGAGACAGTAGAAAAGTTCGACATCATCAGTCAAAACAAGACCAAGAGCAGACTGTGCAGCAGATCATCAATTGCTCATATGAAAGTTCATGCTGAAGAAAACGAAAACAAGTACACAAAAGTCAAAATATGACCTTAAATATATCCCACCTGAATTTAGTGATCATATGAAGAACAGATTTGATACATTAGATACAAAAGTCGGAAGATGAGAAGAGTTGTAGGATGACATCAATAACATCATATAGGAAGAGAGCAAAAGGTCATTAAGAAGACAAGAAGGAAAAGACCAAAATGGATGTCAGAAGAGACTCTGAAATTGTTCTCCAGTGTAGAGATGATAAAGCAAATGGGTGAAATGAGGAGGTATAAGAGCTGAACAGAAAGTTCCAAAGGTCAGCTCAAGAAGATGAAGTCAAATATTATAACAAAATGTGCAAATATCTGGAGTTAGGAAACCAAAAGGGATGAACATGCTCAACATTTCTCAAAATGAAAGAACTGAAGAAAAAATTAAAGCTTCAATTTGAAATATTGATGGATTCTATGGGCAAAGTGTTGAATCATATAGGAAGCATCAAAAGAAGATGGAAGAAATACACAGACTCACTGTACCAAAAAGAAATGGTTGATGTTCAACCATTTCAAGAAATAACAAAAGCTCAAGAGCCAATGATACTGAAGTAAGAAGTCCAAGGTGCACTAAAGGCTTTTACAAGGAACAAGGCACCAGGAAATGATGAAATACAAACTGAAATCTTTCAACAAACTGATAAAGCACTGAAAGCACTCATCTATTCTAAGAAATTTGGAAGACAACTGCTTGGCTAACTAACTGGGAGAGATCTGTACTTGTGCCCATTGCAAAGAGAGATGACTCAGACGAACGCAAAAATCATTGGAAGCTGTCATTAATATTGCAGGAAGTAAAATCTTGCTAAAGATAATACAAAAATGACTACATCCATACATTGACAGAGAACTTACAGATGTTCAAGCTAGATTCATAAGAGGGCATGGAATAATACATATCATTGCTGATAACAGATGGCTCTTGGCTGAAAGCAGAGAATACCAGAAAGATGTTTACCTGTGATTTATTGACTACACAAAGGCTTTTGATTATGTGGATCATGACAAGCTGTGGTCACCATTGTGGAGAACGATTATTCCAGAACACTTAAATATGCTTATGCAGAACCTGTACATAGGCTAAGAGGCAGCTGTTGGAACAGAACAAGGAACGCCACATAGTTTAATATTAGGAGAGGAGTGCTCCAGAGTTGTATTGTTTCACCATATTTATTCTATCTGTATGTAGAGCAAATAATCTGAAAAATTGGATTGCATGAGGAAACATGTGCATAATGGTTGTAGGAAGACTTGTTAACAACCTGTGATATGCAGATGATACAATCTTGCTTGCTGAATGTAAAAAGAACTTAAAATACTTACTGATGAAGATAAGATCAAAGGACACAGCCTTTGGTATGGATTACATCTCTATTTAAAGAAAACAAAAATCCTCACCACTGGACCAATAAACAATATCCTTACCAATGAAGAAAACATTGACGTTGTCAAAGACTTCATTTTGCTTGGATCAACCATCAACACTCATGGAAGCAACAACCAAGAAATCAAACGACGTACAGCATTAGGCAAATATGCTGCACACGATCTCTTTAAAGTGTTGAAAAGCAAAGATGTCAATTTGAGGACTAAGGTGTGCCTCACCCATGCCACAATATTTTCAATAGCCTCATATGCAAAGACTGTAGAAGAATTAATATTTTTGAGTTATGGTGTCAGAGGAGAATATTGAAAGTGCCATGGGCTGCCAAAAGAACCAATAGATACATTTTGGAAGAAGTGTAGCCAGAGTGCTTCTTGGAGGCCAAGATGGCCAAACTTCATCTCTCATAATTCGGACATGTTGTCAGGAGGACCAGTCACTGGAGAAAGAAACATGTTTGGTAAGGTGGAGGGTCAGAGAAAAAGAGGAAGACCCCCAACGAGATAGATTGTCCAAGTGGCAGCCTTGATGCACTCAAGTGTGGCAACAGTAGTGAGGTAGGCCCAGGATCGAGCAGTGCTTTGTTCTGCTGTGCATATGGTCACTATGGGTCAGTACCGACTCAACGGCACCTAACAACAACAACAACATATACAAAAGTTGGACAGTGAATAAGAAAGACCATAGAAAAATTGATACATTTGAGTTATGGTGTTAGCAGAGAATATTAAAAAGTACCATGGACTATCAAAAGAAGAAACCAATCTGTGCTGGAAGAAGTACAGCCAAAATGCTCCTTGGAAGCCAGGATAGCCATACTTCAACTCTCATACTTGAGACACATTATCAGGAGGGACCAACCCCTGGAGAATGATATCATGTTTGTTAAAGTGGAGGGTATGAGGAAAAGAAGATACCCAACCAAATGGATTGGCAAAGTGGCAGCAGCAATGCGTTTAGGCTTAGCAATGATTGTGAGATTGGTGCCGGACCAGGCAATGTTTTGTTCTATTGTACATAGGGTCACTATGAGTTGTTGCTGATTCCATGGCACTTAACAACAACAACAATCTTTTCTCCCTTTATCATATTGTTATTTATTTTTCCAGTTGTGAGGTTTTTTTGTTTTCTTTACATTGAGTTGCAATCCATACTGAAAGGTGTGGTCTTTGATATCCATCAGTAAGTATTTTAAATCCTTTTTGCTTCTAGTCAGCAAAATCATGTCATCTACATTTCACAGGTTGTTAACAAGACTTCCTCCAATCTTGATGCCACATTCTTCTTCATATAATCCAATTTCTTGGATTATTTGCTCAACATACAGATTTAATAAGTAGAGTGAAAAGTTACAACCCTGGAACACACACAGCTTTTATGATTTTAAATCGTTCAGTATCTGTTTGTTCTGTCAAATGACTGCCTCTTGGTTTATGTACATGAGCACAATGAAGTGCTCAAGAATACTCATTCTTCCCACTATTATTCATATGTTGTCCTGATCCACTAAGACAATAAAGCACAAGGAAATATCTTTCTAGTTTTCTCTGCTTTCAGCAAAGATCCATCTGACATCCACAGTGATATCCTTAGTCCTATGACATCTTCTGAATTGGCTTGAATTTTTGGAAGTTTCCTGTCCATGCACTGTTGCAACTCTCTTTGAATTATCTTCACCAAATTTTGTGTTAATGTAATACTAAAGATCTTATTCCAATATCTACTCATTCTATTGGGTTACCTCTTTTTGAAATGGGCACAAATATTTATTACTTTCAATTGGTTGACCAGATTGTTGTTTTCTAAATTTGTTAGTCTAGATGAGTGAGTACTTCTAGTGTTGTTTTAGTTTGTTGAAAGATATTAATTTGTATTCTGTCAATTCCTGGACCCTTGCTTTTATCCAATGTCCTCAGTACAGTTTGAATTTCTTCCTTCAATACCATCAGTTCTTAATCATATGCTACGTCTTGAAATGTTTTAACATCAACCATTTCTTTTTGTGCAGTGACTGTGTTTTCCTTCTATCTTCTTTTGATGCTTTTTGCATCATTCAATATTTTGTATATATAATCAATATTGCAAATTGAGGCTTCAATTCTTTCAACTTGAGAAATTCTGTTTGCTCTTCTCTTTTTGTTTACTAACTCCAGTTCTTTGCACATTTCATTATAATATTTGACATTGTCTTTTTAAGCCACTCTTAAAATTTTCTGTTCAGTTATTTGATTTCTGCATTTTTTCATTTGCATGAGCTTGTACACACAAGTACAAGTTTCAACATCCACTTTTACATTCATTTCGGTCTTTTCTTTCTTTCTTGTCTTTTAAATGACCCCTTGTTTTCTTCCTTTATGCTATTCTTTATGACATCCCACAACTCTAATTGTCTTCAGTCTTTAGTGTCTAATTTATCACATCTCTTCTTAATATGATCTCTATATTCAGGTGGGATATATTCAAGGTCATCTTTTGGCTCTTGTGGACTCATTTTAATTTTTTTTTCAGCTTCAATCTGAACTTGTAGATGAGCAATAAATGGTCTGTTCCACAGCTTTCCCTGACCTTGTTTTGTCTGATGATACTGAACTTTCCCACTGCTCTTTCCACAGAAATAGTAAATTTGATTCTTTTGTATTCCATCTGGTGAGATTGATGTATATGTTTATGTTGCTTATAAAATGAATTTGCAATGAATAAATCATTGGTCTTCCAAAATTCTATCATGCAATCTCCAGGATCATTTCTATCACCAAGACAATATTTTCCAACTACTTATTATTCCTCTTTGTTTCCAATTTTGAAATCTAATAACCATTAATTATCAATGCAATTTGACTGTATGCTTGATCAATTTCAGACTGTAGAAGTTGGTATAAAATGAACAAATTAATACAATAATATTTCAGAGACAACAGACACTTTCAAATCACACACAGAAAAAAAGCAAGACAAAGGACCAAAATACAGGACCAGAAAATCTTCCAGATGAATAAATGCTGTTTTAATTATCTGATAAGTGATAAAAAAAAATAATTATATTTAGGTCCTTTCATCAAACTGAGAAAGAGATCATGGAAAATAAAGATGACACCAAGCAAACCATAACTCAAATTAAAGAAAACACAGACAAAATTTTTGAATAATTAGGAAAACAATACAAGAACAAGTTGAAAAAATAAATGTAAAATTTTAAATCATACAAAATCAGCATACAGAAATCTAAAAGATTAGCACTAAAATTTCAAAAATAGATAAGGCATTTGAATGGCAAAGAATAGAACTGAATTAATATAAGAAAAAAGTAGCTAAATGGAAGACAAATCTCTTAGTGTTGTTAGAGAATCAATCAAAGAATGAAAAAAAAAAGGGAAGAAATCCTCAAAATTTGTGAACTGTAGATTGCCATCTGGAAAAAGAAGTGTGATGGATTTTTTTCACTTTTCTTTCATCCTCTACCCTTTCAAACCCTCACTGCACAGCTCTGACATGTTCAGGCAGGTGGGAGGACACCACAAAAAGGGATCCGGCACTGCACCCACAGTTTTCCCATGGAACAGTGAGGAGGTCTCTGAGGAGTTCCATTGATCCCATGGGCTGATCATTTGGCAGCTTCTTATGACTTCTGACTCTGGGACCCAGCACTAAAATTGACC
>NW_006408530.1:16715214-16716163 GCF_000296735.1 Chrysochloris asiatica
ACTCCTGGGCCCAGGGACATGGACATGTCCAAAGAGGATTAGAGCGGTAAGGGAAGTGTCTCGCTGATGTGAAGTGAGGGGAGATCACAAAAACACCCATATTTGCAGATAGTACCAATTTGACCTGGTTTCAATGGCTGGATGAACAAATCTCGACTAAGAGGAAGAAAGAAAAGGAAAAAAAGAGCAATCTGCTATAATTTGATTAACTTAACCTATGCTTGTAGATGTAGTAGCTCAAAGGAGAAAACAAATCTTTACAGCGAGGATCATTCCTATTCCCTCAGTACACAGGGTCAACAAGGATGGGCAACTTAGACATTGGCTACCAAAAATGGAGACAGGGGCCTACAAAGGCAAGAAGTGACTGGCTCACAAGCTTTCAAGAGGCAACCTAGTTCCAGAGGGTGCATGGGGAAGGCAGAGTCTCCACTGAGTAGGATCCAATCTGTCTGGATGGGGCTGATGAAAGGAGATGGGGATAAGAGTCTTGTGGTTCAATAATGAATGATTGCTACAGGTCTGACTGTGAGGGCTGGAAATGTAAAGGTAGATGTTTTATAACAATAGGAGGGGAGTAGTTGATTTTACAGTCCAGGAGTGGTGGTCCGTGGAATCATCAAGGAAGAGGAGCAGAGTGTGGGACCCTCTCCAGGGGAGCAGTAACACCAGAGATGGAGGTAGAGACGATGACATGGAGATATGGAGTGGCTTGGGACTCTGGACTCTGGGAGGGAGAGGGTCTGTGTGTTGACAGCCAGGAGGCTTGCTTGCTGAGTGTAACCTCTGGTTGTTTGATGATGCACGAGGGGCATTGTAATCATCGCAGTGAAGCAAATAGGATACGATGAATGTGGGGCTGTTCTCCCATGTAGATGATCACATAATTCACAATAAAATAAATAAATAAAAATTAAAAAGTAATGCTAATATCCAATTTAACAAGGAT
>NW_006408530.1:16717373-16719535 GCF_000296735.1 Chrysochloris asiatica
CCCCTGCACACTCTGAAATTAAATTCTCTCTTGAAAACATGTAAGCCAGTCATTTTGTGCCTTTATACTCTCCCATTTTAGGTAGCCATTGTCTATGTTTCCATTACTTGTAAATCCTGTGTATAGAGGGGATAGGCTTGATTCTTGATGTGAAGACTCCTTCCCTCTCAATTGGTATTTCGAGCTACTACAAATATAAGTATAGGTCAAGTTCATCAAATTGTAGAAATTTACACTTATTTCCTTTATCAAATTTTTTATCTTATAGTAGAGTTGTGATCATCAAGCAATCGAAGCTAGGTCAAAAGGGCGTTCTTGTGTGTTTCCCCTCACTTTCAGCTGGATGCTTCACTCTCAACTCTAGTTTTCTGTGGCTAGGTCCTTGTGCATGGACTTAGAAGTCCTCAGGTCTCACTATATTTTAGACCAACCAGTCCTTCCTCTTCTCTCTTCTCCAGGTTGACAGGGGTCTATGGAAGGAATGTGGTCAAACTCAGCCTATATCTTCATTGCTGCCTTTCCCTTTCTTCCACTCACCAGTATACCAACATGGTCACTATCAAGATTGCATGCCTTCCCATGGGTTCCCTTGGAGTTTCCGTCTTCAAGGGGGGTTTGTTCTGAAGGGACTTGATCACTTGCCTTGATGGTTCCACGGCAAACAACTTGCTTGAATTATAGTAGCCAATCAGATTGCCATTTTCATTTTCAGTTTTTTCTGCTGGTCTTTCTTTCAAGGAGTATCTTCTGTTCCTCTAGCCACTCCAAGCTGGTCTGCATGTCCTTTCAAGTAGGAATGTCTCACCTCCGAAGGTTCTGGATGGGGCTCAGGATTCCATGTAAGGTCCTATATACTACAAAGGTTCTGCAAGGAGCCTATTACACTATGCAAGTTCTAGAACCCTTTTTAGGTATTCCAATCAGTTGTAGGCTGAAAACAAGCTTACAAGTTTTCTGTAACCATGTTTCCAATAGTAGGCAAACCAACATTCATAAGACTGTCAAGCATCTTAATATCATTTCCCATCTTTTACCCATTCAGAATATCCCTTTATCACAGAGCCCCGTTGTTCCAAGGTCGAGCATACATCACTATTTACCTTTGTCCCATTTAGCCCATACAAACCTACCTAAGTGTTCACCTATCTATCTTGTTTTTCCAATTCCCTTTCCACTTCTTGTGTACAGCCCTCTCTATCTTCCAAATTATGATGTGTCTATCCTCTATGCTACCAGAGCTCCTTGTCCACATATTTAGAACTACATAAATTAACATCCATTTAATGTTTTATAATTTATTTTACTTTTAGCTGTTGTTGAGAACACTCACAGCAAAACATATACACATTCAACAATTTCTACATGCAAAATTCAGTGACATTGATTAGTTCTTCAAGTTGTACCACCATTCTCACTGTCCCTCTCCAAATTGTTCTGTTCTTTAACTTTTTTTATCTTATGAATTAACTTCATTTTGCTTCATATAAACCCACTATCTTTTAGTTAATTCCAACTCAAATTGTCCTACAAGCAAAATACATGGCTTCTGAGGTTATAAAGCTTACATTTGCTACATGGAATTCAAGGAAAAATAAATGTAGGAACTGATATTTAAGGTGGGTCTGAGTTCAAAATATTGAATATAATAGATAAGTAGTAAGTGTTTCCATTGAATGGGTCTGCCAATTCCACAAGTTAGAAAATTTGGAGCTATCTTTGATCTTGTCTTCTTTCTAGTATCTTGTCTATTTTTTTTCCCATTCACTTCATAATTCTGTCCTGTTTTCTGCATTTCAACTATCCTTATTCTAGTTTAAGCTAGTTTCCTAAGTATATTATGGAAACAAGCTTCTAAGTGGCTTTCTAGTTCCACTCTGACCCATCTCTAGTGTTCTATCTATAATCAAAGTGAAAAAGTACATAACTAATCAGCTTTCCTCCCTTCCATCTGGAAATGACTTTCCATGGGTATTTGGATAAAGTGACAACATATACAGCAAGGGTTCTGATTCCTGATGTCTGTTTATCTCTTGTCTTCATTTAAATATTGCATTCTTCCCTCCTAGCTACCTTGGTTCTAGCAAAGAAGTGCTCTTTCCATTAAAAAAAGGGAAAACAAATATTGTGAATTGAGTGAAGGTCAGCAAAAGCCATCATCATTT
>NW_006408530.1:16720149-16722134 GCF_000296735.1 Chrysochloris asiatica
TTCTAGTGCTTATGATACAGTGCCACACCAGGACTCCCAAATTATCTTAACTGTCATTTTCAAAGCTCAGCTTAAGCATCATTTTTTCAAGAGAGATTTCCCTATTGTTATCTTCTCTACTGCACCAGAAAGTAGATTTATTTAATAAATTAATTCATAAACTATGCTCCTTTTCTTCATAACAAAACATACCTTTATTTACAATTATATTTGCTGGTTATTTGATAAATATTTTCTCTACCAACTAGTCAAAGTTCATTCTGGAAAGGTTGTCTGTCTCTACTCACCATTCAAACTTCAGCTCCTGTCAATGTACCTGGCCCTCCAAAGCAGGCTAAATCAACAGTTAAATTTGATAAGTCATCAGTAAATAAATCAGTAAGAAAATGAGTAGATGGATGGGTGGACTGAAATTTGCCAAACATTAAAGAAGGGACATCAAAGTACACTGTGCATAGAGACAGAGTAAAATGGCAGGCTGTGACCTTATTTTGGATAAGCATAGAATGCATGGGATATGATGATAGAAGAGATGAGGCTTGAGGAATGGGTTAGAGCCAACTGTGAATGAGTTGTTTGCCAAGTTAAGAAGCTTAGATTTTTTATCCTATGGGTATTTGAGAGTCAGAGGAGGCTATTAGCAGGACAAACACTATAATCATATTTGCTTTTCTATTAAGATAACGTTGGCAGCAATGAGGACAGATAGTACTATTTGTAGGGAGACTATTTACAGGAAAACCAGTTGGATGGCAGCTCAGAATATTCAGAATTGGCATTCAAGCTGAAGCAATCAAGGGGAGCAAATGCAGAGTACACATCACATGGACTATGTACAGGAGGGAGCCCAGACTGGCTGATGTATAACCTGGAGAATGACATAATGGAAACCAGGGCTATGATTTTGAAGGGTTGGGAATGGCCAATGAGATCAGGCTGTGATTATTCTTCATCCCTGCCTGTGTTTATTTATGGCTTATTAATATAATTAGAGATGTTTTTTATGAAGCTAAAGATATGAAAACAATTGAAAAATGATTAATGGAAAGAAAGATGTAAGCTATCAGTTTGTGAACAAATTTAAAGAAATACTAAGATAAATTTATATGCACATATTTGAATAGATGGATTAGGTTTAAGAACTAATTATAGTGCTATATTTCTAAATGAATTTTACTTTAGAAACATGTTTTCAGGCATGGAAATGTATAGTTCATAGGAATACTTTAACATTAAATATAATTTAAGGAAAATGCATCTTAATAACTATACCCATTTCACTTACAGGAAGATATTTAAAAAATACTCAGAATATCTGAGATGAAAGCACATAAAACATTTTATTTGATGTTTTATTGTAGCCATTGTTTTTTCTTTATAGGGTGGATTCTTATCTAGAAATGGATCATGGAAGGCAAACTTTGAGCTATAAAAGATATCTGTATTCTTGTTATCTGGATAGCAAACTAATTCGAGTGCAAGCTTGTTTATTGACTTGCAACCAACCTGCATTTATTCTCTGCACTCCATTTATCCAGAAATCCTGACCCTCAAAGATTATTCCACCTCAATGTCAGAATGGGCTTGACCACAACCCTTCTAAGTCAGAGCCCAGGTTTCCCAACCAATGGGAAGCTAAAAAAAAAAAGAATAAAAAATAAAAAATTTATTGTGGTCAAGTCCATTCTGACTCATAAAGACCCGGTGGGACAAAGTAGAACTTCCCCATAGGATTTCTAAGGCTGTAAATATTTATGGAAGCTGACTATCACAGCCTTCTTCCACAAAACCACCTACAGACCTTTTGATTAGCAATGAAGCTCTTAACTATTTTACCACAAGAGTTCCTTAATGTGATACAAGTTTAATTGCACATCTCTGTCTCTGTTGTAGAACTTTCTGGATGGCTTTCACTATGATCAAGTTCTTTGTTGTCCTTGTCCAATCAACTTCAGGGAGGCTAAGAGCTAGTATTGTTATTAGTC
>NW_006408530.1:16723205-16736090 GCF_000296735.1 Chrysochloris asiatica
ATTTAAAAAAAAAAAACAGTATATACCAGATGCCAGAATCAAAGTTTATAGATGACAACAAACTCCCAGAAAGACTGCATTATATATATAAGGCAAAGAAAAAGAAAGTGCTGTAAGGAATGTATCAGTTCCTCTTGAGTCGTCCATCTATATCAGATCAATAGCTCCTCCAACCATGGGACATTTGAGCTTTCAGCTTGAGAAATTGAAGTTCTCAAAATAAGTCAGGGTTGCAACACAAGTCCATCATGGTGTGTCACAGAAATGAAATGAGTTGTCTCCTGCTCGATTGATGACTGACATCTAACCAAGAGGAAAATAAACGAGACACAGGTTTGAAGAGTTGTTTTCAAAGACTTCTGTCAGAAAGTTTACACTAAGAAGCCTGTTCTCGTTTGAAACACGTGCTTAATTCCCATCACCAATTATGAGAGTACCACAGCCTGCCCAAGAAGCAGTGAAGGGAGAGTTCCCAGGAAAATTGGTTACTGATATGATGTTTTATATAAGCTCTAAACACAAAAATCTAGGAATTCTCAGATGGCTGTAAGGAAGATGGGGGAACACCCAATGATTGGCAGAAGATGAGACAGGCAAGGGTAGAAAAGGTGATTCTTACATCCAGAGTGAAGATACAGATCTTGTATAATGACTGAAACAACACATGCTGGAAGTGGTCTATCTTGTAAAACAAGCTTGCAAGCGAAAAAAAAAAAAAAAAAAAAAAAATCAAAGACTGTTCTGTGTATGCCTGTGTTGTATAGCTAAAAAGACTCCTGTATTGCCTATACACAGGACAGAGAAATCAATGTTTACAGCAATCACTAACTAAGCTTCATGTTGATATAAGGGGGAAAAAAACAACTTTGTTATCCATACTACAAATCCTCCTGCTCCTCTATTATCCATGCTTTCAAAGTGATTGAGCTGAAAATGTTTCCATCAGTGTATACAGATGCCCTGGACGCGTTAGAGACCTGTGAACTGCATTGCCTTAAATGCAGCTCTTCATTCTTTAGCCATTGCCTGGAGCAAGGAAAATAGAGGAGGAAGCTATGCGCGTTTCTGGCACCAAAGGTGAAGGATAAGGCGCTCAGTGGAGAAATGGCTGCATTGCCTCATACAGTACAGTCTTATTCAATGCCTTCCAGATAATAATCTATTTTCTCTGATAGGCTCTTTATCCCTGGCACCTGCTGGGGGCTCTGGGATGAAGTTAGTCAAATCAATATGTTGTGATCTATCCTCTCTTCCTATCCATGTTCTTGATTTGGTGTTACTAATTTTTAAAAAACTTTATTTATCATTACCTCAGTCAAGTCATCTCTAAAATGGGCTTTTCTTCTTCCGTGTATGTTTTGAAACTTTGCCTACTGGTAAACAAATTTGTTGACAGGGATTTCAAGGATTTTACTTTAAAATATTAATGTATACCACTTTCTTTCCATGGTGTGCCTGTTTTGCAGAAATCACGTGTCTCCACAATGAATACAATAGAGCTATGCCATGCCTACTGAATTAGCAGTCATTCTGTTATCAAATATATAATTTTGTACAGAATTCTTGAAATATATACAGTATTTACTTCAATATAACAGAAGTAAGCTTGGAGTATAGCTGTAAATTAGTGTTCAGAAAATTGCAGTTAGAATATAATGGAACACACTTGGAAATATATCCTAGTAACTCTATCTACTTAATGTGTTCACAAATGTGATTACATACATGAAAACATGATTTTTTTATAAAAGCACCTAACAAAACTCTTCTGGTATTTTCCTTAGTTAAGGGAAATAGAATAAGGCAGTTTTTGTTTTGCTTTTTTCCCTTCTTGGTATTATTGTTTGCCTTATAGGCCCGACAATTGTTTGACTGGAAGTTGAGCAATGGGCGTGAATTCAGTTCCAGGGTTGAAGGGTGCCTATCAGGGGTTCCATCACTCTTTATCAGACCAGTAATCCTGGTATTTTCCCCCACATTTTCTTCCACTATATTCAGGGCCTTCAATTGTGATCCCTTTCAAAGCAGTCAGCAGGAGTAGTAAGGTACCATCTAGTTATTCTGTTCTTAGGGTTGTAGAGACACATGGTTCATTAGTCAGTTTGTCTAACTGATGCCTTGAATCTTTGGGTTTTTTTGTTTTTTGTTTTTTTACTCTTCTTTGCTTTAGATCAGAAAGAACTAACAGCTTCACACATACTTTAAAGACCCAAGTCACTACTCACCACAGCAGGGTATATCATTGTCATTGTTGTTTCTAAGTGCCATTGAGTCAGTTCCAACCCATAGTGACACTGCGTAGGGTTTCTGAGGATTAACTGGTGAGTTTGAACTGTAGACCTTGCAGTTCAAACCAACCTTGTGGTGGAGTGCATATCATACAGAGCCATTAAAGCACTGTCTTTGTGGACTATGTTATGCCAATTGACCTTGAGGTCACTTGAGACTATGGTCCTCATTCCCCAGGTCTAGAAACTCATTTCCTCAAGTCTTTAGTAGAGTTAGGCGGCTTTACTACACTTTCAATAGATTAAAAATGATGGGTTTTCATTAGTGATAATCTCTCTCTCTTTTCCTTTTTCTTTCTTCCTCTCTCTCCTCCCTCATGACTGACCTCATTTATTACCTTCATATTTCTCATACGTCAGTGCATTGTTAGAGATAATTTGAAGTACTACATTCATACCTTCACACTTACAAATTTCAAAATTCTATTTTTAAACAAATGATGTCATGATAATTGAGCCCCATCAATCTATAAACTTTTAATTTATGGACACTCTTATCTGAATTCTAAAATATTAGCTGACAATATAAAGTTTAAAATTTGCTTAATCATTTGATTCACTGCAATACCGGTCATACACTTTCCCCAAGGGGAAAAAAGGTCTAGATTGTGTCTGTGTTGTTGTTAAGTGACATTGAGTCCATTCCAACTCATAGCAACAATGTATAGGGCTTCCAAGGAGCAGTTGGTGGGTTTGAACTGCCAACCTTGCAGTTAGTAGCCCAGTGCTTGTCCTACAGTGTCACACCAGGACTCCAATTTTAACATAAATATACAAAAATATGTGAGTATAATTACAAATTGCATTTTTAAAAAATTCTTCATATCATGAAGAGCATCCAAGAATCTGTTCTCACTTCTACTGGTCTCTTCAATTTGAGCACTACTGAGAATTAGCAAGGACAAGAGTTCCATCAGAATAATTGAGAATATTTCTCAATTGATGTGGAGAGGAGGGAGCACACCTCTGTGAGGCTGATATGTCAGATTTGTACCTTATTGGCCCACAAATGAGGGTAATTAGCTTTACAACATGAATAAAGAATCTAGTATTACTCAAATGAAAGAATTCCTGGTGTTTTAGTCTAATTAACCAAATGTGTTACTCTTTTTTAAGTGCAGTCTATGAAATTTCATAGTCATGTGATCACACTCAGCAAATAGCACATCTTTAACTAAATTTGCACATTCTGAATAGAAAACCCTTATCTTCCTAGATGGTCTTTGGTTTTGTTCAAAATCTGAATTTAAAGAATTTAGAAGACTCTGTGAACAGGGGAACTTCAGACTTAACAATAATTGTCTTGTTGTTAGGTGCTATCGAGTTAGTACTGACTAATAGCGACCTTATGTACAGCAGAACAAAACATGGTCTGATCCTGGGCCAACCTCACTACTGTTGCCTCACTTGACCCAACTGATGCTGCCACATTGCCAATCCATCTCGCTGGGGGAAAGGTGGGGGGGTCTTCCTCTTTTCTCTGACCCTCCACCTTACCAAACATGATATCCTTCTTCAGCAACTGATCCCGCCTGACAATATGTCCAAAGTATGAGAGACGAAGTTTGGCCATCCTGGCCTCCAAGGAGCACTCTGGCTGCACTTCTTCCAGCAGAGATCTGTTGGTTCTTTTGGCAGCCCATGACACTTTCAGTATTCTCCAAAACCATAGCTCAAAAGCATCTATTCTTCTACAGTCTTCCTTACTCACTGTCCAACTTTTGCATGGATATGAGGTTATTGAAAATACCATGGCTTGGGTCAGGCATACCTTAGTCCTCAAGCTGACATCTTTGCTCCTCAACACTCAAAAAAGGTCTTATGCAGCAGATTTGCCTAATGCAATACGTTGTTTAATTTCTTGACTACTGCTTCCATGAGTGTTGATAGTTGATCCAAGAAGAATGAAGTCCTTGACAACTTCAATCTTTTTTTCATTGATAAGAATGTTGTTTATTGGTCTAGTGGTGAGGACTTTTGTTTTCTTGACATTGAGATGCAATCCATACTGAAGGCTGTGCTCTTTAATCTTCATCAGTATTTTAAGTCTTCTTCACTTTCAGCAAGCAAGGATGTATCATCTGCATATCACAGGTTTTACTAAGTCTTCCTCCAATCCTGATGCCACATTTTTCTTCATAGAACCCAACTTCTTGTATTATTTGCTCAGCATACAGGTTGAATAAGTATGGTAAAAGAACACAACCTTGTTTCACACCTTTCTTAATTTTAAACCATTCATTGTTCCCATGTTCTCTTTGTACAACTGTCTCTTGATCCACAGATTCCTCATGAGTACAATTAAGTGTTCAGAAATACTCATACTTCACAATGCTGTCCATAGCTTGTCATGACTACATATTGACTACACAAGCAAAAGCCTTTGTGTAGTCAATAAAACACAGGTAAACACATTTCTGATATTCTCTGCTTTTAGCCAAGATCCATCAACCATCAGCAATGATATCCTGTATTCTATGTCCTCTTCTGAATCTGGCTTGAACCTCTGAAAGTTCTCTGTCAATGTATGCTTGCAGCTGTTTCTGTAATACCTTTAGTAAAACTTTACTTGTATGGGATATCAAAGATATTGTCTGATGATTTCTGCATTCCACTGGGTCTCCTATCTTTGGAATGGGCACAAATGTAGATCTCTTCCAATCAGTTGGCCAGATAGTTGTCTTCCAAATTTCTTGGCATAGATGAGTGAGTGCCTCCTGTGCCACCTCACTTTCTTGAAAGATTTCAATTTTTATTCCATCAATTCCTGGTGCCTTGTTCTTTGTCAGTTCCTTCAATGCACTTGGATTTCCTCCTTCAGTATCTTTGGCTCTTGATCATATGCTACATCTTGAAATGGTTGAACATCAACCACTTCCTTTTGGTACAGTGGATCTGTGTGTTCCTTCCTTCATCCAAGCAAAAAAGTCATCAAGAATATAAAAAAGAAGGAAAAGATCAAAATGTGTGTCAGAAGAGACACTGAAACTTGCTTTCCAGCATAGAGATGCTAAAGCAAATGGAAGAAATGAGCAGGTACAAGAGCTGAACAGAAAATTTCAAAGGTCGGCTCGAGAAGACATAGACAACGAAATGTGTAAAGATCTAGAGTCAGAAAACCAAAAGGGAAGAACATACTCAGCATTTCTCAAGCTAGGGGAACTGAAGAAAAAATTCAAGCCTTGACTTTCATTATTGAAGGATTTTTTGGGCAAAGTATTGAATGATGCAGAAAGCAGCAAAAGAAGATGGAAGGAATTAGATGCAATAGTAATCACATATTTATAAAATTCCAGAAGAAACTATCTGCAATTGGAGAAACTTTAACTGGTCACTTTCTCTCTCAATGTCTCTGTTTTAAAATCATTGCAATTACACAATTTTGATGCTAGGTTTTAATATTTGTTGTTGTTCTTGTGTGCTGTCAAGTTGGTTCCAACTCATAGTGACTCTGTGCAGGCTTTCGGAGCAGTGGCTGGTGAGTTTGAACCACCAAACTTGTGGTTCAAACCAACCTTACGTTCCAATGCATTAACCCAGAGCCACACCAGGACAGAGAAATATCTTATTGCTATCAATTTTATAAAGTTTTTTTACCTTGCCAACTTTCAATAGAAAATATATTTTGTTATACTGCTCTTGAAGTGGTCCTGGTGGGAGACAGTAGGACACTGGACTGCTAACCACAAGATCAGTGGTTAAAATGTAGCAGGTGCTTCTCAGAAATTCAACTCTTGTAACCCCCACACTCTGTCCCACAGTAAGTGGTGTTTAGTTTTCATTGTATATAGCCCTGTCAAGGGCCCATCTGTCCTTTCCATGGTTAGTTCTGACTTTGTAATATAAGGCTATTCCTCCTTATTACCCCACCCTCTGCTCACACTCTTGCTTTTTAAGCCTACTTGCCCAGCTTTTAATCTCTTCCTGAAAATCTGTGTGCTCTGTCCTTCCTGCTATCTTGGATTATTGGCCTCTCTGCCTCCTTCCTAAACTCCTTCTCACATTATGCACCATACTCAATTTTAACTATTCAGTTTGCTTATCTCCCCAATTAACCATGAGCTTCTAGATGGAAGGAATTGTGTTTGATATTGATAGCTCATCATCTGTCATTGAATTTTTCTTGGAGTGTTAAATAAAATTAGCTAACTAAATGATTAAAGCCATTTCCAACTAACACTGTAGGATAAACACTAGATTATGAAGTACAAGGTCAGTGGTTCAAACTCATCAGTTGATCTCGGAAAGCTTTTTCAGTGTCACTATGAGTTGGAAACGATTCAATGGCACTTAACAACAACAACAACAACAACTCTTCCACTGAGGAGAATGCTGTGTCTCCATACAATAAGCGTTGGACTATAAATCACAAGGCCTGAGGTTTAAGTCAACTACTCTGCTGAAGGAAGATAAGTCTTTCTGCTCCCTCAAGTTTTAAAGCATAGGAAACCCTATACAAGGTCGCTGTGAGTCAGAACTGACTCCATGGCACTTAACAACAACTCCCACTGAATCCCTGGGTAGTGCAAACAGATAACCAGTTAATAAGTGTCCTGATAAATCCAGGTTGGAAGTTCAGATGTACCAGGATACTAAAAAGAAAGATCTGGAAAATCACCTCCAAAAGTGCAGTTTTACCCTAACATACATGGCGTCAGAGTCAATTCAATGGCAACTGGTACTAGTAACCCCACCAGAATCTAGTAACTTTTAAAAAAGTCAAATAGTTAGGTTAAAAGAGATATGTTGAAAATGTTATTTTCTAAATAAACATATATTAACAGGCAGGCACATAGTACAGTCTCAAAACTATTTGCTGAATAAATTCAAATTGGGAGCTCTGGTAGTGTAAGGAGCTCTGTAGCGTAGTGGTTACAAATCGGGTTGCGAACCTCAAGGCCAGCAGTTCCAAACTACCAGCCGTTCTGGGAGAAAGATGAGGCATTCTATTCCCGTAAAGATTTATAGCCTAAGAAACCCTGTACAGGGTCGCTATGAGTCAGAACCGACTCCACAGCACACAGCCACAGCCACCACATCCATGTGTAAAGGAGCTCTGGTAGCGTAGTGGTTACGAATTGGTCTGCCAACCTCAATGTCAGCAGTTTCAAACTACCAGCTGTTCCGCAGGAGAAAGATGAGGCTTTTTGCTCCCGTAAAGACTTACAGCCTCAGAAACCCTGTGAAGAGTCACCATGAGTTGAAACAGACTCCACATACTTAACAACAACAACAACATCCATGTGTAACTTTTCCAGATGTGATTATGACAACAATTACACAATAGGGCTTGCTATGCTCTTCAGATTTCGACATGATCATTAATGTAGTGGTTGTATAGAATCATAGCATAAATGAGGATGAATTAATAATTTGTCTTTCAAAATTAATCATAAATAAATTATCTTCCAAATTTACTCATACAAAGGTTGAAATTTTGAGTTTACCTATGTATATTCTAATGCAGAATATTAATTTACATTGCAATTATATGTGAAACAGAAATTTACAGGAAGATACTATCATTATAGAATAAAGAGTTAAAAAATTGAACAGTGTGAAATACTTATTATTATTATTCTTTTTTTTTTACAGTTGTCTCTTTGTCTGAAAGATCCTTGTCCAGTGGATCAATTTGTCATCAAGAAGGTAATCCATATTTACTTTGCGGCAGGTACTGTAGCTCTTAACTCTGCATTTAGCTGATTCAGCTCCTACCCAGACTACTTTGACCTCAGAAAAATTCCCTGCTAACAGTCCTCCCGTTCACTCCAATTTGTACTGCCTAAACGCTTACTGCTGAGTGTCCCTCTGGCCATTTTGAAAGGTGTTTCATCACACTACAATAAATGTGAAATACTGATGCACTCAAAATGGCACACACACACACAAAAAGGCAGTTGGATATCGACATGGGACTGGCCATTTATTACACTTTACTCTTATACCATTGTCTACCTTTGGCAAAAGAAGATTGTAAGTGTCCCTGGTGGTCCATGCTGATCAATACTACATAGGAGTTAAATTCGACCTCAAGTCAAGCACACATCTACATTGGCTGAGATACCCTCAACCTGAAATCCCTGGAAAATTTACATTTTCCACTAAGTTAACCAGTGAGAGAGTGAAATGAGTGAGAAAAAAGGCAGCTGTGTAGTTTGTATCTTGCTTCCTTTTCAAACAAACCTGGCCCAATTTTCAGACCCTGTAGGTGTTTCACAGTAAAAAACATAATGATCTTTGACTTTTTAGCTTAGAAACACTGTTTGTTTAATGGAAAACATTTCCAAAGTGGATAAAACATCATGTCATAAATTCTTGAGAAGTACAGAAATTCTTTGATTTACTATTAATCTTTCCCATAAACTACTCTTTCCCATTTATTAAATAAAGGGTTCCAAAACTTGAAAGTGAACAAGAAAGGAAATGTACTTTTCTTATACTAGGAAAATAATCACATAAATTAGTTAGTTAAGTATGAACTGTTGAGCCAGAAGTCAATATAGTTAAAGTGGCAATTCATCCCTGTCAATTCAATACACCGTTTTTAATTATTTTATCTGTAGGTTTTCACACATTTTTTGGAAGATATTTGATCCTACCAACAGAGTCCTGGTATGGCGCTGTAGGATAAGCACTCAACCATAGGTTGGTTTGAATGGTAAGAATGGTGATTCAAACTCACAAGCCACTCCTTGGCAACCGCATACAAGGTAACTCTGAGTCAGAACCAGCTCACGGCA
Source organism: Chrysochloris asiatica (assembly GCF_000296735.1). Taxonomy (NCBI): domain Eukaryota; kingdom Metazoa; phylum Chordata; class Mammalia; order Afrosoricida; family Chrysochloridae; genus Chrysochloris; species Chrysochloris asiatica. The sequence goes on from NW_006408530.1 coordinate 16,732,237, forward strand.
CTTAACAACAATAGACTAAAATTATTTGCTAATCATCTTAAAATGTGTATCATTTTTCTCCTTTGCAATTTTGAATCAGAAAATGATTATTTATGCTTCAATATGCTACTGTCACTTCCAATTAGTATTTCTATTATCTTCTACATAAACAGTAAAATTCCTGTCTACAGATTGAAATTCCATTTAAGGTGAACATTATAAAAATAATATTTAATTAAGTAAAAAAAGTATTACTTATAAGGTTCCAGTTCATATATGCACTGGTTTATTCCAAACAAACTGTAGTTAGGGAATAGCTACAGATACTAAAAAACATACTTTTCCTAAGTCTTATTGTTGCTGTTGTTGTTACATACCATCGAGTAGGTTCCGACTCATAGCGACCCTGTATGGGGTTTATGAAGAGCAGTTGTTGAGCTTGAACAGCTGACTTTGCATGTCAAATTGACCTTGAAGTTCAGAGCATTAACCTGCAGCATCACACCAGGACTCGATTAAGTATGGAAAGCTATGGGTAGGGTGCCTTTAAAAGAAGTCCAATCTGACCTGTGGCTTTCAAGAGGATCTGCTGTGTCAGTTAAATTCAAGGCAGAGAAATCAGCTCAGAAAGTTATGACAACTGTTTTTTGGGATTCAAAAGGAATAATTTTGATAGCTTTTCTTGAAGAACACAGGACAATTATGGAAGCTTATCAAGAAGAAATCTTAATGAAATTGAAAACTGCATTGTTGTGAGAAAGGCCAGGAAAGTTGCACTGAGGAATTTTTTTTTTCCCATCACAATGATGCACCAGTTCATTCTTTGAGTATAATAAGGGTTATCCTCTGAGAATTTCATTGGGAAACATTCTCCATCTACTCTACAACCCTGATCTTGCTCCCTCAGGCCTCTTTTTGCTTCCGAAATTCAAAGAACATTTAAAAAGAACACGACTTGTATCCTCTCAGGGTGTCCAAACTACCATTTTCATGTGGTGTAAACCAAAGAACAAAGACTTCTTTATGAAAGGTATGTGATGTGGTAGTTGTTATGTGCTGTGGAGTCAGTTCCAACTCATAGTGACCCTGCATAGGGTTGCTGAGGCTCTAAATCTTTACGCAAACAGAAAACTTAATCTTTCTCTTGAGGAAGAGCTGATAGTTTCAAACTGCTGTCCTTTAACTCATAACTGCTATGCTACCTGAGGTCCTCAAAAGTTATATATACAACAGGAAAAATACAAAACAATAATGGCAGTCTGACTGATTACTACAAGAACAAGCAAGTTGCTCACCCAGGAGACATCAAGGCAAATGGTTGGGTCCCCTCAGGGCAAACCCCCTTCCAAGACTAAGACTCAATGGGAATACACGAGCAGACATGACCTCTGATTGGTGACCACATTCGTCACCGACAAGGGGAAGTGAGGGAAAAACAGCAATGAAGCTGCAAGCTAAGCCCTGCAACGTTCCATAGACTCCTGTGAACCTGGGTGGAGACCTGGTTGGCCAGCAGTTTGGCAAAACCTGGGGACTCTTGGGCACAGAGTCAGTGACATAGTCACAGAGGACTAGAGTGGAGAGTGAAGCATCCACTTGATAAGAGGGCATATGCATAAGAACACCCACACTTGCAGATAATACCCACTTGACCTGGCTTCAATGACTGGATGATTAGAGGTCAACTAGAAGAAGAAATAAGAAGAAAAAAAGAGTAATCTGATACAATTTGATGAACTTGACCTACACCTATGGATGCAGTAGCTCCAAAAAGGGACCAAATCTTTACAGCGAGGATCATTCTTCCATACAGAGAGTAGACAGGGATGGGCAACTTGGACATTGGCTACCCAAAATGGGGGGGGTCTAAAAAGGCAAGAAGTGACTGGCTTACAAGCTTTCAACAGGGAGCCTAGATCTAGAAGGCGTGGAGGAAGGTAGAATCTCCACTGAATAATATCCAATCTGTCTAGGTGGGGTTGATGAAAGGAGAACGGGCTAGGTCTCTTGTGATACAATAGTGAATAATTGTTATCAGGATTGACTGTGAGGGTTGGAAATGTAAAGGTAGATGTTTTGTAGCAAAAGGAAGGGAGCGATTGACTTTGCAGTTCAGGAGCAGAGGCCCCTGGGATCAACAAAGGAGGAGAGTGAAGTGTGGGACCCTACCCAGAGAAACAGTGACACCATAGATGGAGGCAGAGATGATGACATGGAGAGATGGAGTGGCTGGGGACTCTACATCCAGAGAGGGAGAGGGGCTGTGTGCTGACAACCGAGTGGGCAAGCTTATAGGGTATACCCTTTCGTTGGTTGATGTTGCATGGAGGGGATTTTAACCATGGCAATGAAATGATATAAGATACGATGAATGTAGAGCTAGTGTTCTCCCATATAAACTATCACATAATTCACAATAAATATTTTTTTTTATTATATAGAGATTGAAATACTACCTTTAGTATTGTGTATACCTAGATAGAGGATATGTTTAAAAAAAAAAAATAGCTTCAGATTTTGGTTTAATAAAAGTTTACATGATTTTATAGTAGTACTTTTTGACTTACCCTCAACTTTTTGCCTTTTCTTTGAAGAACCAGAGGCAGTTTCTGCTTCTGGCTATGCTGGCTAGGTCTAAAATGGGCTACTGTTGTTATTTTCATTCAGTGCCATCAAGTTGGTTCTGACACATAGCCGCCCTGTATAGGATTTCTGAGGAGTAGCTGGTAGGTTTGAACCACCAACCTTTCAGTTAGCAGTCCAGTGCTTATCCTTCAGTGCCACACCAGGACCTCTAAAACAGGCTATTAAGTGGATGAAATTATTAGAATGAGAAAACAATAGTGGTATTGGGATACTCCTGGTGCTTAATCTAATGGGATTATTTACTGAAGGAGTCTTCAAATAGAGAAAGCAATAAAGTTGGAACTACTAAAAATTGATTTAATAGGATCTTTTCTATAGAGTAGAGGCACTGGTGGAGCTCTAGAATAAACACTGAACTAATAACTGTAAGGTCAGCAATTCAAACCCATAGCCATACTGTTCCTGTAAAGATTTAAATTCTATAAACTCTACATAGGGTCACAATGAGTCAAATGGGCTTGTGCTTTTTGTTGTTGTTGTTGTTGTTTTGTTTTGTTTTCCAGTGGTGTACTGGTAATTTTTAAATAAAACATTTATCTAGTGGAGACTTTTTTTTTTTAAGTCCTGATTTATAGTCTTTTCTAGTTTCTGTGATATGAATACTCCCAATATGATTGATTGTTGTTGTTTAAGTGACATCGAGTGGGATCCAACTCATAGTGACCCTGCGTAGGGTTTCCGAGGATCAACTGGTGGATTTGAACTGCCCACATTTTGGTTCACAGTCCAGTGCTGATCCTACAGAGTCACACAAGGAGTCTCCATGATTGATTACAACTAACCAAACAATGACACTTAACAACAACACCTGGACTCCATTCTGGAAAGAGGGCAGGACTTGAAAATGCCTGAGAAGGAATTCAGAAAAATGATTATAAAATGTTTTAAAACACTTTACAATGGAGTTGAGAAAAATAAGGAAGAAGTCAGGAAAGTGCTACAGGAACAATCAAATAAGATAGATAAAGCATTGGAAAAAAATCAAAACCTACCAAAAGAGGTCCAAAGGATCAATAATACAATATTCAAAATAGAAAATACACTGAAAGGGCAAAGGAGTAAAATGAAGAGATGGAAGGCAGAACTAGTGATCTGGAAGACAAATCTCTAAATACCACTAAGATAGAAGAGCAAGTAAAAAAAAGGAAAAAAAAATTCAAAGAAGGTCTAAGATTCATGTAGGGCAACATGAAAAGGAATAACTTAAGAATTATCAGCTTTCTAGAACA
>NW_006408530.1:16741228-16743689 GCF_000296735.1 Chrysochloris asiatica
GTTCTGACTCATAGCAACCCAGTATAGGGTTTCCTAGGAGCAGCTGGTGAGTTTGAACTTCTGACTTTGCAGTTCAAACAGATCTTGAGGTCAAGTTCTTATCTGATGGAGCCACACCAGGACTTCAAAACAGAAAATATGCTCTTATTGTTAAATAAAGGAAAATAAGTTTGCTCTTGTAAAATATCAATTATCAGGCTGGGCCCATTATCTTTAAGAAATCTTTCCTCCAATTTTCTAAAATATGAAATGTGTCTACTATGTGCTTGTCCAATGAATTTACAAAATGGTCTTGAGGAAAATCATATACAAGATTTACGAGGATGTCTTTTTAAAGACCATTTTAAAAAATAGACTAACCAACCACTCCTAAACTCTTATGGAATAAAATTATTTTGGAATATGATTCAGGTAAGCCAGATGCTTTCCTCTTGTAAGCAATTTGAATTCAATTTGTGGCAGAAAGTGCAGGCACTCCTGAATCAATAGTTTGCATTCAGTACAGCTGACATACTACACCTGATCCGGAGCCAACCTGGCTGGGGAGCTATTAGTCATACCTGTGGGACTTTCTCTGGCTTTTATCTCAAAGTACATCTCCTAGGATTACAGGTACTTTAGGCTAATTAGGTCTGCTCTATTACCTGCCATGAAGGGCCTCTGTTTCTACAACAACCCGTTTACCTTCCAATTTCAATGATATAATTATGGTGCCACAGTGCACTAAAGGTAAAATGATAGCCTTGCATCCACCCCTGACTGCCTTTATCTAATATACCATGCACCCGTGCATACATACATACACACACACACACACACACACACACACACACACACACACACACACATCCCAAAGGGCAGAAGAGATAATAGCTGGACTGACCTGTTACAATTTTACTTTGTTTGCTTTGTTGGTTTTCCTGGGACTTTCGTCCCCTTTCCAGTGTAATTATGTAATTAGAACTAAGACTATAAACAAATAGAGATTTGTCCCTCCCCCAGATCTCTGAAGTTGCCTTTTAAATGTCCAGCTTTTAGTTGGAAGCCTACACCTCGCTGACACTTGGAGGCAGACCTGAGGCATAGAAGGAGTGGCAGATTCTTGACTTCACTGCTCTTGCTCCTGGCTTCAGTAAGCAAAGGGAAAACAAGCAGATTGCAGGATCTAGGTCATGATGTTGCGTCTGTGTAAGTCTTAGAATATAACTAAAGATTTTCCCCCTGGATTGGAATTTTATTTTATTGTAAGCATATTCATAATTTACACAAAAAAAGAGGGTGAAATAAAATGAAATTTTTGATGCAGAATCTACTGTGAATAGTTTTCTCCCCATTTCACATGGGAGAAAAAGGACTCAGAAAGGAGTCTCTTTAGGCAGAAATTTACCTGCCAAGATAACAATAGTTTTTTTTTGTTGTTGTTGTTGTTGTTGTTGTTGTTATTTTTTAAATTACTTTCCCTGTACGGCAAGCACTGGACTGATAAACGCAAGGTTGGCAGTTCAAACTCAGCAGCTGCTCTTGGAAACGCTATGCAGAGTAGAGCCGTTATGAGTTGGAACCAGCTGGATAACAGACAATATCAACAAAACTGTAACTTTGTGAACTCTTTGCTATTAGAAAATATCAATGACATTTCTTTTGGGGAAATTTCATGGTCTTCCTTTATGCACTCGAGTTGACCACTGTTTTGTATTTCCTTTGATTCTGTTTTGTTTGCAGTTTCAAACTTCCAGGGCATCCTTTGAAAAGATTAACACCAGGCAACAGGAAGGCACTGCTAGATAGCAGTTTTGGGTGGTGATGAGTGCTGTCCAGTCAGTTCCAATTCAGAGTGACCCTATGAGTATAGGCTTTCCAAAGAGAGGCTGGTGGTTTTGAACCAGCAACCTTCTGGTTAGCAGTCCAGAGTTTATCCTACAGCACCACACCAGGCAGATGGCATGAATGGGTAAAGAGGGCAGGTTGCAAGACAATCATGCAGCCTTCTAAAGTTTCTATTTTTCACCACTTTTTAAAAATTAAAATGATACTTTAAGAAATTTATAGATACACATTATTTTTGTGTTGTTAGATGCCATCCAATCAATCCCAAATCATAGTAACCCTATGAACGACTGAACAGAACACTGCTTAGTACTGTGTCATCCTCATTGCCATCCTCAATCAATAAACACATTGATTCCAATGTATTTCTCCATCTTGCTGGATGTTTTCATCTTTTTAGCTTACCCTCCACTTTATCAAACATGATGTCCTTATCAAGGAAATGACCTCTAGAAACTACTTGTAAGAGGCAAAGTCATACTGTCCTCACTTCCAAGGAGTGTTTTGGCTGTACTTCTTTCAGGACATATTTGTTTGTTCTTCTGGTAGTCTATGGTACTTTCACTATTCTTTGCCAACATCAAAATTCAAAAGTATCAATTCTTCTACTGTCTTCCTTATTCATTGTTCAATT
>NW_006408530.1:16744494-16745932 GCF_000296735.1 Chrysochloris asiatica
GATTTAATGCTTGGCGTGTAATTTGAATAATAATGATGTTAACTCGTTTCCCTTCTAAGTGTATGGATATTATCATACACAGACATCATTGCACTTCAAGACAGATCTGGAACTGCTCTGTTTGAAGATGAATGTGATGCCATTGCCCTTCAATTTCTTATTACTGGCATGGCAAACAGTATGATTGTCTGGTTCAAATTGACTAATACCAGTCCATTTTAGCTAACTAATGTCTAGTATATCGATCTTTATGCATTCTACTTCATTTTTGATAACTTCTAATTTTCCTAGATTCATACTTTGTACATTCCACGTTCTGATTATTAGTGGATGTTTACAACTGTTTCTTCTAATTTTGAGTTGTGCCTCATCAGCATAAGAATTTCCTGAAAGATTTTCTCCAGTCATATTATGAAGATCAACTCATCTTTCTGAAGACAGATATTCCCCAATCATATTTTGAGTGCCTCCAACCAAAGGTGTCATGTTCTGGCACTATATCTGACCATATTTTGCCACTATTGATAACAGTTCTATTGTCTAATTGTGCAGAAGTGGGTCACCTTGCCTTCTTCCTAGACTGACTTAGTATGGAAGTTGTATTGAAACCTGTTCAACATGAGTCACCCTGCTGATATTTAAAATACCAATGGCATAGCTTCCAGCAACACAGCAACACACAAGCCACTATACTATGAGAAAGTAACAGACTAATGGCAGAGATATACATTAATTTGTAAGAATTCAAGCAAAGAGATCTTAATTCCGCTTTACTTCATTTCCCCCAATAGCAGCTTCTTGCAAAATAATAATACAATATCTTAACTAGGAAATTAACATTGACACATTGTATCACTCTTAGTCATAGTTCCCTGATTTATATATAGTCATGTATGTTGTGTGTATGTTTACATGTACATGTTTAGTTCTTTGAAATTTTATCACATGTAGGTTCATGTATCTACCACCATCATCAAGACATAAATGCATTCCATTATCACAAGAATCGCTCATCTTGCCTTTTTTAGTAACCACAGTCAATTCTATCCCGCAGTCCATCCCATCTCCTTTCCATCCCTAACACCTGAGAAGCAGCATTCAGGTCTCTAGATGCGTAATTCAGAGTTCTGGTGTCACACGGTAGGTTAATGCACTGCACTGCAACGGCAGTGTGAATCACAACATCGGAAGTTCAAGCTCACGAGCCGCTCCTCAGAAACCCTATATAGGGTCACTATGGGTCAGAACTGATTGAAAGACCCTTAAAAATAACAGCAATATGTATAATTCTGTGTTTTTAAGAATGTTACATAAATATATGGCGTATAACTTGTTACACTTTTATTTTTATTTTTCACTGTTGAGTAGTATTCTATGGCTGCATGTACCACAGTTTGATTAACCATTTATTAATTGAAAAACATCAAGTCAGGTTTTA
>NW_006408530.1:16746942-16747743 GCF_000296735.1 Chrysochloris asiatica
GTTGTCCATAGCATGTCATGATCCACACAATCTATAGCGTTTGCCTAGTCAACAAAGCACAGGTAAACATCTTTCTGATATTCTCTGCTTTTAGTCAAGATCCATTGGACTTCAGTAATGATATCCCCCATTCCATGGCCTCTTCTGAATCTGGCTTGAACCTCTGGAAGTTCTCTGTCAATGTATGCTTGAAACCATTTCTGTATTACCTTTAGTAAAACTTTATTCGTATGAGATATCAAAGAGATTGTCTGATGATTTCCGCATTCCAATGGATCACCTCTCTTTGGAATGGGCACAAATACAGATCTCTTTCAATCACTTTGCCAGATAATTGACTTCCAAATTTCTTGGCATAGATAAGTGAATGCCTCCTGTGCCACCTCACTTTCTTGAAATATTTCAATTTTTATTCCATCAATTCCTGGTGCCTTGTTCTTTGCCAATTCCTTCAATGCACTTTAGACTTCCTCCTTCAATATCATTGGCTCTTGATCATATGCTACCTCTTGAAACAGTTGAACATTAACCATTTTCTTTTGGTAGAGTGACTCTATGTATTCCTTCTATCTTCTCTTGACGCTTTCTGCATCATTCAATAATTTGCCCAGAGAATCTTTCAATAACGAAAATCGAGACTTGAAATTTTTCTTCAGTTGCCTCAGCTTGAGAAATGCTGAGCGTGTTCTTCCTTTTTGATTTTCTGATTCCAGATCTTTGCACATTTTGTTGTAATATTTGACTTTATCTTCTCTAGCTGATCTTTGAAATTTTCTGTTCAGCTCTTGTACTGCCTCATTT
>NW_006408530.1:16748018-16786364 GCF_000296735.1 Chrysochloris asiatica
TGACTGATGATATGGAGCTTTTCCATCTTCTCTTTCCACAGATGTAGTCAATTTGATTTCTATGTATTCCATCTGCTGAGGTCCATGTTGATAGTCATATCTTATCCTGTCTAAAAAATGTATTTGAAATGAACAAATCATAGATTTGTGACTTTTGGGCTATTATGAGTTAATTGTTATGAATATTGTTATACAGGTTTTTGTTTTAACATAAATTACACTTTTATTTTTCTTACAGTTGGCCAAGATATAGACTCAGAAAAATAGTTCTCTACCTTAAGAAACATGTGCACACAAGCACCAAAAAAATAGTGCGATGGGATAATAGGAAGTGGTGGGAATTCTACCTAAATAAGAAGTATGTACCCTAAGGAGAAATTACTTTACAGCTTTAGCAAACACTCCCATCTGGGAATATATCCATTGCCATTGAGTCAATTCCAACTAATAGCTTCCCTATAGGATGGAGTAGGACTGCTCCTTTGAGTTCCTCAAACTGTAAATCTTTATGGGAGCAGACAGCTTCGTTTTTCTCCCCTGGAGTGACTGGTGGGTTTAAATCACCAACCTTGTAGTTGCTGTTAGGTGCCATCAACTTGGTTACAAGTCATAGGGACCCTATGCACAACAGAACAAAGCATGGTCCAGTCCTGCACCATCCTCACAATTGTTATTCCACTTGAGCCCGTGCTGCTGCCACTGTGCCAACCTCATTGAGGGTCTTCCTAGTTTTCACTGATCCTCCACTTTACCAAGGGAATGGTCTCTCCTGATAATAGCCTGTCATCTAAGGAGCACTTTGACTGTACTTCTTCCAACACAGATTGGGTTGTTTTTCTGGAAGTGCATGGTGTTTTAGCATTTTTCACCAACACCAAAACTCAAATGCATCAATTCTTTGATGGTTTGCATATTCAGTTACCAACTTTTATATGCACATGAGGCTACTGAAAAATACCATGGCTTGGGTCAGGCTAGACTTTTTAAGACCCAGACCACCATTTTATTTATTCATTTATTTTAACACCTGACTAAGAAAATAATTCTGGCACTAAATCCTGGTGTGGCTCTGTGGATTAATGCATCAGATTGCAAAGTCGTTTGAACTGCAAGGTCGGTGGTTCAAGCTCACCAGCTGCTCCTGGAAAACCCTATACAGGGTCGCTATGGTTCAGAACCAACTTGACAGCACTTCACAACAACAACCTCATGAAACCCATAACTTTCTGAATTTATGTGTGCCTTATTTTTGTTTGTTTGTTCTGTTATTGTTATTTTTAATCAATGTTTTTGTACTTTAATCTCATTTTGGGATTTAGTTAGAATAAATGGAATGCATTTAATAGGCTAAATCATTCAGTCATTCATTCACCAACCATGGAAGGTCTACCATATGTTAAATATGCCCTGGAAGGTAAGTCAGGGCATTGGCTTGCTAACTACAAGGTCAGTAGTTTAAATCCACAAGCCGCTCCACTGTAGAAAGATAAGACTTTCTCTTCTCCTAAAACCTAGGAAATCCTATAAAGGGTCACTGTGAATTGGAACCAACTCAACAGCACAGAACCACCAACCACCATGAGTTAGGCATTTTTCAACAGAGATTTAGAGATGAAACTGCACGCTCACAAAATGTATGCTTGCAAATGGTATCTGAAAATTGGGCTTACCCTGAGGTTATATTTGCTTGTTGTTGTTTTTTTCTGACCACAAATTCTACAAAGAATTATTAATTAACTTCCTACATTTTTGCATAAGGACATATATGAATTTTTAAGAATCTAGATTTGTGGTTTCTGCTGAATAACTGAAAATCAGATAAAACTGAACTCATATTTCAGTGTGAACAAGTCAGTTGAAACAGAGTAGCAACTGCCTCATCATCAGAACAGGCGCTTCCCTGTTGGCTATATTCCCCTTAGCCAGTCTCATTTATTTATATGACTTGCCTGGCAAATCTTGAATGTTTACTATTTTCAAACGTGGGCGTTTACTACTTTTAATGTAGTGTGAAATAAAACATTAATCAAACAATAAACATATTAAACCATTTTTTTTAATAGCCACTTGATCCTTCTAGGAAAATTATTATTGATCTTGAGTTTTTACAACTTTAATTATATACCAACCACTTGCAGGAGAAAGATGAAACTTTCTACTCACTTAAAGATGTATAGCTTCTGAAATCCTATCTGGCATTGCTATGCATCAGAACCAACTCAGCGGCACACAACCACCACCACAAACACTCCAATATATAACTCCTCAGTCTTAAACAAAATATCAACCTTAATTTAACACTCACAATGAGTATAATATGGATACACAGAAAACCAACAGAAATGCATAAGTTTTATTTTTAAGCTTCTCATAATGTCAATAAATAGTTCCAGAATTCACTTAGTTAGAATTTAGAGAAGGTTTCTTAGGCAAAGTTGTTGCTCTTGTTAAGTGCCATCATAGTGACCCTATGTAGGGTTTTCAAGGAGTAGCTGGATAAACCAGCTATAACTCCTGTGGTTACCATAGCAGTCTCATGTTTATCCTACAGATATCAAATTATGTGTTCCATACATCAAAATGATCAGTGAATATGCAAGAGCTGTCTCTTAAGATCTGTTTGTTTATATACTCATTGCAGTAGGTTAGTATTTGAAACAAAGGGAAAAACTAATTTACTAAAGTAACTGTGGTTATTGTAAAGCTACATAACTTCTTTGGAAGATAAGGAATATTAGGACATAGTTGGCTCTAAAAAGTTAAACTTCTAGATGAGATGTCATAATACCAATATTAACACATACTTTTATTTTTGAACACCATAAAATTATTTAAAAATGGTCAAGTCCCAAGGCATTATCAACACACTTTACTCTAAATTCAGTGGCTGAATATGCCAATGTTTCATAATAGTTTGAAGTTTATAAGCCTCAGGGGAGTACATTAAGTGTCTTGATTTTCTTCAATAGAAGATACCTAGAAACAAGAGCAACAAAAATATGTTTTGCTTTGTTTCAACTAAAAGAGAACTGGAAGAATCCTGCTTTATTTACACACAAACTAATCTTATAAGAAACAGTTGTTCTTTTTTGTTCATAACCTGGCCTTATGACAAGGGTTAGGAAGACGAAAATGTTGCCTAAGGCACTTACAAGTCCTACAAAGACTTTATTAGAAAGAAAAATACACACAAATTCACTACTGATCCATTTATATCTTTTATCATGTTGTGTCAGCTCTCATGAGGAACCTGTAACTTAAGAGATTTAAGCACCAAAAAAATCGCAAAAGCAACTTTACAATGCAAAGAGCAAACCATTTAGATAGTCTTTCTTTATACATATTTGAGAGAAAAATCAGAAGCTTCAGAAAAATTTAATTTACTTTTGTTAAGATCAATGAACATTCTGTCCAACTAGTCTACTAAATACAAAAGGGCTTCAAAAAGCACATGGCAAAATGGGATTAAAGGATAACAGATAATTTCAAAAATATTTTATTATTACTAACTATATTATGACATTAATAAATTTTCCAAGCAATGGAAATTAAATTGGGGAAACTTAAATTATATAGAAAACAGCACAGCTACACTTGCTTAGCACAATATTATTATAATGTTCTTTATATCCCTGTGGAGTTCTGGTGTGGCCCAGTAAGATAAGCACTCAACCACAAGGTTGGTTTGAACTGCAAGGTCGGTACTCAGACTAGATAACACTTAACAACAATAGCATATCCTTGTTGCAACTAAATTGCTGCTTCAAAAATGGTAGGTGAATGTGGCCTGTCATTTATCATATGCATTTTATGACAAATCCCTTCAATTCTCAATATAGTTAAGTACAGTAATAATCAAACTTATCAAGAGAACAGTGGTTCTTCTGGTTAAATGTAACCAAATCTTCTAATCATACTGACAGTTACTAGATACATAAGGATGCTCTAAGGTTGCTTCTACCTTATAAAAAGAAGAAGTTAAATCACTGCAGTGAAATAAAACTACATCAGACAATAGTAGAGAAGTTAGTAGTTAAATTTCTGGCATATTTTTAACTTGCTCTATTATACTGGGTATATATTTTGATTACTGTTTTTATTAACTGAAACAGATATTATATTTCCTACATACCTTATAGGGGAAATGCATATCATAAATGTACCTTTAAAAATGCATAATTAGTTGCTTAATGGTAGAAGTTGACTTATTTAACTCACAGATTCCATCAAAGTAATAGTGATTTAAATTTAAAAAATCAAAAAAACAGGTTTAGTTCCTTCCTGGAGATGTAATGAACTGGAAAGAACATCACTCACAACCTTCAAAAACAACAAAATCTGGGAAAAAATACTTTATTCCCCCTTAAATGTAGTGAACTGCTAAAATGCTATGATTATCAACTGGCCTAGAGTCAGAGAGATAAGTGCCTTCAGGGAGATATGACATGTGAGAACTGGGTTTCCAGCGCATGATGCAGACTGAAACCAATAAGAGTTCAGATAGAGTGATTGCTGAATTGGTGGGAATTAAGAGTAGTGTAGAGGGTGAGAGCCCTTGGTTCCTCAAATGTGCTCCTTTTACAACATTTTCCCCATGAAACTCACTGATTATTTTTGGAAAATATTGAGAGATAATTGAGAAAGTTTCCCTCATTATACATAATTGGCAGAGGAAGCAGTGGGATCCATGAAAAGGGAGTGAAACTGAACCTTTGTTTCCTATGAAACGAAGCTTTAATCCAGTGTTTGTGTGTGTGTGTTTGTGTGTGTGTGTGTGTATGACACTAACTGTTACCTTTAGACACCAGTGAAAACTCATGGGACCTGGGAGAAAAGAACAGAAACAGCCCTCTATGTCTAGGGGAGGGGGAAGAAATATATATTTCAACTTTGGGAAAGACAAAGAATACTGGAGAGATTACACTCATGAGTCATGAATGCACAATGCCTATATAATTAAAAAATAATCCTTGCTTTTAAGTCAGTTCTGACTTATGGTGACATCATCTGTCACAGAATAAAATTGAATTTGAACTCTCTCAATCAGAACAAATATTATAAAAAGTATACCTATATTCAAATATTTGAACACTTTGATCTCTATTGCTATTTATAAGATGCTTGAATTTAAACAAAATATGAAAAATTTTAAAATAACAGGGAAAGAAAAAAAGAAACACAGCAATAATCAGGGCCAGACTCAGATATAATATAGAAATTGGAGTTATTCAGCAGATAATTTAAATAACTATTATTAATATGCTATAAGTTTTAATACAGTGACAATATAACATATCAAATGGGCAATTTCAATAGAGAGATGGAAACCATAGGATAATATTAAACAAAAATTACAGTAATGAAAAACAATAGCAGAGATGAATATGCCTTGAATAGGTTCATCAGTAGCTGCAAAACATTAAGGAAATAATCAATTAACTTTAAGCTAGTTAAATAGAAAATACAGGCTTAACAACAAGAAAAATAATGATAGACCAAAACAAAATGAAATACTAGAACAGAGTAAAAAGCTGTGAGATCACATGAAATGGTCCAACCACATATCCAAGAAATGTATATACTATTTCCAAAGATATTAAAACACAATGCATATATATATATATATATATATAAACAACTAGCAATATAAAGTTCAAACTGGTGGAAAAACAAAACAAAAAACATGCAATAAACAAAGAAGAAATCTTGAAGCTGGCTAAATAAAAAGGCACATTACATATTGAAATCCAAAGATAAGAAATACAGCAGAGTACTTTCAAGAAGTTATGAAAGCTGTCAAACAATAGAACAGCATGTTTTCCAGTGCTGAAAGAAGAGTAAATAAAATTCATAAAAGCATGAATTTGAATTTTAGTTCCTCTAAAGAATGAATTAAAAGGATGCCAAAGATTGATAAAAGCATAAATTTCTACAATAGATAGTCTAAGAAGAAACTCATTAGACACAGGCAGATTTTTGACAAAGTATTCAAATATGAAAAATTAATGGAGAAATAATAAGGAATAAATTGTGATTGAGTAAATGATGGTAATCATGCAAAAGGACATATGAAGATGGCTAGTAATCTCAACAAATACCTAGAGATATTGGCTCATATAAACATATAGAATGGCAGAATAAATTGTCAAAACAATAACAATACAAATTCCTAGAACTGAGAAAACATGCACAGTCAGAACCAAAATAGCTAATAAATATAAAACTCAATAAATAACTATTTAGATTAAATAAAGTAATATGAGTTATTGTTTCAGACCATAGAATTTTGAGAGATTACTTCCCTTTGTGGCAATGTGTATTAATACACTGGTTTGCAAAGTCAGTTTGAACTGCATGGTCGGTGGTTCAAGCTCACTAGCCACTCCTCAGAAACCCTCTACAGGGTTGCTATGGGTCGGAACCAAATCAATGGCACTTAACATAACAACAACAACTGAAACAGTGTTCAAATGATACACTAAGGTTCAACCTTGTGCTCAGGAAGCTAATCATACCTCAGGGCTGTGAGAATTCCTTAGTCCCTTGACTGGCTCATTCCTTGTCACACATACATACACAGTGTCGATGTGCCCTTATGGGGTACTTCAGCTTCAGATGAGTGGGATCTGAGGTTTCCTAAGTGTTTTAATACAACCTTGAGCTATACTTTAGCAGTTTCAAGGATTCCTGGTGTGGTGCTGTGGGTTATTGCAATGGCTGCGAAGTTAGTTTGAATCACAAGGTCAGTGGTTCAAGCTCACCAGTTGCTCCATGGAAACTCAGTACTGGGTCGATGTGGGTTGGAACCAACTTAATGGTAGTTAACATTTTTTTTTTTCTTAAATGTTTTATTGTGAATTATGTGATAGTTTACATGGGAGAACATTAGTTTTACATTTATTCTATTCTATTTTGTCTCATTGCCATGGTTACAATGCCCTCCATGCATCATCAACCAACCAAAGGATATACCCTGCAAGCCTGCCCCCCACACTCCCCAGGTCTTCAGCACACAATCCCTCTCTCTCTCTGGATCTAAAGTCCCCAGCTGCTCCATCACTCCACGTCACCGTCTCTGCCTCCATCTCAGGCATCACTGCTTCTCTGGGTAGGGTCCCACTCTCCACTCTTCTCCGTTGATGGTCCTAGAGACCTCCGCTCCTAGACTGGAGAAATAATCACTCCCTTCCTTGCTACAAAATGTCTACCTTTGCATTTCCAACCCTCACAATCCGTCTTGATAACCATTATTCTCTACAGTATTGTGAGTAACCCATCTGTAGTTCATTTCATCAGCTCCACCTAGACAGACTGGATAGTATTCACTGGTGATTCTGCCTTCCTCCATGCCCCCTAGCTCTAGGTTCACTCTTGAAAGCTTGTAAGCCAGTCACTTCTTGCCTTTGTAGTCCCCCACCCTCCCCCACCCCCCATTTGGGTATCCAATGTCCAAGTTGCCCATCTCTGTCTACTCTGTGTGTGGAGGGGGTGGGAATGATCCTCTCTGTAAAGATTTGTTCCCTCTTTTGAGCTACTGCTTCCATAGGTGTAGGTCAAATTGTATCAGAATACTTTTTTTTCCCTCTTCTTTCTTCTTCAGGTTGAGCTCTGATCATCCAGTCATTGTAGCCAGGTCAAGTGGGTATTATCTGCAAGTGTGGGTGTTCTTGTGCATATGCCCTCTCTTCTTATCAGCTGGACACTTTACTCTCCACTCTAGTACTCTGTGGCTATGTCACTGACTCTGGGCCCAAGAGTCTCCAGGTCTTGCCACACTGCTGGCTAAGTAGGTCTCCACCTGGGTTCACAGGAGTCTACTGAACATTGTAGGGCTTAGCTTGCAGCCTCATGGCTCTTTTTCCCTCACTTCCCCTTATCAGTGATGAGCATAGTCACCAATCAGAGCTTGTATTCCCATTGAGTCTTAGTCTTGGAAGGGAATGGCAGTTAACATTTTGAAGCTCTAAGGATGCCTAGGTTTTTAGGTCAAGTTCAGCAATCTTTGTCTGTTTTGAGCCAAAGTATTTCAGGTTTTTTGGGCCACATACGTATCATCTTTTTCTCCTCCTCCCCGCTTTCCTCCTCTTCTTATTGTGTTTTTTCCCCTTCCCTCCACTCTTCTTCTTCCTCCCCTTTCCTTCTCCTCCTTTTTATTTTTTATTTTTAAGAATCCTACGAAAATGTGAACACATTCTGAGCAGGAGGGCTGTACAAAAGAGCTTCAGGCTTAAATTTTCTGACTCTAAATATTATCAGAATTTCAATAGAGGTGGCATGACAACATCTTTCAATATTAAGTCTACTAGATGGTGGACCCTCACAGTCTCTCATTTTCAGCTACAAACTATAAACATATAGTCCATCAAAATGGCTGAAGACATAAGAAATGTATTTTCCAAGGCGTTCATTTCTAAACATTCATGTCTAAAGTTATTTTAAGTTGATGTCTGTAGTCAAATTAATCTATATTCTAAACACACCAGGTAAAATCACCCCTTGTCACATTGTTTCTATGATTGTACAGAATAATTTAAAGATGGTTCCTGAGATTTCTACTTTCTGTTGTTCACACCATATATGAAACCCTCACATTCACTGTGGACGTGACTTGTGAGTATGATTGGATTCTACTCCTGATACTTGTTCATTGATATCATGATCCTTATTAAAGTGACAGGTTGATTAATCATTCTAGGTTGTTGTTTAGTGCTGTTGAGTTGGTTCCAACTCATGTTGTTGTGTGCCGTGGAGTCGATTCCGACTCATAGTGACCCTGCACAGGGTTTCCAAGGCTGTAAATCTTTACAGGAGCAGAAAGCCTCATCTTTTTCCCGCGGAACAGCTGGTAGTTTCGAACTGCTGACCTTGTGGTTCACAGCCCAATTTGTAACCACTAAGCTACCAGAGCTCCTTAGAGGCCCTATATAGGGTTTCTGAGAAGCAGCTGGTGGGTTTGAACCACTGACCTGGAGGTTCAAACTGACCTTATGGTTGGATGCTTATCCTACAGTGCCAAACCAGAATTCTAATCATTCTAGGTGGGCCTGACTTAATCAGGACTTAACAACAACAACAACAAGAGCCTTCCTGAATAGGAAAGGTCAAAGCAGGAGACTCTCTTCTGCTTGCCTTGAAAACTAAACTGCAGTGTTGTCAGGTGACCTCTGTTAGGGCCACATGGCTGCTATCAGATTTGCCTCCTGGTGTTCACAATGGTCCCTATGCAAAAGCTAGGGACATCAATCATAAATTTGAAAGAAGGTAAATTCTACCAAAAATAATGTGAGTTTTTAAGAGGACACTAAACCACAAAAAGTAATGTAACCTGTCCAATGCCTTCTTTACAGCCTTGGGGGCTTCAAAGTAGAGATACCACACAAGCCAGGCTGGATGTCTGACCTATAGAATTGAGATAATAAATAAACCAGTTGCTGTTGAGATAACCCTACTTATGGTGACCTGATACATGTCAGAATACAACTGTGGTAGATAGAGTTTTCAATGGCTGATTTTTTGGCATTACTTCCAAGTTGCCTTTGCATAAACTTGAACCTTAAACCTCAAGCCCAAAGCATTAAATGTCTGGACCATCCAGGTACTCCAAGAATAGAAATGTTATTATTTAAGTTACTAGATTGTGGTAAATTGTTATACAACAATAGAAACGAGTACAATCACTGGACACAGATGGCCTTTACAATCCTATTTTACTTATATAATTCCTATGATCTAGGTTTGCCTTTTCCATGAACATTCAAATACAATCAATCCCTTTGCAGAGTAAGTGTCCACATCCTATCAACTTTAACACATGCTGTCAATGCCAGGGATTGCTCTTGTTATTGCTAGTTGTTGTAGATGTGGTATCTGACACACAGTGAGCCTATGCAAACTGGGACCAGACTTTGTGATCCATAGGTTTTCATTAACTGGTTTTGTTAGTAGATTACCAGGTCTATTTTCCCAGGCTGCTTTAATCTGGAAGCTCTACTGAATCATGTTCAGCATTATAGAAACACATAAACCTCCACTGACAAGCAGGAGGATGTTGTGCATGGGTTTCATTGTCCAGGAATTGAACCAGGGAGTCCCATGTGGGGTGAGAATTCTACCACTAAACCACCAATGCCCCATAGAGACAGAAACCAATGGTCATGAAATGGCTTCTGACACATGGAGTCTCCATGTGTTGCAGAGTGGAACTACCTGTCATCGGGTTATAAGTGGCTATGATCTTTGGGAGCAGATCACTAGGTTTTTCTATTAACCTTTTGCTTAGTAGTCAAGGGCTTAACCATTAATGCCACCCAGAAACTCCTCTGTAATTGGGTTGTTGTTGTTGTAGTTGTTGTCATTAAGTGTCAAGTGAGCTCTGACTCATAGTGACCCAGTATAGGGTTTCAGAGGAAGAGTTGTTGAGTTTGAACTGCCAAGCTTGCTGTTCAAATGACCTTGAGGTCAAGTGTTTATCCTACAGAACCACACTAGATCTTTGCAGTCCAGTGCTTATGCTAGAGCCATTAAAATACCAATCCAACAAGCCTTCTGGTTTCTGAAGTAAAAAGAAACAGGAAAATATGAAAAATCTATGGCACAAAGTCAAGTACAAGGTTGACATTTTGTACTTCAAAATATTGCATCAGCAGACTCTGATCTATGACAATTCAACATAAAATTCGGCAGGAAAAAAATGTAGTAAAACTTTTAGACTCAAAGCCTGTAGAATCTCCTGTAAAATTTTCAAGTCTTTATATGCACATGGAAAGGAAGACTTGTCGATTGCAACTTGTGTGTATGCAGAGTTAGGAGACAGTGAGTAAAAGGGCCAAAGAAGAATCCATGTGTATATATCATGGGCAGACACATGCCAACCATCCATTACCCAGGTGGTCATGTCTCCTCTAAAGCTGCAGTAGTGAGTTAAGTAACCTGCTTAAAAACCCCACAATCTCCTAAACCACAGCCACCTGGTTTGTAATTATAGACTTTATTATAAATAGATATAAGCTTTGAGTGATTAGTTATTGTGTACAAAGTATTCAACCATGGACCACCTGATTTTCACATACTGCTGTACCTTCTCCTTCCTTTGATACATCTTGGCTATTAATAGAAAACACCTGTTTCCTGATAGTCTTTCGAGCTATACAGACATGCATTTATATAGAAACAGCTGGGAGAAAGGTCCTTGTGAAGGACAACCAACTCCAATTCTTATCATTGCAAAAATTTCTCCTATAGCTGCTGATGGAAGCAGTTAAGCCTGTCTTGCATCACTTCGGCGCACACTACAACAAACAAAGTGAAGCTAGGGAAAGTCTTTAACTACTGTGGGAGGATTAAGGAAATCCTGAAGCAATAAGGCTAGGATTTCCATTTGATCCTAGAAACAAAACAGCATTTCTAAAAACCACAGGTGAATGAAATAAGCTGAAAGTCAGGAGCTAGGTTGCAAGTATTTACTGCTGCCCTCTGACATCTTTCTGAGCACCTGCAGTCACCTACAGTTTTCCCTTCCTGATACACAGATACACGGGAAATCCAGTGCCACTGATAACCTATGAACAGCTAAAGAAAATGAATGGTGACAGGAAATGAAAGTGACAGCGACAGTTTGTGGCTGTTTGATTACTTAGATGCAATGAATGGTGGCCACAATGTTTCCTGTTAACAGGTGCCTGCATAGAAAAATAAAAAAGCAATCAAACTAGTAACGGACATTTCAAAACATTTCAGAGAAGGTTTTAACAAAACACCTCCTTAATGTCCTTTATAGAAGCTACCACTCATCCTGAAAGCAATTGTCACCATAAGGCAATGGATGCAATGCTCGCTCGGTGGCTTATCTGCCAAGCGCAGGTGAATCAGATGTTGGAAGACTGGACTAAGCAACCTGTATGGTTGCATCTGATGCCAAAGTTCTAAGAATTATACAGGATGAATGGGTAAGGACTTTGGGCATCAGTTTAATTCCCATAAGTCATTTTATCATGTGACCTCCTATCAATTAGTTTACTTATCTGCATCTTAATTCCGCCTCATGTAAAATGCTACTTTTCCTTCTTGCCGAGTTAGAACTCTTCTAAATGTATGAGATACATGAAGAAGAGTTACAGTGTTAGGGATTTTGGGAATCAGTTTTTCAATCTATCTTAGATGCCATGTACTGTGAAACATTAGAGGTTAAAACTTCAAAGAAGACTCTTAGTCATGACCTTTATTTTCTTGTCAGTAATCTTGGGGTGTTGCTTGTTCCTTGGTGTTCCCTTGCTTCCAGTTGATCTTCACTTGGCTTCTTTCACTGGGTGTATGTGTTTCTGTTTCTATTCTAATTTTTCTCAGAACTGATTAGGTTAAGGATATACTCTATACTCGCATGACCTCATTAGTATAACAACTTGTTATTTTAACAGGAACATACCTACAGGTACAAGGACCAGGACGTCAATATAGATTTTGGAGAGACACAAATGAATCCATAACATCAGTATGAACACTAACCACAACACTGGGGAGTGTTTTGGCTCAGCATGCTTTTATCGCATCTTTCCTTTGGATGCTTATTCTTTTAAGATTGCTTGTAATTTTCTTTTGAGAATCTAGATTCTAGCCTCTCCTCTAGACTTGTATCACTTCCATCTACTTCACATCCCTCTTTTCCAGCAGCAACCCTACCAATCACCTTCGTCCTAATAAGTTCCTCTCCACTCAGAAAAATGTGAACCTTCATTGCACGGTTCAGCCTTTCTCCTTGAAATGTTTCTCTTTCTTTTTCTTTTTTTTTTTTCTCCTTAAAAAAATAAAAAAGAAAATGCTTTAGAGAAATATGACTGTAATTAACAACTGACAAAAATATCTGGGCTTGAGCTGAAGTGGGAAATCACAGAGGTTAGTTACTTATTTTCTCATGCATTTACCATTTGTTCTCTTTTCTCAGGGAAGTTAAAAGACCTGAGGTTCAAACTTAATAAGGCCCCATACTGTTTCTAAGAGTATTTACAACATGCAAAGTATAAGCCAGTGCATTGCTTATATTTAAATTTGTTTTCACTCATCTAAGCTATTACACAGTATGCCATCCCTAAACCTTTCATAATAAGGAACACACATTTCTCAGCCACGAAAGGAAATGAAATGTTCAGCAATTTGAGCTCTCTGGTACTGGGAAGGTGACAAAACATTTATATGTATCCAATACATTCCACTGATTTGGCTCCAGTGTTAGGAGGTACTGCCTCGGGCAGAGACCTTTTGCAGGTTCTTGGGAATTCGCAGGTGAACCAAATGGCCTATAGCCATGACAACAACATCTTTCAAAAGACTCAACTTTACTAAATAGATTCCCCATGTGCATTTTCTCTTTCTGAACAACAATCTTTTTGAAAAAAATTGAATTGATAAAAAAAAAAATATTTGTTGGCTTTTGTAAAAAGACAGATTCCTAAAAACAAAGGACTAAAGTATCAAGAGGCCATTTTCCCTTGTGTTATGGACACAGAAAAATCTGCTCCCTAATAGTTATCTGTCTCTATTTCACTAATTTTTAAATTCCTGTTACATGAAATAAGCGTTCATGGTATAGTGGTTTAAGCATTGGGCTGCTAACAAAGTTCAGCAGTTCAAACCCAATAGCCACTTTGTGGCATAAAGATGAAACGGTATGCTTCCATAAAATTGTGTAGTCTCAAAAGCCCTATGGAGCAGTTCCACTCTGTCTTAAAGAGCCCGACTATAAGTTGGAATCAACTCCATGGCAGTGGGATTTGTTTTATTACCTGAAAAGTCACTCTATAAGAGTACATTGTCATGATGAGGAAGTTAAGGTTTAGAACCAAATGCTATAAACTTGCCCATATATTGTGGTTGTGGTCTATTGAGACAGTTAAAACTCATAGCAACCCTGTAAAGGTCTTCCAAGGAGTAGCTGGTAGGGTAGAACTGTCACCAATGCTGTTAGCAATACAGTGCTTATCCTATACTACCATACCGGTATACTGCTGTTGTTGACCACCCTCAAGTCAGTTCCAACTTATAGCCACTCTGTATAGGGTTTCCCAGGAGCTCTGAATTGCAGACCTGGTGGTTCAGAGCTTATCCTCCAATGCTACACCAGAACTCCCACATAAAGGTGTAAAAATGACCCAGATAGTGAAAATTTGTTTATTTATTTGATAATGACTAAATGGAGTTCTGGTGTGGTATTGTGGGTTAATGCACTGGACTGCCAGGTCGTTTAAACTACAATGCCGGAAGTTCAAGCTCATCAGCTGCTCCTCAGAAACCCTGTACAGGGTTGTTATGGGTTGGAACAGACTCAATGGCACTTAATAACAACAGCATCCGAGTGGACTTCTGGTATGGCACTGTGGATCAGCAATGGACTGCGAACCACAAGATCAGCAGTTCAAACCCACCAGCTGCTCCTGGAAACCCTATACAGGGGCACTCAAAAACAACAACAACATAGAGGTGGAGTCCTGATGTGGCGCTGAGGGATAAGCACTGGATCGCAAACTCACTTTGAACCTCAAGGTAGGCAGTTAAAACTCACCAGTCCCTCCTCAGAAACAGTATATGGTTGAACCTTATTCCAAGGCACTTAACAACATTATACTGCTGGTGACAGATTTTAAATAAAGCTATTCACATAGTGATCATTTTGGGAAATATTGTTGTAGTTAACTGCCGTCAAGTTGGTTCCAACTCAGCGACCCTGTAAAGGGTTTCCGAGGAGCAGCTGGTGAGTTTGAACCATCGACCTTGCGGTTCAAACCGACTTTGCAGTGCAGTGCTTTATCCTACCGCATCACGACACCAGGATAAGAAGCATACATTATTTTTATTAAGCCTATTTTATTAATAAGAAGCCCTGGTAGGGTAGTGGATTAAAAGATGAACTGATAACTACAAGGTTATCAGTTTGAATCTACCTACCAGTCAGTCTAAGGGAGAAAGATGAGGCTTTGTGCTCCCAGCAAGATTTACAACCTCGGAAACCCTATACAGGTTTATTATAAGTGGGAATTAACTCCGTAGCACACAACCATCATCACCACCACCACCACCACCACTAATAATAATATTAGTGGATTTTTTTTATATAAATTGTCTAAAACAAATTCGCAAAGGTTTCAAAAGTTATTTGCATCATTAACCAAAATTCTCATAATTTTCCTTAATTTGATGTTTGAAAGATCATGTGATCATGTAATAATTTCTGAAGGTGCTTACATTCCTTGTTCGTTTATTGTATGGACTGTGGTATAATGTTTTATCTGGCTTAATATTTTTGTGCTTATAATTTAAAATATGCATATAGCCCATTTTTATACTGTTTGTCTTTCAAACACAGCTAAGGTTAGTGTTTTGAAACCAAGTGAATGTATATTCAAATTAAGAGTAATTACAGATGGTTTATCAAAAGCAAAGCAATTGGGCAGTTGTGTGACTAGACATCTCCTCAGAAATGAAATGTAGATTGGGCAACCTCGGAGCTTATAGTTCTGATGATGCTTCTTCAACAGAAGAAAAAATGAGAAAGTTTTATATACAGATGCTATTTGCACACAGGGAACAGATCTATCTTTAATTCTAAATGGTACTTTCTTATTTCAGGGCAGAAAGTTGATCAGTCTTCATACTCATACATAATACATTCTGAAATCAGGTGGGATTATATAAACAGATTGTAAAATGCAGAATGTACATTTCTTTCTTTTCTTTTCCCCCTTTGGACTGTTTCACAATGAATTTAGCAGCTTTAAAACTGTGCATGTGTCTAATATGTATTAACTACCTCTTTCCACTGGATACTATAAGTACGGGAGTTACTAAGCTAAATAAAACAGAATCCTGGTCCATCCGGGGCTTACATTCTACTAGACAAACTCTGTCGTGGTTCAATGATTAAGAAAATCAACGGAACTGAACAAATGCTCCATGTTCCATTTATTTCACTTGTCAAGGAAGCAGCTACTGCAAAAACTATAACTTTAGAGTTTTTGTTTTTTTTCAAAAGCTTATGAACAGTTTATTTAGATGGTGACTACTCACCAAAATGAGATGTCTTTAAATCCATATTTAAGATTTTTAATGGCAAAGAAATGCCTAATTTAATACCATTTTTTTTGTAAAAATACAAAAAGAACAGTCATTGTCTTTTCAGTCTGTCTCTGTGTTCAAAGTGTTGAGACTTTAAAGACTAAGTTGTAGAATGTGACTTTGACCTTACACAATCACCAAAGTATAGAAATGTTTGTGCTCCAAGGTACTTACAGTTGACATTCCAGTATACCTGCAGTCATATGATCCTTCAAACCATCTACAGGGGAATTTTTATAATTTAGAGTTTTCAATGTTCCCTCAGGGGCTTGACTTTCTCATTGGAAAAAAATAATTTGTTTTTGTTTTATTTATTTTTTTTTAAATCATTATTTCTTATGTATGCCAGGCATAATACTATTCATTGAAGATAAAACTCTAAACAAAAATAATGCGTTGCCTATTTTACAGGCCAGTTGAAACTACTGATACGAAGATGGAAAACTGCAACATAGTGTGATAAGTACTATCATGAGTGACAATCAGGTTGTTAGAAAATAAGCACTGGACTGCTAACTACAAGGTTAGTAATTCAAACCCACCAGCCACTCCTTGGAAACTCTATACAGGGTCGTTATGATTCAGAACTGACGCAATGGCACTTACAACAACAACAACAGCCTCAATTTTATAGTTTAAGGAAATCAGCCTGGAAAAATAAAGTTTATCCTAAGGCCATGATGAAGGAATTCTTGTAGTATCGTGGTTATGAGTCAGGCTGCTAACCTCAAGGTCAGCAGTTCAAAACTACCAGCTGTTCCATGGGAGAAAGATGAGGCTTTCTGCCCCCATAAAGATTTACAGCTGCAGAAACCCTATACAGGGTCACTATGAGTCAGAACTGACTCCACAGCACATCATCACCACCACCAACACCAAAGTCATGGTGAGTGGACAGACAGTTAGAGGGAATGGGATGTTAGTTTCTTGTTGTTAAGTGTCATCAAGTTGGTTCCAACTCATAAAGGGTTTCTGAGGAAAGGCTGGTGGGTTTGAACCTCTGAAATTGAGGTTAGCAGTTCAACGATTATCCTACACTGTCATACCAGGACTCCATTATTGTCCTAAGTCAGAGGAAAAACAGGAGACAGTTTATTTTGTATCAAAGGCCATAATTTGGAGGGCTGACTGGTGCTAGATAATCTACTTTTAGGACAGTTTGTATATAACTTAGTTTGGGGTATTGTCTGGGAACTCAGCCAAACTGAGAATAAGGGATCTTATTTCTTTCCATGCAGACCTTATCAGAGGGCTCTTTTTATTACTTCCAAGCATGCCAGGTGAGTTCCAACACTATTTATCCCAAGAAACAGAAAGTAGAAGCTGATGGTCTCTTAAGGTCTAGGCCTAGATATCGGTTGCTATCCTTGCCTTTCTATTGGTCAAGCAGTCACAGGGTCTATCTGATTCAAGGGTAGTGGATGTAGGCTCTTCTCAATGGGAATCATGTGAAAAAATAGACAGCCATCTTTACCCTACTTCAACAAATAAAGGCAGAAGGGGCAAAGAATAGAAAACGTATAAAAGGAGCAAGAGGAACAGAGTTTGTATGCTTATATCATGTGTACTTCTGTCCAATTCTGACACATAAGAACCTATTATTAAAATGATTAATACTCTGCAAATAGTATTGAGATAGTAAATACCTGGCATGTCTTGTGAAGATAAGAAAATGAGAAGGAAGTCTTTACTGAAGCTAATCAAGAGTGTCCTAAAGAGAGAACCAGGAGAAGGGCAGAGGACACAATTTTTGGATAGATTGAAGATGGAGTTGTGCTTATATATTCCTAAACAGGGATTTGGAGAACATAAACACAAGGCTTGGGAGAAAGAACAGAGTGATACTGTGTTACTAGAGACTAAGAATTGGAGGTTACATTATGATTATTAGAGCAGACAGATGAATGAAGACTAATGGGGTTAAGCTGGCAGGTTGTTCATCCAAAAAGTTTCTAGATACAAGTGAGGGAGCATGTAAACCTTTCCTGAGTCTACCATATCTTGGAAGGAGTCAGCTGAGTCTAGAGAGAAAGCTTAGACTTCTGTGGGGGAGGGCTCTGTTAACATACAGTGATGCTTATGTGTGTGCATATTTACACTCCTGGTTGGGAATGGCTGAGAGGCCCAGGTTGTGTGGAAGGCCTTGACTCTCACAACTGTTGACAACACCCTGTCCAGTGCTTCTCTGTTGACTATAATTGTTACTAATTGTGAGCAGTTGATTGCCAGCTGCCCTGATCAGAGGTATCTAGAGAATGCAGCCCTCTTTGATAGTGTATGGCACAGGGAAATAGGATTCAAGTACAAAGACATACATGGCTTGATTTTAAGATCTCTTTCATCTCTAAAGCACAAGGTTCATCTCTTCTTGAAATCTTCACCCAAGATGTTTCTAACTCCCATCTTTAACTCACAATCTGATACTAGCTTATTCTACTATACAGGTAAATAATTTGTCCACAAAAGGGTTTTGAAGCCTTCAAAGCAGAAACTGTTAATTCCTCTCCCTTCCTTCCACTTTGTCACCTGCTCTCTCTTACACATTTCCATCTGAAAATACCTTAGGTTATTCATATCAGAGATAAAACCCAAGTGGATTGCCCACTCGGCATGCTCGCTAGCCTGTTCCTGTACAGCCACACACGTACACCCTTCTGCAGAAGTAAATTTTGCCTTGCTGTGGTAATTTATTCTCACAGAGTGTCTTTTGTGTGACATCAGGATTCATTTGTAACACAGATATGGAGAGAAATCAAATTTTAGATACATGTTGCCATTGTTAAGTGCTGTTGAATCAGCTCTGACTCATAGCAACCCTTCATAGAGTTTCAGAGGAGCAGCTGGTGGGTTTGAACTATCAACCTTTTGTTTCACTGTCCAGTGCTGATCCTACAGTGCCACAAGAGTCCACAGCATAAATTCCATATACATTTTTTAAAGTAATTTGCCAGAAAATGACTCTTCAAAATAGTCTTTGTGCCATTTGACAGAACATCTCTGAGTTCACTCATTCATCCTCCTATCTTTTATATTCTGCTATTGGTTTTAAATTTTTAGTTATTATTTTTTTTCACTTTTAAAATTTCCACATATATCTTCTTTGTACTTTCCATTTCTTTGCTTAGACTTTTCATTTCTTTGAGAAAAAGTATGTTTCGCATATGTCCATAATGGCTCAATAAATACTTTTTATAATGGATGCTTTAAAAAGTTTAACAAGTTATTTCTGTGCATTTCTCATCTTTGTGATGGCACATCCTACTTTTATTATTCATTTGGGATCTTAGTAGTTTTGGGTATGAAGAATGTTTTTTTCTAACTCCGGACATATTCAGTTGTATGTTATAAGAATTTGGATCTCATTTAAATCTTCTGTTTTGGCAAGTTTCCTCTGACACCAACCACAAAAGATTTATTATCTTTTTCAACTTCATTACTCTCAGACAGGGGTACAAGTCCAGGGTCTCACTCAGCCTCTACTGACACTGCCATGTCATTGGTATGGGTTCAAATCTCTCATCATTCTGCCTACTCTCTCTGCCTAGTCTCCTCTTTATAATGTTAATGGTATTAATTATACTTGACATAATATAAAACAACAACATATTTTTAATATGTAGTGTATATAAGGTAAGCATGGAATTTCAAGCCGAACTTTCTAGAGTCTAGTGTAAAAATAAAAGGAGTCCTGATGATGCTGTATGATAAGCACTGAACTGCTAACCACAAGGTCACAGTTTAAACCCACTAGCCTCTTCTCTGGAGAAAGATGAGAGTTTCTGCTCCAGTATAGATTATAACTTCAGGAATTCTATACAGGGTTGCTATGAATCGGAATTAGCTTGATGGCAGTGAATTGAGTTTGAGCTGAGTGTAAAAATAAACACAAAGTGTAAACAGGTTGCTTTAGAAACCTTTTTGGAGCTTATTCTAATATGGATTTTCAAGCACAGATCATGGTAATAAATAGTGATTTGTTTCCACTTTTTTTTTAAGACCTTGGAGAACCTTTTATTTTATACATTTGCCCTTTTGATAACATGTCCACTATGTTTTTGTTTGATTTGTATCCTTATGATTCTAGTTTCTAAACTAAAAATAAGACAATAACTCTAGTTTTAAAATATCCTAAAATCAGAAAATTTTAAAACTTTCTCCAGTTTATAAATATGATAAAATGGAACTATTAATGAGTGAGGAAACTTGCCAACAGATATATTTAATAGCTTATCTATGACTTAATTGTTTTAAGCACCTTCGAGTTGGGTCCGACTCACAGCGACCCTGTATGGGATTTCCGAGAAGCAGATGGTGAGCTTGAACCTCTGAACTTGTGGTTGAAACCAACTTTGTGGTCCAGTGCATTATCCTAATACCTAGTACCACACCAGGATTCCTATCTATGCTTTTATGAGGGAACATTCATATAGTGATAAAGAGGAAACATCTAGTAAAGTTTGACTCATGACACTATTCACCATTTTGTTCCTTTTAGAGGCCAATGAAACAAAATGGTAAAACCTTAGTACTCATAACTCTTTAAGAATTCAGATAGATTCTTGATGTCCTGTGGCTACTACTTTGTTATTTTTACACAGTTTTATAATTTTCACTGAAATATTTTAACTCCTCCATGCAAAACCAAAGTCTTCCTAAATAGGAACTAATTCCTCTAGCACCAGTGGGAAATAAACTATACATGTGTTACCGGTACTCCATAGTAATCTTGGTGTGGTGCTAAAGGATAAGCACTGGACTGATAACATCAAGGTCAGTGGTTCAAACCAACCAGCTGCTTGTAAGAAACCCTATACAGGGTCACTATGAGTCAGAACCAACTCAACCCATAGCACTTAAGAAAAAAAAAAAAACACTTTTTTTTTTTTCTTCATCAGCAGAGCACCAGACCTAGCTTCTGTAGAGTTATTATGTATCATTGAACCACCTTCAAGTTTGTGGTTATGAGCAAACCATTTGTACTACCCAAGAACCTGAAACTAAATATATAATTTGTAGTTAAGTGCCATAGAGTTGGTTCTGACTCATAGTGACACTGAATACAGTTTCTGAGATTATAAATCGTTGTGAAATCAGAAAGCCTCATCTTTCTCCCTGAGAATGGCTGTAGGGCTTGAACTGCTAGCCTTGTTGTAAGAAATCTAGTGTCTATCCTACAGTGACACCAAATTCCCATATATAATGTAAGGAAAGGAAAATCAAAGTATGGAAGGACATTTTATCTTATTTATCTTACCATTTTATTTCTTTTAGAGGCCAATGAAACAAAATGGTAAAAACTTATTTTTTCCAAGTTCTTAATATTATTACTTTAATAGAGAAAATCATGACACATTTGTAGCCTAAACTGAGTAGCAAGATGATAAAGAAGAGTTAAATATAAATCCCAAATAAAATATCATAAAAACTTTCCAGTTACCAGAGAAATGGAGAACAAGAGAAAAAGAGGACAACATGGAGAAAAAATTTTCCCTTCCCAAAAGCTCTTTTTGAAAATTACTTGGAGACCTAGAGACTCTGTTGACTTTAATTAAGTGCTCATTAGATTGACAAACTTTTTTTTAAAAAAATGATCTTGCTTGCCATGTGGGTTTTCATATGCTCTCCTGGCTTTCCCTCTAAATTACTTTAGAACCCTTTCAGAATAACTTGTTTATTCAAGGGAAATTACTCATAACCCTTTAAGAATTCAGATAGATTTTTATGTCCTGTGGTTACTACTTTGTTATTTTTACACGGTTTTATCATTTTCACTAAAATCTTTTAACTCTTCCATGCAAAACCAAAGTCTTCCTAAATAGGACCTAATGCCTCTGGCACCAGTGGGAAATAAATTATAATCTTCAAAATCTCCAGAGTCAGATGTCAATTCAGACATAATTGAAAAGGTAAAGTCTTGGAGGCTGGAACTATAACCAAATAAACAGTGGAACAATATTTTCCAGCCATTCATTTCAAATGGAAAAAAAGAAAATAGATTGTCTATTTGTTTCTGTGTGGATATGAATACTATCTCCTGACTGAATATTTTAGTTTTGTAACAAGTTTTATCCATCTGTCATAAATACCCTCAATTTACTAAGGTACTAAAACAGCATCATATTAAAGAAACAGTGTGATTGAGAGATTTAATGCTAGGACAAACCAAAATGTCTACTTTGAAAAAATACTACTTAGAAATATTATAATTAATTAAATTTACTATGGTTATTTCCTGATTCTTATTTTCATGTTGTAAGGTTATTTTCGAATTTTATTGCAGTATTAAAAGATAGTATTACCTCAATAATAAAAAGACAAATAACCCAATTAAAATTTTTAATCCAATTAAAATGAAAAGATACTTCACCAAAGAAAACATTTAGGTGACTAACAAACACTAGAAGAAATGCTCATGATAATTAGCCATTGTTACTGATGTTGTTGTTGTTTAGTGCTGTCAAATCAGTTCAAAATCATAGTGACTTTCTGTAGGGTTTCTGAGGAGCATCTGGTGGATTTAGACATTCAGACCTTGTGGGTAGCAGTTCAATGCGTATCCTAGTGTGACACACTGGTGGTGGTGGTGTGCCATGGAGTCAGTTCCAACCCATAAGGACCCTGCATAGGGTTTCTGAGGCTGTACATTTTTAAAGGAGCAGAAAGCCTCATCTTTTTCCTGCAGAACGGCTCTTAGTTTCAAATTGCTGACCTTGAGGTTAGCAGCCTGACTGGTAATCACTATGCTACCTGAGCTAACAACGAGGGGACCACGCTCACGTCAGCACGAGCATACGCTCACGGCACTCCCATGCCAACCTCATGACAATAGCAGCCAACCCCAGGCCTGCCAGCGAGACCCTCCCCCAACTCGGCAAGTGCCACACTGTGGCTCCAGATTTTAGTTCTTTATATTGAAATTCTATCTAATGAAATTACTTAGGCTGAAGATTATGACCAATTTCACAAAGCTTGGGAATCGTATCATTAGTGGCATGATGGTTTCACCTGGTATATAGTTACACATTTTTTTATTCTATTATATTGACTATTTAATTCAGAACTCTAAGAATTGTAAGACAACATGGAATTGAATTAAAGGAAATAATTAGGTGACTAAATATTTTAGTAATAAACTAACACGAAATACCAATTTACATCAGTTAGAATGACTAAGTGTATGAAACTTGCTCAGGAAGTTAAATATACACCACTTCTTTATGAATCTGTAATTCAACTCCAAGGTATTCACTAAAGAGAAATGAAAGCATATATATTCAAAAAGACTTGTACAAGAATGTTTGTAGCAGTTTTATTTATCCATATACTGTAAACAGTAAGCATGTCCATCAACAGGAGAATAGATAACCCTGCTGGAGTATATTCACACAATGAAGTATTACTGAGCAATAGAGAGAAATGGGTGTCTGATTAAACAAACAAACAAGCATAATATGAATGCATTTCTAAACCATTATGTTAAGTTTAAAGATCCAAAAACAAGACTACATACTGTATGATTGCATTTATATGAAATTCAACAATGGGAAAACTAATTTATGATGACAGAAATCAGAATAGTAGTTACTCAGCTGATAAATACTTGGCTGGAAGGGACATAAGAGAATACCCTGGATGCTAGAAATCATCTCTATTTTGGGGGGGATTGTATCTATATATAGGTATATATGCTATTGTTAAGCACCTTCAGTCAGTTCTAACTCATAGTCACCCTTTATAGGGTTTCCAGGAATAGCTGGTGGGTTTAAACTGACAGCTTTGTAGTTAGCAGTTCAGTGCTTATCAGACAGCACCATACTAGGACTCATACTCATTCATTGAATTGTACATTACTGTGCATTTAGTTCATAACAGTGACTTCTTGAATTGTACACTTAACTATGACATTCTTTAACATACAATTTACCTCAAATTATAAAAAATATTTAAAAGGGAATTAAAGTAATTATTACATTGTTTTGCTATTCATCTGTTAGAACTAAACACTCTTTACATTCAATCTGCTGAGATATATTTTCTAAAAGCAATCTAAAACTAATACTATTTTTGTAATTTAAAATCAATAAAATATATAAATAAGTAGTTTTAAAGGAAATGTGTAGGATTTCTAAGCATCAGGTCATAGGTGCTTTTTTATTTTTGATGGTACTATAATAAGGGATTAAATTTCAGCCTTCATTTTACAGTGTTGCTGTTGTTATTAGGTGCTGTCAAGTTGACATGCACTCATAGCAACACTATTCACAACAGAATGAAACACTACCTGGTCCTGTTCCATCCTCACAATTATTACACTTAAGCCCATTGTTGCTGCCACTTGCCAATCAATCTTCTTGGGGTCTTTCCCCTTTTTATTGACCTTCCACTTTGTCAAGTATGATGTGTATCAGAGACTGGTTCCTCCTGATAACATGTCCAAAGTATGAGAAATGAAGTATCACCATGTTGGCTACTGAGGAGCATTCTGGATTTACTTCTGACACAGACATATTTGTTCTTTTGGCAGCCCATGATAATTTCAATACTCTCCTCCAACACCATAACTCAAATGTATTGGATTTGCCAACTACAATACATTGTTTGATTTCTTGACTGCTGCTTCCATGAGTGTTAATTGTGGATCCAAGCGAAATGAAGCCTTTGATAGGCGTCAACCTTTTCTCCATTAACCATGATGTTCCTATGTTACTTAGTTTTTAAATTAACCATCACATGATGTTATTTTAATAGTTTTCAGCAAATTAATTTAAAATTAATTTAATTATAATTGTATATCTTATGTTAGAGGAATTATTCAAAATGTCTCTGTATGTTACAAATGCAATTAAAATCTGTCTTGAAAAATATTAAAATACTTCTTAAAATGTATTGGCCTAAATTTTAGAAATGTAAATGCAAGATTTTTGTTGTTGTTAAGTACTGTCAGTTTTGACTCATAAAGATCCCCTTAAAGGATTTCTTAAGAGCTTGAACTACCGACCTTGCACTCCAGTGCATTAACCTACAGCACCATACCAGGACACCAAATGCAAGATTAGTTGTATTATTTTAATATCTTACTTTAAGTTGAATTCATGGCTTTTAAAATTTAATTGTTTGATTATATATGACTGTCTTGATGTGACACTGTAGTGTTAGCGCAGGACTTCAAGATCATTTTTAATCGTGAGGTCAGTTGTTCAAGTTCACCAGTCACTCCTTGAAAACCCTATTCAGGGTTGCTATGAGTGGGAACCGACTCCATGGCGCTTGATAACAGCAACAATGGTGCTGTGGGGTAATGCACTGGACTGACTGCAAGGATGGTTTGAACCACAAGGTCAGTGGTTCAAATCTACCAGCTGCTCTTTGGAAACCCTATACAGGGTCACTATGTGTTGAAGTGATTCAGTGGCACTTCACAAAAACAACAACAACAATTATACCTTGACTCCCAAGCATGAACATTTTGAAAATGTTTTCTAGAGATATTTTCTTTCAAATGAGATTATTAAAGCATATCACATACCTATATCACAATGTAAATAATACTACAGAAATATTGTTTTAAACAAACACATCAGCTGCCAGACTGGTCTGTGACATTTCCATATTCCTGGTATTGACACCACCTAGCTAAGCTTTCTAAAGGCCAACAGTGACCCATCCACGTTGCTGCCCATTGAGTTAAAGGCATCTCATTTTCACAGATGACTTAGGTCCCTATGCTTAAGTCCTAAAGCTTCAACAGGGACTGCCAATGTATGCATTTACACATTCACACACAGAACAGTAAGGAAATAAAAAACACAAAAAATAGAATATGTAAACACAAAGCAAGGCCAACAACTAATTTTATAGTTTCAGAAAGAAACTCTGAGTTAGCTGAAGGCAGGTTGATACTTTAGTTCTTCACAAGTTGCTACAAAGCAGTTGGTTTGGTTTATGTTTCTATGAATTAGGAGCCAATTATTGCTGAGTTGCCAGCTTTTACAGTTCAGGGCCTCAAGTCAGCTATTAAGATGACTAAAATAGCCAGACCAACCATTTGGTAACTCTTTATTTTCACCACATAGACATAGACTAAAGGAAATGCCAAGTTTGTGTGCTTGTCCATGCCTTAGGTACAAACTGAGAAAAAGTTTAGATGAGATTTCTATACTGACAGCTACCACTGTAGGAAATGGGGTAGAAGGTGGGTAATAGCTTATACCAACATGCCTGGTAGACAAAAACGGGCCCGTTTTCCATAATTTGCTCAAACTCCAAACAGCAACTTAATTTTCTTTCAGTTTTCAGTTTGAGATGCACGGCAGGGATCTCCTCCCCAAGCAAAAGGCAATATGAGGTGAGAAGAAGAGCATGCTGCCAGCACAGGTATAGGCCTGCATAATGGAGCTGTGGCACTCAGAAAGAGGCTTTTCATTTTAACAACTGTGATAGTGAGGAAGGAAGCATAATGAAGATGGAATAATTGAAGTGGGAGAAGCAAACATTAACCATGCATTGAGAGGGAGACTTTGTGGATTATTTAATTTGGACTTTCTTGTTTGATCAAACATTAAAGCTGGCTGAGAGGTCACAGGCTACCACACAACAAACCCCTGTATTCTAGAAAGTTTGTTTCTCTATTGTATTATTATTTTTTCAATATTATAGAACTAAGTTGTCCTATCAAATCTTGTGTTTCCTCATTTTCTTATGTATGTTGACTCTTGGGTACAAGGACTCATGAAAAGTATTTAATTTGTACACAATTCTGAGGATGCCCAAACATATCTGTTTAAAAATATATATATATATATACATATATATATCTTTCCCACTAAAGAACTCCATTGCCCTTCACAGGAAGACTTAAGCATGAAACATCTGATAATATAAAACAAAACATAAGAAAGTAAGAACATGAAAAAGGAATGGAAGGCAAAAGGAAGTGCACCAATGTCCAAAGTATGCAAGAAAAGCATATAATAGACACATGATTCCAAAGAAATTACATCCAAAGAGACTTTAGAATCTTTCTATCAGATTTATAAATAACGGAGCAAAACCATTGCAAGTTTTATCATTTCCCATTCATTAGGGATTAAAATATTCAACTGCTGAAGTCAAATAGTTTCTTATTTGGATAAAAGACATGTGATCCTAAACATAGCCTATGATTAAACTTTTCATTGTAGAACAAAATTGTTTGAAAAGCGTTTGTTAAATTCCTATATAATGTACATAAAAGTATCTTATGTTTTTGTCAAAGACTTGTAGCTAACTATTTATATTTCTAACTAATAGCTTTTTGAAACTACCCAAACTCTAACAATTCTTAGAAAAAATAACCAACACAATCAAATGCACTGAGGACTTTAACTGATGTTAAAGAACTCCTAAGGCATATTTAATAAGAATTTAAAGTATCTGTAAAGAAAACCCATATTTGTGTTCTAACCTACAGGAATTCATAAAGAATCTATTGAGGATAACGAAGTCAGTTTATTTTGGTTAGATGGTTATGTCTTTGACTCTATTGATGAATATCACCCTGGAATAGGTTACTCTGGGATTGAAGGTTGGCTTGATTCAATAAACCCTATGTTTCCTAAACATAGGGTTTTTAAAGAAAGGTGAGCAAAGTACTTCTAAGAGAAAGCTTTATCTCTTTCTGTGCCTTAAGAGATTCTTCAGCCATCACTTTAAAGATCCATGGACACTTTGAAATACATCAAGTTATTATCTAGCCATAGGCTAAAAAAGAACTTAAAATTATTTGTTTAGCACTAAAAATCAATGTAGAAAAGAATATACAGAATTCTTAAAAATAGCAATAAACAAATACTATTTTATGCAGCAATATATATTGAGAAAATAATATATTAAATAAAAACTAGTAAATTAGAAAAGGATATGATAACTGAAATCTTGCCTACCTGCAAATTATGCAGATACCCCTATTTACATACATGTATTTATTTATTTATTTAGTCAATCATCACTGGAAGAATAAGTGCATCTGAATCTGAACTCAGCACTGGGAATATATGTTCTTCACATGAGATGAAGTTCTTATCTTGTGGCATTTTTTGTGGTCCTCTAAATGCCATGAGATGTAATAGCTAAGGAAGGAGAATGAGATGACTTTACTTAAAACTCAAAATAGTGAACATGCAATTTTTATTTCAAAATATGGTAGTTAATTAAAGAACTAATTATAGTGTTAAGCATTCTTATTGCATTCTAGTCCTGGGAATTTGGAAAGTCATATAGATTTTATAGAGTAGCAGAATTTTTAATATGAACAATCACTTTCCAATCATCAGGGATTAAAATGTACTAACATAATAATGTCAACCATTTATTGAGTATTCATTATGTATCAAATAACACAATGCGAGGATATGTTAAAAAAAACAGTATTGCTAAAAAAATTGTTGTTATTGTTGTGAGATACCGTTAGTCGGTTCTAACTCATAGCAACCTTATGCACAACAGAATGAAATACTGCAGAGTCCTGCATCATCTTTACAATTGTTTGAGCCCATTGCTGCTGCTACCATTTTATATCTTCTATAAAATTGTAGAAAGTTTTATTAAACAAAGATGTCAAGATGTGAAGCTATTATTTCTTGACTTATCTTCCATCTTGATCTATATGCACTTCTGAAGGCAGTGTTTCAATCTCTCATACTTTCCAAAGAATTCTGTATTTTACAATTTATGCTGATTCAAAGTGATCAGTTTTGCATCCTCAAGGAACTCAAATCATGTTCCTTTTCAATGTTATTTGAGTTTGGGGAATAAAAAGAAATCTGAATGGTAAGATCAGGGCTGTAAGATGGATGGGGTAAGATTTCCTAATGAAATTTCCTTAAAACAGTCCTTACTGTCCTCAAAGATATCCATTTTTGTCATAATGGGGAAAAAAAATCCCTCCGTGTAAATTTCTTGGCATTTTTCTCATCAATGGAAATTTCCATTTTCTTAAAACCTCTTTATAACAAGACCATGATTCCATGATCATCCTGTGTTTCTCAAGAAAGTCTATCAAGTTTACCCATTTGGAATCTAAAAAATAGTCACCATTGCCTTCTGAACTGAGTTCTCTGCCCTGAACTTAACTGGCTCAGAAGATTCCAAATCAAAGTCATTGTTTTTATTGGACCTTTTATTTGACAGCACCATAATGAAGCTAAGACAACTTTATTACTGAGAAGATTTGTCAGTAGCCAGTTACTAATCACAGAGACATATTTAAATATACTGTATTTGGAATAAATTGGTGCATGTATGAAGTGAAACTCTAATAGCAATACTTTTGTTTTACCCTCCAAGATCTTATATACATTTGTATAATATTTTGCATTAGCATTTCTAAAAGTGTAGAGAAAACATGCTTATTGTTCTAAAAATTCATAAAGTTGTCATTGATTGCTGTTTTTTATTGAGTATACATCAACCATTGACTGTAGAGAACACCTATTTTAAACGAATACCCTTTACAGATATCCATTTGATAGAAATGACACTACATTACATCTGGACTTTGAGCTTCATATGTAAATCCTTTCCAAATTCTCAAATAATATTCACAATTGATATTTGTATAAGTCTTGATAATTCCT
The DNA here is from genome assembly GCF_000296735.1 of Chrysochloris asiatica. Lineage (NCBI taxonomy): Eukaryota > Metazoa > Chordata > Mammalia > Afrosoricida > Chrysochloridae > Chrysochloris > Chrysochloris asiatica. Next base: position 16,777,733 of record NW_006408530.1, read on the forward strand.
CCCAAATATGCTAGTATGTAGTGTCTCAATAATGCCTAACAAGTTAAAACTAAAGATAATTTCTAAATAACTCAATAATGCTTAACAAGTTAAAACTAAAAATAATTTCTAAATAACTGGAATATTTCATATATTTCATTCCTGCACAGATACATTTCCTAAGGAAACTACCCAATAAATTTTCTGCACACACACTCTCAATCTCAGAGTATTTTTCCAGGGAAGTTTACCTAAATTGTAAAGTGAGATAGACTATAACCAAGCAAGTAAAATATATTCAAGGGAGATTTTAAAAATTCATGAAAAAATGGAATTTAAAGCTAATGGGATTTTTCCAAGCATTATTGAAGCCCCCTTGCATTATGCCACATATTGTCATAGATTATGTTACTGATTGCTAAATATTACAATGTCTCTCCTTATGACATATTCACTATACATGGCCACTTTTTTAATATCAGGTTCAATTGTATTTCTTGAATTATGAATGAAAGTGTTTTATATCACTTCTAGGAAAATTGTTAAGAACTAGTTTGGCTTTTTGCCATTTTAAAAAATTTCCATCTGCTAAAATGATCAGTGGTATTCCAGATAGTGACTTCTCATTATTAAAAGGAAGGCTACATAGAATAGAGTCACATGGACTCCTATGGACATGTAGCTTGTTGTAAAAGACTGGAATTTGGGCATTATGAGTTCCTGCATAGTGCAAATGATTAAGTGCTAGGCTACTACTGAAAATGTTGGTAGTTCAAATTCACCCAGAGGCATCTTAGATAAAAGACTTGGAGATCTCTACTGAAAGGTCTGAGTCTTAATTTCCCTATGCAGGGCTAGTCTGCTCTGAATCACATGAGCTACCATGAGTTGGAATCAACTCAGTGCACTGTGTTTTTGTTGTTTATTGTGCTGCTACAGCAGAGTCCAGCCTGATCTGTTTAGGATAGGTGCTATCATGTGAAGTAAAGGGAAGAAGAGGATTAAGGGATAGAGGGCAGAGTTCTTATTTTAAATAGGAATGGCACTAATAAAGTGACAATAAGGTAAGATTTGAGCACAGTCCTAGACTAGATTCAGGAGTGAGCCAGGAAGATACCTGGAGGAAATATAACATAAGCAGAGAACATGGAATTATAAAGGTCCAAAGGCCACGCCCTAACTAACACAAAAGAAGAAATCACTGTTAGAATCCTAAAAGAGGTGGAGATTTGTCTGAGATGAAGTTGAAGCATTGAAACTATAGATCCCATACAGTCTTATCAAAAAGCAAAAAAAAAACCCAAATGCAAAACTCACAGCTATCAAGTTGCCTTCGACTCAGTCACCATATAGGACAGAGTAGAACTGCTCACTCAGGTTTCTGAGGTTGTAAATGTTGGTTGTTTTTGTTAGGTGCCATTGAGTTGGCACAGACTCATAGTGACCCTATGCACAACAGAACGAAACAATGTCCGATCGTGGGCCAACCTCACTACTGTTGCCACACTTGAGTCCATCAATGCTGCCACCCGGCCAATCCATCTCATTGGGGGTCTTCCTCTTTTTCCCTGATCCTCCATCTTACCAAGCATGATATCCTTTTCTAGCGACTGTTCCCTCCTGACAATATGTCCAAAGTATGAGAGATGAAGGTTGGCCAGCTTGGCCTCTAAGGAGCACTCTGGTTATACTTCTTCCAAAACAGATCTACTGGTTCTTTTGGCAGCCTATGACACTTTTAGAATTCTACTCCAACACCATAATTCAAAGACATCAATTCTTCTACTATCTTCCTTATTCACTGTCCAGCTTTCACATGCATATGAGATTATTGAAAATACCATGGCTTGGTATTGTAATGTTTAGGACAACAGAAAGTATCATTTTTATCTCTTGGAGTGACTGATGGGTTTGAACTGCTGACCTTGTGATTAGCAACCAATGCTTACTCACTGTAACACCAGTGTTCCTTATACAGACTTATTTGTTGTTGTTAAGTGTCATCAAGTCAATTCCAACTCATAGCAACCATAAATAGGGTATCCAAAGGTGTGTTAGAACCTATGACCTTTTGATTAGCAGTGCTGTGCTTATCCTACAACATCACACCAAGACTCCTATGAGCAGGACACAAGCAGCAATAAGCCACAATATTTACCAGGTGCTCTGGGTTTGTAAAATTCCCTTTAACAGTTTTGGTCTCTCAGGAAATGGCAACATATTTTTCCAGTTGCTCAGGTAAAAAGCACAACGTTATTTTAACTTCTTTTTTTTGCCCCCCCCCCATATATAACCCACATATAAATGTCACCAGATCTATTATGTTGTTGTTGTGAAGTGCCTTCGAGTCGGTCCCGACCCATAGCGACCCTGTACAGGGTTTCCGAGGCTGTAAATCTTTACGGGAGTAGAAAGCCTCATCTTTCTCCCACGGAGAGGCTGGTAGTTTCGAACCACTGACCTTAAGGTTTGCAGCCCGATTCGTAACCACTACGCTACCAGATCTATTATAACTTCAAAATATACCCAGATCTTAATTTTTTGCTATCTCTTTATAGGCCTGCATTTTCAAATGCTTCTTTTCTCAGAGAAAAAACTAAAGTTAATTTAATTATCTATCAGGCTTTATTTTCAATCAGGCTGCAAACCTCAAGGTCAGCAGTTCGAAACTACCAGCTGCTCCACAGGAGAAAGATGAGGCTTTCTGCTCCTGTAAAGATTTACAGTCTCGGAAACCCTGTATAGGGTGTGTATGAGTAAGAACAGACTCCACTGGCACATAACCACCACCAACCACCACTACAATTTTGCAATGACCTTTTTTAAATGTCTGTGGAGGGAACCCTGCTGGTGCTGTTGATTAGGCATTGTGTTGCTAATTAACCACAAGGTCAATGATTCAAACCCATCAGCCAGAGAAAGATGAGGCTGTCTGTGCCTATAAAGATTTAGAGCCTAAGGAACCCTACCTAGGATCACTATGAGGGCAAATCCACCACTCCTCTGTAAGTCTGTGGTTGTTTAAATGTTGCTGTGATGCTGGAAGCTACATCACCAGTATTGTAAACAACAGCAGGGTCTCCCATAGTGGAAAGGTTTCAGCTGAGCTTCCAGACTAAGACAAAGAAGGAGAGACAAACTACTTACTTCTGGGCAACCTTACAAAGGGCAGTGGAACACTGTCAGATAACAACAGAATATTGAATATTGAAACATTATGAATAGTACCAGGATATTATCAGAAAATGTTTACTGATAAAGATCAATGGCCACAGATTTCAGTATGGGCTGCACTTCAATGTAAGGAAAAAAAGAGGAAGACCCTCAAGGAGATGGATTGGCACAGAGGAGGCAGCTATAGGCTGAACTCTAACAACAATTGTGAGGATATGCATAGGGTCACTAAGAGTTAGAATTCTTGTTGTTGTAGTTATTAAGAGCCATAGAGTTGGTTCTGACTCATAGCCACCCTGTATACGATTTCCAAGGAGTAGCTAGTGAGCTTGAGCCATGGACTTTGTGGTTCAAACCTATCTGGCAGTCCAGATGGCACCTAATAACAATCACATGAATCAGAATCAACTCCGTTGCAGTGGGTTTTGTTTTGTTTTAATGTCTTCCTGAAGAGCCCTGTTGGCACCATGGTAATGCTCTCCACTGTTAACCAAAAGGTCACCGGTTTGAAACTACCAGCTTCTTCATTGCTAAAAGATACAGCATTCTGCTTCTGTTACCGGAGTCACTCTGAAAGAGTTGTCAATGCCATGGCCATGTGGATTGTAACAAAGGAAGGGCTTTATTGTGCTACCACCTTGCTCAGTGGATTTGTATCCAAAGGCTGAGCCCTGTCTTCTCTGTGTGAGGATATTTTATAGGGAATAGGAGTGCATACATGAGTTCATTTAGGATTGGTTAGTGGGGGCCAACAGCTTCACGGGGCTACCTGGAATTCGTTGGTTCAAACATATGGTGGAGAAGGATGTATGAGCACACAAGCAAGCAGTTTCAGAAACAGAAGCAGGTGAACATTAGCTCTGGGCTCTGTTCCCTCCTGGAGGTGGGTCAGGAACAAGAGATTAGCCTGGGTAATCGCATGAGGCTGAGGTGGTCTGTTGCTTATTTCCTGGAATGTGAATCTTGCTCCAGGAATGAGCTATGAGCCTGGGGGACATGAGGGGCCAGTGCCTATTTCCACAGATCTCATTTTCCATCGCCATAATACCCTATCTGGATCTCTTTAAGTCATCAAGAACATCATATATGGGGAAAGCAAAAGGTCATTAAATACAAGAAATAAAGAAAAGACAAAAATGGAAGCCAGAAGAGTCTCTGAAACTTGCTCTTGAGCCTAGAGAAGCTAAAGCAACTTGAAGAAATGATAACATAAGAACTGAAGACAATTAAAAAATGATTGTAGCAGTACATGGACAGGAGGCTGCCAGAAATTCAAGATGGATTCAGAAGAGGAGATGGAATAAGGAATATGATCATTAAGGTCAGATGGATCTTGGCTGAAAGCAAAGAATGCTAGAAAGAAGTTTACTTGTGCTTTAATCACTATGCAAAGGCTTTCGAAAGTGTGGATCATAACAAACTATGGATAACATTGCAATGAATGTATATTCTAAAACACTTAATTGTGCTCATAAGGAAACTGTACATAAATCAAGAAATAGCCATTCAAACAGAACAAAGGAATGCTGAATGGGTTAAAATCAGGAAAGTGTATCAGGGTTGTATCCTTTTACCATGCTTATTTAAACTCTATGCTGAACAAATGAAATGAGAAGCTGAGTTACATGAAGAAGACCATCACATCAGGATTGGAGAAAGACTTATTAACAACCTGGCATATGTGGCTGACACAATTTTGCTTACTGAAAGTGAAGAGGACTTGAAGTACTTACTGATGAAAATCAAGGACTATATAGCCATCAGTATGGATTGTGCCTCAATGTAAAGAAAAAAGAAAACCCTTTCCACTAACCCAATAAATGGAGAAAAGATTGAAGTTGTCAAAGACTTCAATTTGCTTGGATCTACAATCAATTCTCATGGAAGCATCAGTCAAGAAATCAAATAGTGTATTATTGCATTAGGTAAATCTGCTGCAAGTGACCTCTTCACAGATATCAGTTTGAAGACTAAGGTGCCCCTGACTCAAGCCCTGATGTTTTCAATTGCCCATATGCATGTAAAAGTTGGACAACAAGTAAGGAAGACCACAGAAGAATTAATACATTTGAATTATAGTGTTGTAGAAGAATATTGTAAGTATCACAGACTTCCAGAAGAACAAACAAATCTGTCCTGAAAGTACAGCCAGAATACTCCTTGGCACTGAGAATGTCAAAACCACATCTCTCATACTTTGGACATATTGCCAGGAGGGACCAGTTTCTGGAGTAAGACATCATGCTCGGAAAATTGGAGGGCTGGTTAAAAGGAGGAAGAACCCCAACAAGAAGGATTGACACAGTGGCTGTAACAATGGATTTACACATAACAACTACAATGAGGCTAGATCAGAACTGGGTAGCGTTTGGCTTTGTTGTGCATAGGGTTGTTATGTGTGAGAACCAACTCAAAGAACACATGTGTTTGTTTAACATATTAATAACATGTCCTCATTTTATGATTTACTGAAATTTAGTCAAATAGAGATCCAATTGTCATTTATATTACAAATGATAGTTGATTCTAGAGAGTGATTCTCATGAAATTATTTTATCTTTATATTAAATGTACCTTATCACTTTCACAAGCTCAGGCAACTCTACAAACCATGATAGGTGCTTTTCTCTGTACAATTCCTGAATAACAAAGAAAGAAAAAGAAAAGATGGCATTTGTGCTATTTGTTCTTCTCTGTAATTCTTAACAAATTTGTCAGTTAAATCTTTCCTTATTCCCTAAAGTACTCACTAGAGTATGAGTTCAGAGGCCAGGTCTCTATTCTGTTGAAGGATACATATCTTCCTTCCACTCTTGAAAGTTATTCTGTCTGTAATACTTTATTATGAAATAAAATATAGATATGCCTCAATCTGAGTGTTGCGCTGTGGGTTAATGCACCAGACTGCAAAGCCGTTTGAACTGCAAGATTGGTGTTTCAAGTTCGTCAGCTCCTCCTCAGAAACCCTACACAGGGTCGCTATGGGTCAGGATCGACTCAACAGCACTGAACAACAACAACAACAACAATCTGAATCTATGAAATACCCCATAACATGCATGAACCTGGGAGACATTATTCTGAGTGAAATTATATAGTTCAATATCATATCCCCATGGAGCTCAGTATAAAACCTTGTGTCTCTCTCTGAGGTATCCAAAATGTGTTGAATGAATGCATCTCATGACATCTTTAACAAAATATAGAATAAAATTAGTTGTAGTGATAGAAATAAAAAAACATAAAATCATTTTTCTTAGAATTTTAAATACAAACAAATTCTACCCCTATTTTTACCAAGAGATATTTATATTTTACACAATATATTAAAAATGAATTGTATACTTACAATACACATTATATTACTCTAATTAAAACTTTTCTTCTAAACTGAAGTCATAAAATGTTTATATAATATGTTACTTTAAATCCCATGGCTGCATTTCCAATTTAGGAAATATGTCACTTTATAAACAAGGAACCATTAGAAACACAATTACAAGGATTCAAACACAATTTAATTTTTTTCTAATAAATCCCCAAAGCTTGCAATGAATGGAAATATTGATAATCAACTGTGTAATACATTCCAAGAAGTAGCAATTAGTATGTTGTTGTTGTTGTTATTAAGTGTATGTTGTTGTTGTTAAGTACCATGGAGTCGGTTCCAACTCATAGTGACCCTGCACAGGGTTTCTGAGGCTGTAAATCTTTACGGGAGCAGAAAGCTTCATCTTTCTCCAACAAAACAGCTGGTAGTTTCAAACTGTCAACTTTGAGGTTAGCAGCCTGATTTGTAACCACTATGCTACCAGAGCTTAAATGCATAGCAAGGGGGAAAAGACAGTACAACTGAAAACAAAATGGAGTTCTCTATACAATATGCGCTGCAGAATTCCATATCTGGTAACTATATTTGAAATGTTCCAAAAGAAAGGGCAAAGCAAAAAGAAAGTATCCAGGTCTAGTCTGAAATCCTACTATTTCCACTACTAAATTTGTGGGATTTCATCCTCACTTCAGATTTTCTGATAATACTGAATCTGCAGAACAGTACAGTAGGCCCTATGTATCCATGGGTTCTACAGACTCACCTGTGCCTCAAAAATATTTAGAGTGGGGGCAGCAATTAAGTGGTTGAATCAATCCCTCAAAAGCTAAGGGGAACATAAAACCCTATTTACATAGCATTTACATTGTGTTATGTATCATAAGTAATGGTGTGGTGCTGTAGGATAAAAACTGGACTACTAATCTCAAGCTCGGCAGTTCAAACCCACCAGCTGCTCCTTGGAAATCCTACACAGATTCACTACGAGTTGGAACCAACTCCACAGCACAAAACCACCACCACCACCACCAGTACAAACTTGGAGTCCTTGTGTGGCACTGGACTTCACAGTCCATGGTTCAAGCCCACCCGTCGTTCCTCAGAAATCCTGCACAGGGTTGCTATATATTATAACCGACTTGATGGTACTTAACAACAACAACAATACAAACTTACAAATTAATTTGGTGAAAGAAATCTAAAACTTCCATCAGTGGTTAATAATTAACTGCAAAAATTGAAAAAAGCTGGGTAGTTACTACTTACAGAAAATCTAGTTACAATTCAGAGCAGTAGTTACAAATGCACTTTCATTTTAGCCTTTTGTTTACAAAGAAAAACACTCAGGATTTCCATACTCTTTTCCTTGCTCTGTCAACTTCATGTGAACTTGGAGAGTTTCTGGTTCACTCTGATTTCAGTATCCCCAAACAAGCAACATGAGGGATGCAATGAATCATCAACTTGAATGGCACAAAGGCCATTAAATCAGATTTCATAATTATATTTGTGTAGAAAGTCTAGTAGGTTACAAATTGTATCATTAAATGTGTAATACCTATCAGTGTTTTAATTTTCTTTTTTTAATGAGTTAATTATTTGAGATCAGAAGAAAGTATCCCTTATCAATTAAAGACTGTTGTTACATGCTGTTGAGTTGGTTCTGATTCATAGCAACCCTGTATGGGTTTCTGAGGAGTAGCTGGTGAGTTTGAATCACAGATCATTCAGTTCACAGACCTTGCAGTAAAGTACTGATTCTATAGTACTACAGTAGGACTGCAATTAAAGACATGCTGTTGTTGTTAAGTCCCGTCAAGTCGGTTCCAATTTATAATGACCCTGTATAGGGTTTCCAAGGAGTGCCAATTTTGCTGTTCAGACTGACATTGCAGTTAAGTGCTTCTCTTACAGTGCCACACCAGAACAAAAGACTAGGTTCAGCAAAATTACATCCAGTATAATCTTGCTCCATCTGCTTGGTACCTTTAACAACTTTATACCTATCTAAGGACAAGAATTTTGAATCTGACAACCACATGGTTTACTATGCAGGGAATGACAAATTCAAAAGGAATGGTGTTGCGTTCATCATCAAAAAGAACATATCCAGATCAGTCATGAGGTACAATGCTGTAAGTGATAGGA
>NW_006408530.1:16788774-16794213 GCF_000296735.1 Chrysochloris asiatica
CGGTTCCGACTCGATGGCACCTGACAACAACAACAACAAATTCTTGTGCTTAGATTACTTTTTTCTAATTTGCCTGACTTAGAAACAGACATGTCCCTTATTTTTGTACCCATTTAATTCTTTCTCTGTGTATTTAATACTTTAAAGACTCAGTGTCTTGTTGTTGTTGTTAGGTGCCATCGAGTCGGTACCGACTCATAGTGACCTTATGCACAGCAGAACGAAACCCTGTCCGATCCTGGGCCAATCTCACTACTGTTGCCAATCTCACTACTGTTGCCACTTGGCCAATCCATATCGTTGGGGTCTTCCTCTATTTCTCTGACCCTCCACCTTACCAAACATGATATCCTTCTCCAGAGACTGGTCCTTCCTGATAATATGTTTTTGCTAGGTGCCATCAAGTCAGTACCAACTCATCATCACCCTATGCACAACAGAAAGAAATATTGCCCAATCCTGGGCCAACATCACAATCACTGGTATGCTTGAGCCCACTGATGCTGCCACTTTGCCAATCCATCTAGTTTGGGGCCTGCCTCTTTTTCTCCAACCCTCCACTTTACCAAACATGATATCCTTGTCCAGTGACTAGTCCCTCCTGACAATATGTCCAAAGTATGAGAGACGAAGTCTGGCCATCCTGGCTTCCAAGGAGCACTCTGGCTGTATTTCTTCCAGCACAGATCTATTTGTTATTTTCAATTCACAGTACTTTCAATATTCTCCTCTAACACCATAAATTCTCCAACACAGTGTCTTGGGTCTACTTAATTTGTGTGCCATTTTAAATGATCTAAAGTCACTACTGGTGTGTGCTTGTATTTATACCCTTTGTTTTCATGTAGCAAAGAAATTTCCACACCCGTTCACCATAACTATCCTTAAATCTCCTTTTAAGGATGAGAATTTGCCATAATCCCATTGAATTATCTTTTCAAAAGAAGAAAAATCTGCTCTGATTAAGTTACTCAAAGTACTGAGCTATTTTTTAAAGTACAATTGAGTAGATTCCAAATCCTACTGATCCTTTATAGATTTTCTTAGGAATGACTGGTGGGTTTGAACTGCTGATTTTGCAGTTAGGAATCTAGTGCTTATCCTACAGTGCCACTTCAGGATTCCAGAGTACAAAATTATATATTTTTAAAAATGTTCTTTTTTTAAGATAGAATATTTCATATGGTTATAAATTGAGTGAAAACTTGTGGATTAAGGCTTTAAGAGAAATTACTTCTTAAATCTAACACCAAATTTCATGTGATTGGTTACATCAGAAATAAACCAACAGATTTATTGGAAAACATCATTAATCCTAGATTTTACAGTGTAACCAGATTGGACCTGAGCATCTTTGGAACTGAGAATGATTCACACAGGGCACTTTTGTATGATGTAGTCTTGAAATGGCGCCACAGCAACTGGTCACATCAATCCAAAAAAAAAAAAAAAAAAAAAATTAGTTGAGTGATTCTTCCTTGTTATATAAACAATGGCCCAGTAGTTGTATTTTTCATTCTTCTGGTAAGTACTTTGGCAAAATATTGATATGGTGGCAATCTGGCTGTGCTTCTTGTGAGTGTGATGTTGTCTGTCTGATATCTATGATCTAAAGTTCAATTCTTTGATAAAGCCTCTCCACAGAAGCTCTGAGGATTCCCAGTTGTTCTAATTCAGAGGCAGTTGGAACTCTAAGATTTTTGTATATTCCTCTGCAAAGCTATGGCTCAACAAATCATGAGATCATATAGCACAAAGAGGCCCTTGAGAGATCCTTTGGTCCAGCAGTTGATTGTGTATATTTATTTCTTGGAGTCACTTGTGTATATATCCATTTATTTATGTTGGTGCTGTCTTCTTATTATACCAGAAGGTCTTTAAGGACTTGCCCTGTTCCGTTTTTTGAACTCCCTACAGTCCAATAGAGTACTCTAAAGTAGTGTTGGACTACTTTTTCAGAGAAGTCTTTGAAAAATTCCTACCAGGCCAGATAACTAGGCAGAATTTACAAATGCAGAAAAAACTCTAGCCTTCTCCACTACAGTAAATACATACCTGAAGTACTGGTCACTTCACTGGCACTGGACAAACTGCCAAATGTCCTGAGATATTTTAATTTTGCTTTCAGCTTAGGTTTGGCAATTGTTATTAATCCATACATTTACAAAAAAAAAAAAAAAAAGGTGCTTATTCAATTAACAATACTTATAAAGACCTGAATGGGACCAAACAATTTGACTAATTTTGGGTAACAATAAAAGCTAAACCTTTAGATGTAGAAGAGCTGAAACCAGAACTATCTTGCTATCTACTGTTTTTCTAATACACTAAACATAGATGTTAAAATAATTTCTGATAAATAATGCAAAAGTGAAAGAAAAAAATGAAATAAAAGTTGCTATTGCTGTTTCTACTAAAATTACCCAGTTGAATGAAAAATTTTTGAAAATAAAGAAACACTGACCCACTTTAAACAAGAGAAGTTATTGATTAATAACCAAAATAAAAACACTTTTTACTGTACTTATATTTCATACATGACTTTAAAGTTTTCAGAAAATTATCACCACTCTAAGTATTGCTTTAATTATAATAATTTAAAGACTTAAACACTAACTTCACCTTATTGAATGTTACTTAATTTTTAGAGACTAAAAAATCTATAATAATATTGTTCTAATTTAGAAATAATATAAGCAATAATGTAGGTGTATGTTCTTTGAACTGATTCTCCTTAATATGAGATGTTTGTTTTTGTTTTAAAGTGCCATCAAGTAAGTTCTGACTCATGGTGACTTTGCATAGGGTTTCTAAGGAGTGACTGGTGGGTTTGAACTATTTACTTTGTGGTTAGCAGTTCAATGCTTATCAAACCATTTAGAGTTTGTTAAATTGTCAAAAATCAACCAAAAATGAAAAAGAAAGGACTATGATTCAAGCTGTTCAAGGTGCCAATCAAATGAAACACCCAACTTGCAATTACAGATTCTGTTTTAATATAAAATTGTTCCTTTGATGTATGCTTATGATTAAGTTGAAATAATACTCAAACCAGCATTTGAGATAAAGAAATATGCCTAATAAAGACTAAAGACACAATATTTAACAATATCTGCCTATAACATTTTTTTTAAAGATAAAAAAGTTCTTACTCATGAAAATAGATCTTTCCAGACTTCCTAAAAAGCATTAATTAGTGAACTCACCTTTACTGGATACGTGGCAGGTAGCAAACTGATGTGAATCAATATAGTCTGTTTAAACAATCAGTGTCAGATAATTATCTAAATGAATAGAGAGTTAAATAATAAGCAAACTAGAAATACGCCTTGAATACAGTGAGCTTAATATGCACCTACATTTTCAACTAGAATTCCGGGTGTGGCGCTATAGGATAAACACAGGCTAATAACTGCAAAGTTGGTGGTTCAAACCCACCAACCACTCCTCAGAAACCCTATGCAGAGTTGCTATGACTCAGAGCCAACTCGACAGCACATAACAACAAATTTCCAAACTAACTTCCAGGCACAGTTATAATACAAAAATTAGGTAACTCTTATGGAAAAGTATATTTTTTAATCTAAGTTTTGCTTTGAGAACCTAAGGCAATCATTCAAACAGAACTCTGGTAAGATCAATTTGAGTTGTTAATAAAATACAAAAAGTTTTTGCTTGCTGAATATTTTTTAATGCCACAAGTCAGGTCAATAAAAAATATTTCTTTAATTAAAAGTTACTATAAAAAATGCATATATAAATATATAAAACATAATTTATCTTATATAGATGTTGTGAAATGTTGTCCAGACCGTTCTGACTCACAGTGGCCCTGAATAGGAGTGTTTATCCTACAACACTATATATATATATATGTATGACTACCAGGAGAACAAACAAATCTATATTAGAAGGAGTATAACCACAATAATCCTTAGTAGTAAGGATGAGATAGCTATGTCTTTCTTATTTTGAACATGTTATCAGCAAGGACCAATTCCTGGAGAAGTGTATTATGCTTTGTAAAGGATCAAAGAGAAAAAGAAAGATCCTCAACAAGATGGCTTGACACAGTTGGCTCAAATATACTAACAATTGTGTGGACAGTACAGGACTGGGTAATATTTCATTCTACTATACATGAAGTCACTAGGAGTCTTGACAGCGCGTAACAACAGCATATAGCCAAATAATGAAAATTATATAAACAAATAATTTACTAAGAATTTTAATCTTTCTAATAAGTAGCTTATAGATGCACGAAAGATGTACTTGACTTAAGTGATAATCATATATATTAAATTGTTATATAACATATTTGCATAGATTTTCTTGTTGTTAAGTGCCATGGCATATGTTCCAACTCATAGCAAACTTGTGTAGGGTTTCCAAGGCTTTATATCTTGCAATAGCAGAAAGCCTCATCTTTTTCCCACGTAGGTGCTGTTGGGCTCAAGCCGTGGACTTTGTGATTCAGTCTAGTGTTTATCATATGGAGCCATCATGCTCCTAGATTTATCTTAGTTGAATGCTAACAACTGATCAGTATGTTCCAAGGAAATTAGTATTTTTCTACATAATTAGGCATTAACATTTCCAGTTGTAATAGAGACATAATCTTTGTTGAGTTGGAGTCAGTCATTTTGGCTGAGTTTATCTTAATATTTTTCCAGTAGCAAGTTTGATTAGTAGAAGGGAGGCTTGGTTAAATAAAGCTTTATGGAGAAAGGTGTCATTTCAAAGTTTTCTCTATTTAAGACGGTACCGTTCTTGCCTTGCTTAAAACAAGAATCATTTGCCAGTGACACACTAATTAGAACAATGAAAGCATGTTAGGCAGTCACTCCATGGAGAAAAGAAGTGTTATAAGAGAACCTGTTATGACTGGATACTAGTATTTCTCACAGACTTGGTTTCACAGAAGTAAAAAGCAAGGATTTGGGGAAGAAGGTTCCAAAGAGTTCTTATCTCTCTCTGTTCATATGTATTGTTGTTGTTGTTAAGTGCCGTCCAGTAGGTTCTGACTTATAGTGACCTTGTATAGAGTTTCTGAGGAGCAGCTGGTGGGTTTGAACTGTCAGCCTTGGGTTTGCAGTTCAGTGATGACCCTACAGCACTACATCAGGAGTCCTTGAGGACTCCTAGTGTGGCACTGTAGGTTAATGCCCTGGAAGGCAAAATTGGTTTGAACTGAAAGGTCAGTTGTGCAAGTTCACCAGTCGGTCTTTCTTTCACAAGGTATGTTCTGTTCTTGTAGCTGCTCCAGGCTGGTCTACTCATCCTTTCCAGTAGAAATTTCCTACCTCAGTCGGTTCTGGATGGAGTTCTGGATTCCACCTATGGTCTTGTGCAATGTAAAGGCTCCACAGGAAGCCTCTTTCACTGGTCAACTTCTAGCCTCCTTTAAGGTATTTCAATCAGTTATAGGCTGAAGATGGA
>NW_006408530.1:16795818-16800846 GCF_000296735.1 Chrysochloris asiatica
GCATATCGCTTTCCGGTTCTGCCAACACCATCTGTTAAAGAGACTATCATGTAATATATGTTGTTGTTGTTGTTAAGTGCCATTGAGTTAGTTCCGACCCTAGTGACCCTGTATAGGATTTCCAAGGAGCAGCTGATGAGCTTGAACCACCGACCTTGCAGTTCAAATGATTTTGCCGTCTTGCACATTAATCCACAGTGCCACACCAGGACTTCACACATCGATATAGATATACATAAAGATGTAGATATATATAGGAGTCCTGGTGTGGCACTGGAGGATAAAACACTGGACTGCACCATCAGTTTGAACTACAAGGTCAGTGATTCAAACTCACCAGCTGCTCCTCAGAAACCCTGCACAAGTATTCTATGAGTCAATTCAGATTCATAAGGGCTTTGTATAGGGTTTCTGAGGAGCAGAAGGTAGAACTGTGGTTCATATCCAGTGCATGTTCTTCAGTGCCACACCAGGAATTCATGTAAGATAATATATTGTTGCTGTTGTTAAGTGACGTTGAGTCCATTCCAACCCATAATGACCCTGTATAGGATTTCCAAGGAGAAGCTGGTGAGCTTAAACTGCTGACCTTGCAGTTCAAATGACTTTGTAGTCTGACATAATATGATATGATTTGATATGACATGACATGATAGTTGGTATTATTGTTAGATACTATCAAGTCAGTGCTTCATGGTGACTATGTATAACAGAACAAAGCACTGCAGAGTCCTACACCATCCTTACAATGGTTGCTATGTTTAAACCTACTGGTATGCTGCAGCCACTGTGTCAATCCATCACATTGAGGGTCTTTCTTTTTTCCATTGACCCACGACTTTACTTAGTATAGTGTTCTTTTCTTGTCCCTCCTAATAACATGTCCAAAGTACATATGACAAAGTTTCACCACCCTTGATTGTAGGGAGCATTCTGGCTGTACTTATTCCAAGACAGACTGATTCATTCTTCTGGCACTCCCTAATATTGTCAGCATTGTTTGCCAACACCATAGCTCACATACATCGGTTATTTTTTGGTCTTCCTTATTCATTGTCCAAGTTTCGCATGCATATGAGGTGATTGAAAATACTATGACTTGGGTCAAGTGCAATTAGTCCTCAAATTTGTAACTCTACTTTGAAACTCTTTAAGGATGTCTTTTGCAGCAGGTTTGCCTGGTGTAACATTTCATATCACTTCTTGACTGCTACTTCCGTGGGTGCTGATTTTGGACAAATTAAGATGAAATCCTTGACAACTGCAATATTTTTATTAGTATTAGTTATAACAAGAAGCATTTGATAATTCACAAATAAATTAAATTCCCTTTATTATTATTCAATTAAGTAATAATCCTAAATTAAATAATTAAACTCTGTTAATGGAATGTTATTGTTTTTGTTAAGTGTCGTCAAGTTGGTTCTGACTCATAGTGACCCTGTATAGGGGTTCTTAGGAATGGCTGGTGAAACTGACCAATAACCTTGGGGTTCAAACTGATGTTTCATGCAGTGCATTATCCCACAGTGTCACACCAGGACTCCATTAATGTAACATTTTATTTTTGAATTACATATTTAAAATAAAGAATAATATTGAAATGAGTGGACTATTTTACATTTTGTAAATACCTTTAATATATGATGTGATAGAAGACAGCTGGATTATTGTATTTGCTTCTGCATTGAATCTGTTGTGATATGGTTTTGGACTGAAATATAGGAAGAAATTTGTGCTCACACAAATAAATAACTAGAAAGGGAATGTGTACTTTAATAGCTTTTTTCACATAATTTTCAATATTCTTTGATACAATATCAAAACTTCACAAGTGGTATTATCTTCAAAATTAGTATTAATGTAGACTCTAAAACTATACCATTAAGCTTTCTGTAACTGATGTACACTGATCTAGCTTGCATTTTAAATGAGTCTTCTATCCATGTATGAATTGTAATATTATGAATTGGTCACATGTAAAATATGTATTCACTGAATTATATAGATCTTCCCAGTGCTAAGAAGAAATTTTCTCTGTACATTTGAATGATAATAAAAGTGAAAGATTGATGCCTTAGTAGTATCATAATAACTTTAATCTCACAACCTCTCTGAAAGGATCTTAGTGACTGCTAGGCTTCCACACCACACATTTAGAATGACCGCTATAAAGGGAAAAAGAGCCTGACGTAGAGACTACATTAAATACCAGATAAGCAGTGGCAATTATAAGCATGGCCTAGATAACAGTAAAGATTTACAGCCTTGGAAACCCTGTACAGGGTCGCCATGAGTTGGAACCGACTCCATGGCACATAACCACCACCAGATAACTGTTGCACAGTGTGTTTAGTTGATAATGCTCTTCTATCCATAATCTTTGCAACTCCCACCAAACGAATGGAGAGTTTTTGCTATTTTAGTGCTGTCCAGTTGATTCTGACTCATAGTGACCCTGTCTAATGTTTCTGAGGAGCAGCTGATGGATTTGAACTGGCAACCTTGTGTCCAGAGCTTATCCTACAATGCCACACCAGCATTCTCTGAAAATAGGGTGTATGGGACTCTAAGTCAGGTATTGGTTAGTTGGCCATTTTCTTTTAAATGAACCATCTCATTTGCCAAAATGGGATATCTCACAACAATCAAGAAACAAGAGCTATGAGCTGAAAGCATGTTTTGTACTGGGGAATCCTAGGTGAAGATGTGGTGATGACAGAGGCAGCAGCAGAGGCTGACTTACAAAATGGGGTGCTCTTTGGGGATTTATCCATAGGGCTAAAGAAGCTTGTAATACTTGCCCAAGAAGGACAGAAGTTAAGGGGCTGAGGACAAGAAAGAGAGGCATGTCTGTGATGCAGCTTGGAAAAGGCACATCTAACCAGACTGCTATATCCTGAGTTGTTTCTGATCTTGAATTGTACCCTATGGGATAAACACTGGACTGTAAACAACAAGGTCAGCGTTCAAACCCATCAGCTACTCCAAGGGAGAAAGATAAGGCTTTTTGCTCTTGCAAAGATTTATAGTCTCAGAAACCCTATAGAGGGTTGAAATGAGTTGAAATTAACTGGACTCACTTAACAACAACAACAACTGCCCCCCCCCAAAAAAAAAAAAAAAAACCATGATCATGAGTATAGTCTGTGAGTTCTGCAACAATTTAATGAAGCCAGCAGGGAAGTTAAGTGCTGTGGGAGGAATGTTAGTGTCCAAACAGCATAAAGAAGGTTGAATAAGAATCTTAGACCTCATAGGATTGGGCCTTGGACTTGTGAGTCTACTCCTTCCCTCCTGTGAAGTCAGAGGAGTTCTGACAGGGTTCCACACTATTAATGCAATAACACAGTAGGAGGAAGAGAGTGAGCCTAGCAAAATTCCCCATGAGTAGGTAACTGCTCCTCAGTTGTCGTTTAGGAATATGGATCAAATATTATCTGATCTTGCTTTAAAAGGTTTACAAGATATTTGAATTTTTATATAGTATCCCTTGATTTAGATGTTTTGTCCACTGTATAGGCTAATACTTTGTGGGCCAAAAAGAAGACACCTATAAATTCAAGCAGTAAGTTAGTCAGGGATGTGTAACAGAGAGTTAAAAATGTTAGTAGAGTCAGAAGTCATCTATGGAAATAATGACTGGAAAGGAAAAGGAACCCAGGAGTCATGTAAACATGGGGATCAAAATGTAGGTGTTAGAATCACCTAATCCCTGTGACTATGAGACAGTATCACCTCCATAGCAGTGGACACCAGCATAAAGCCAGTTACCATTAAGTCAAGTGCACTCCTGGTGACCTCATATGTGCCAGAGTAGAACTGTACATCATAGGGTTTTCAATGACTGATTTTTCAGAAGTAGATCACCATACCTTTCTTTCATGGAATCTCGGTGAACTGAAATCTCCAATTTTTCACTTGGCAGTTAAGCATGCTAACCATCTGCACTCCACAGGGACTCCAGTAGTGGACCAGGCCACTTTACATTGGGCTAGGCCAATTTTCAATAGAGATATATATTTTGACTGCAATCAAAGTAAAAACAGCAAAAACCTAAACCCTGTCAGTGGACAGAAGTAATGTTATAAAACTGCTGAGATTGGGCCTTAAGCCTTTAACTTTTACCTTGCCACTTAGAAAACTCACTCTGAAAAGCCAGGTGCCATGTAAAGATTTGGAATACCTGGAATTCAACCTGCTGTGAGGAATCCCAATCTAGCCACACATGGAGAGGCCACGTACAGGAAAAAAGCCTTAGCCAGTAAAGATTTGTTCTGTCATCAAGGTTCAGGTATCAGATATGCCACTGAAAGAGTAATTTTGGACATTTGAGGTTCAGCTAGCACCTTATGGAGAACAGCAAAAGAACTGAAGCAATCAGAACTAAGGTTTCAAATACATGGTCCCACAAGCCATCTCATGTGTTTCAAACCATTCAAACGACCTCAGTTGAGGCTTCAGACATCATGATGCAGAAGCAAACCATTACCTCTATGACTGCCTGAATTCCAAATCCACAGAATCATGAGTATAATAAAATCGTTGTTGCTTATAAACAAAGTCCTGAAGTGGTTTTGCACATAGCCTTAGATAACTAGAAGAATTATGTTTCTAATGAAAGAGAAAAGAAAACAACTAAGAGACTACCATCACTTATCATAACCACATCTTTTATTCATTCAGAATGACTGTAATGCAAATGCTAATCTTACTTTTTTTGTGTGAAACATGAGAATTTGAAGGTTTGGGGGTTAATTTACCTAAAACTTGTTCAAAGTCACACAGCTAATAACTGGTGATTGGAACGCAAATTTTTTAGAGCCAATGATCCCAGGTTTTTTTACATCCTGCCTCTCAATTCAGTTTTATACCCTTTTAATGTGAATACACTGATAAAAATTTCCATATATGAAAACTGGAGAAAATGATCATCTAATAACTATAAGTCATGTCATTCTGAAATTATACTTTGATTTTATATTGTAACAGTAGAAGTCAATTACTCACAGAAGTTATTTTTGTCTT
>NW_006408530.1:16801288-16811271 GCF_000296735.1 Chrysochloris asiatica
GATAGATAGATAGATAGATAGATAGATATGTGTATATTTTCTTTTGAATTGAATTGACACTCTTGCATGTTATTCATGAAATGGATGATCAAGGATAATTGCAATGGCATCTATCTGTTCTAAAAGCCTCCCATAGGAAATGCTACAGAAAGGTGTATTGAATAAGTTAAGTAATTACTCACACACACACACACACACACAGTGTCAGCTTTACATTGTTGATAACTATTATTTTCTTAATGAATCTCAGAGAAGTCTTAAAAAAAACAGTCTTTTATTTATATACCTTAAGGATGAAAACTGCTGTATTTGTTTAGAACTGGCAATTAGAGAATACTGATTTTGTTCAATTTATTCTTGTGACTCAGAGAGCTACTCTTTCTCCAAAATGTTTTCATCCTTCTTTCATAGCAATGGAACCATAGCACCTATCTGCCCAGCAAAAGTTATATTGTTCAGCCTCCCTTGCAGCTATGGTAACCATGATATTAAAATCTCACTAATTGAATCTGAGCAGAAGTAATGTGTGCGCTGGGGTTATAAGTAATGGGCACGCATACTATATACTCATCTCCCTCTATTCAGGAACACTAACATCCTGATTCCTACAACCCAGCTTGAGCCATGCAGGCAAGAACAATAACAAGAAAAGAGTAAAATCGTAGATGCAATGAATCTTGGAATGTAGAGCAGAATCATCCACCACCTGATTTTCACATAAAAGGCCTAATAAACATCTATTTTATAAAGCCATTATAGTTGTGATTTCTTTTCTTATAGCAGCTATCTTTTACCTAATAAATTGTTGTTGTTGTTAGTGGCCACTGAGTTGGCACCATCTCATACTGACCCTATAGACCCTATACACAACAGAATGAAATACTGCCCAGTCCTGTGCTAACTTCATAATCATCACTACATTTAAACCCATTGTTACTTCCATTGCGAAGATCCATATCATTGGGGGGTCTTCCTGTTTTTCTCCAACGCTACAGTTTACCAAACATGATGTCCTTCTCCAGAGACTGGTCTGTTCTGACATGTCTAAACTATGAGAGAAGTCTGGCTATACTTCTTCCAACACATATTGGTTAACCTAACAAATGTATACCAATTAGTCTGTATAAGGACTCCTGGTATGGTGCTATAGGATCAGCACTGGACTGTGAACCACCAGGTCAGCAGTTCAAGCCCACCAGCTGACTTCGGGAAATGCTATACATGGGCGCTATAAGTGGGAACCAACTCCATGACACTTAACAGCAACAGCAATCTGTATAAATGAATTAAACTGTTTGGGAAATAAATTTTCATTAAAATAATTATCCTTGTGTTTGTATTTATTTATCCAAATGGCAAAGCATATATCAACTCTGATGTGCTACTGATAGAAATGCAGTTCCAAATACTGTGTTCCAAATCAGACTTTACTGCATGGTTTTTATTTGTTTTTCCTTTTGGGTTTTCTCCCATAGATACCTAACTAAATAATTAACTTGTTTCAGTGACTCTTTAATAAGAAGAATGGTCATAAGTGAGGAAAGAATGAAAACAATATCACGAGCAATTTTGTCTTAATTATTTTCCTATGCCTCTGCATTTAAGTCCTTATTTGAAAACACTGATCCTCCGTATGTAATTGTGCAGAAGAAAATAATTAAAATCTTAAAAACAATCAGGGCAGCATAAGATGCTTTTCTTCTCTTTTTTCAAAAGTAAACCTAACTAATCAAAAACACATGAAAACAATTAGTTCAATGGACTAACAGACCATGTAAACATCAGTCTACATGACCCTTATAACAGAACTAGATGGTGCCTGGTTACCACTAGCAGGTGCTCTGAAAGGGATTACATTAGAAGGTCTTGATAGAGCGGAAAAAAGATGGAGAACAGCTTTTTGGAACAAAACTCAGACTCATGAAAAAGACCAAGTTTATAGATTGGATAGAGACTAGTGGAACCTCTGAGACTATGGCATTAGTCATCCTTCATGCCTTTAACTGAACTCATCCACATGGTTCAATTTTCAGGCAAACAATGCTTTTATTCTTAAATGCCATTCTTCTTCATATAATCCAGTTTCTCAGATTATTTGCTCAGCATACATACTGAATAAGCATTGTGAAAGAACACAATCCTGGGGCACACCTTTCCTTATTTTAAACTATTAATGTTCCCTTGTTCCTTTAAATGATTGCCTCTTTGTCCATGTATAGGTTCCTCATGAGCACTATTAAATGTTCTAGAATATCCATTCTTCACAATTGTATCCCTAGTTTGTCAGAATCCACATAGTCACAAGTCTTTGCATAGTTAATAAAGCATAGTAAGCATTTTTTTTCTGGTATTCTCTGCTTTCAGCCAAGCTCCATCTTATATCAGGTACATATATTTTCAATTATACAGGTTAAACAAATGAGAATTTGATCACATGACTGACAAAATCACATGGTTGGTAAAAAGTGACACCAGAATGTGGCCCCAGATTTCGATGATGATTTCCACATTAAATATCCATTGGTACTAAGAAAACCAACTCCATTCATCACTGTTTTTCTTAATGTATCACTCACTCTGTATGATATTTTCTACTCTTACTGGTTCTCAAAAATTGATTATGTTTCATAATAATTCATATTTAACAGATTTCCTAAGAAGCTTAACAAGACTGTATTTCCATCATACTGAGAGATCCATTCAATGTTCTCACATTTTCTGGTCTTACTCCCATCAGTGATTTTCAGTATCACTGTGCTACGGATTCAACTGTTATTGCAGAGGGAACACTCGTGTCACCTCTCCATGTTACCCATCAAAAGTCTGGAACTATTGCATTCTTCTCTTTGGCCATGAACACCTATTCATCACATGATTTCCCACTCTCAGAAAACCACTCTCAGAAGAATAACTGCTCTCCTATCAAAAAGAGACCTAAAGTGACTTGGTTCCATCATTACATTGTTCCATCAGTCTTCCCCTCCATTAATTTTATACCTAGACTCCATAATGCAAAACTAGAAATATACTGTCACCAGCATTCAACATCCTGCTTGTTTGTCCTTCTACTATGACAATAAACAAAAATCTCAGACATGGATAGGTCTTAAATTTAGCATTCTTTAAATCCTATATGGATGGTGCTGCAGAATTCCCCCAAACTCCTTAAATTGGTGCCAAACAAATTCATGGATTTGATCCCAATTGATTCATGAGCCCTAATCCAGACTGTTGTTCATATTTTTGGTGAACTCCTTACTTCTTATCAGCAATTGTTCTCAATCATCTTGTGTCTGCTTAAACCAGCTACAACAGTTTCTCCATTACTCCCAAAGTGACAACTTTGAGAATTTTGAGGTCATCATATATGAACTCAACTTTATGTGTCTTCCCTAATTTGCCAATACTGTAGCAGACTAATTCTGAGGGGCTCAGATTCCTATCTACTGACATTCAACCCCTTACTTAATACCTTCCTATAGTGCATAGACGCTGTACCTAGGGAATTGTTGTAAGGAACAAAATATAAAGTGATGGAATGTCACTTCTGGTATTAGCTTATAAAAACATGAATTCTGTGTTGCTCTCCTTCTCTTACTTCAGGATGATAAGATAAATTACTGAGATGTCTTATGAAAGTCACATGAAGATGCTCACAGGGTAAAAAATTGAGTGCAGCCTCCAGGCAACAACTAGCAAGGAATTGAGGCACCAAATCTAAGAGCTCACAAAGAACTGAATACTGATAACAGCAATGTGCCTTGGAGCACAACCTACTGTAGCTAATCTGGATGATTGCATCCCTGGCCTATAATTTATCTGCTACCTGTGAGAGATCTTAATGAAAGAACAAACAATGTGGACTCTGATTACTAATGTACAGAAATTGTGAGAAAATACCTACTACTATTTCAAACCATTTGAGATAATTTGTTACGTAACAAACAAATAATTAATATGGTGATATTTAAAACACCCATGTAAAATAGAATTAAAAGATAAAAATAAAGACTTCTGACAAGATGGCAGACTAGACAGACATGCTACACAGACCCTCTACAACAAAGACATAAGAGAATGAAACAGATACAGATGATAATCCTGGAATCATGAGCTTCATTAAAAAGGCAACAGATATGGATTGAGTATTGATTTAAGAGAAGAAGCTGAACAAAAACAGTGAGAGAGGAAACAGATGGGTGAATTCTTGGCTGGTCTGATGCGGTCCAGTCATCTTGAACTTTTACAAGCAGCATTTGATCAAAAGAGTGAGCTAAGAACACAAACACACACCAATGACTAGTGAGGAAAAAAAAAATGGTATCCTCCTTTGTTCCTTGCACCCTCCTGGGGACCAAAAATATGACCAGTCCCCACCAATCATGGACTCCATCTCCTCAGAACAGCAAACTCATAGTGTCAGTCATGTCCCTGTCTCCAACCACCTATGAATGGTAAGAACTCCTTTCATAGCCAGGAGCCCTGTCTCCAGCTGCCTTCAGCAATGGAAGGCATTCCTTCCTGGAACAATCACCCTAACCTCAGTCATTGTCTGGGTCTGTTCAAAGTACTTTCAGACCAGGTACCTTGATCCCAGACAACATCCCAGGAACTCCAAGTAGGATCAGGCATCATATCTCTTCCCCTCCCCGAATTCCACAAGTTCCTTGTCTGGTAGAGGGTGCCAACTCATATCAGATACACTGCCTCACAGTTTTCTTGTCTCTAGGTCCTGCCCTTGGCCTCGTTTTCACCATTGTTTGTGTTTTGTGCTCCTTTTCTTTCCTTTCCTTTCCCTTCCCTTGTTTTTATCCTTTGTTTCTCTCCTTTTCCTTTTTACTTTCTTTCCTTCTGTTTCTCTTTTCTTCTTTCCCTTCCCTTCTTTTTTTCCTCTTTTATAAAAAATTTTCTCTAAATTATAAGGTGTAAGATATAAGATGTGAGTGAGATTTTCAACTGTACATGTGTTAGTTGTATCATATTAAGTGCATGTACAATTTATAATATCTTTAAAGACAATTGTCTTCACGTATGGTTTAAAGAGATTTGAATAATAGTCAAGCTGACAAGTTAAAGTTTTGAGTCTATTTGAATGGATCAGAATTTTCAGTTGTTTGGAAGTTAAAACATAGTAATCTCTCATGATGACCTCTAATATAATGAAATCACTTCCATGGTGAGATCTGATATAAGCAGCCAAAAAGGAATTTTCTTCAAGGATGTGGCCTGCTTCCAATATATTGGACACTTGGGCAAAATGTGCTTGCTTTTAGCTGGGTTTGAATCCTGTACTAGTCTCATAAACCGACCTCTGATTCTTTGGATAATGGCCTGCTGTATATTGCCTGCTAATCCTGGGACTTGCCAGCAGTCTGCTTTCTAACCTGATGATCTTGGGTTCATTAGTCCTCAGCTACTTGAATCAGGTGAAGCCCCCACCTTACATCTCACTAACAGAATTGTAATTTGCCCACCAATTGTATGGGCCATTTCCTTGATATATATTATATATATATATATAATCAACTTCACTGCTTTTGCTTCTCTTTAGAACTCAGCCGAAGACATTATTATTTTTTTAATCTATTTATTCTATTTTCTTTTCTTCCCCTCCATAATTACTCTGATTATATCTTTTATTGCTATTTTATTCTTTTACATAGTGACCCAGTATCAGTTTTTGAGGAGTGGCTGGTAAGCTTGAACCACCAAATTAACCAGCAGTGCCACTTGTTAATGAGCCTTCCACTGACCTTAATGTAACATTCTTCTTCTTGTAATGCAGTTTTTCAGATATTTGCTCAACATACAAATTGAATAAATATGGTGAAAGGATATAACCCTGACACACACCGTTACTGATTTTAAGCAATTCGATATCTCCCCTAGCTCAGTTGGAATGACTGCCTCTTGGTCTAAAATAAATTATTGTAGCAAGAAATTTGGTTATATAGAAGGGTATAAAGGCTGCTTAGTGGGAACATGGTAGCTCTGTAGGAGAAGCACTAGAGTGCAAACCGTAAAGTCAGCAGTTCAAGTCAACCAGCCATTCTTTGAGAGAAAGATGAGGCTTTCTACTCCCACAAAGATTTATAGCCTCAGAAGCCCTATGGTGGTGGTGGTGGTGGTGGTGGGCCACTGAGTTGGTTCCAACTCATAGCGACCCTAGAAAGTGTTTCTGAGGCTGTAAAGCTTTATGG
This sequence comes from Chrysochloris asiatica, assembly GCF_000296735.1. Lineage (NCBI taxonomy): Eukaryota > Metazoa > Chordata > Mammalia > Afrosoricida > Chrysochloridae > Chrysochloris > Chrysochloris asiatica. Next base: position 16,807,489 of record NW_006408530.1, read on the forward strand.
AGAAGAAAGCCTAATCTTTCTCTTGTAGAGTGACTGGTAGATTCGAACTACTGACCTCGTGGTTAGCAATCCAATCCATAACCCACTATGCTACTATACAGGGTCGCTAAGAGTCAGAACCCACCTCAAAGGCACTTAACAACAACAACAATGAAGAAGAAAGTAAATAACCATTATAATCTTTCCACCCAAAGAAAACATTTGCTAAGATTTACTTCTTTCTTCTCCTTGATATACAAGTAGGTTTGCATATATAAGTACACATATCTGCAGATAAAAAGGGACTTCAAAAAGTCCTTGGAAAAATTCCATTATTTTTTAATTACATTTTTCCATGACCATTCCCCCTCAATCACATTTAATAGTATTTTACTATTTTTTTATACTGAAAAATAAACCTTGAAAAACTTCTATAATGTCAAATACTTCTTTAAACTATTACTATTACTATTTGCATAATCTAGATCTTTTTGTTCATTCCTCATGGTTGAATATGGATATTTCAGGGTTTTTTTTAATACTATAATTATGCTGTAATTAATATCTGCATGAAAACATCACTGTGCACATCTCTCAATATTTTCCAAAAATAAATCTAATTACAGGGTCAGAAGGTGGAGACTTTAAAGGCTCCACATTCCAGTAAGAATATTATTCTTTGTAAATATGTTTATAGCTTGTTATCTACCTTTTAAGTATCTGAATATTTTTTAAAAGCTTCGTATATAGTTAGTTACATATATCAATTGCTTCCCTTTAGAGCATGGTCTTTGCTTTATATTTAAAATAAGCTTCCCTGTTTTGAGTTTTGATTTTATCTTATAGTTTTAGACTTTGCGTTATTTTACAGTGTTGCAATTTATACTATATTTTGTAACAAACCTAGTGATAAGTTTAGTATTAGTGTAAAAAAAAAGGATGCAGTTTTCTTTGTATCGAAGACCTAGCCAATTTTATCAACACCAGGAGTCCTGGTGTGGTGCTGTGGAACAAGCACTGAGCCGCAGGTTTGGTTTGAACTACAAGGTCAGCAGTTCAAAGCAACCAGCCACTCCTTGGAAACCCTATACAAGGTTGCTATGAGTCAGAAATGACTCCATGGCATTTAACAACAACAAAGATAGATTAAGTGCTTCTTTCCTCATTGTTGTGAATATCCACTGTTATCATTTACTAAGTGATAATTGTGGAGTCCTGGTGTGGCATTGTAGGATAAGCACTGGACCTGGAACAACAAGGTTGGTGGTTTAAAACTACCATCTGATTCTTGGAAATTTTGTACACGGTCCCTATGCTTCACAATTGACTCAACTGCACTTAACAACAAGAAGTGATAATTTTAGTAGAATCTCTTTCTGAACATTTGATTATTTTATACAATTCTCATTTTCACTATTAATGTCTTGTTCATTTTTTCACTGTACAAAGAGTGGTCCACTGACCAGCAGCATCACCACCACAGAAACTTGTTAAAAATGCAAAGTCACAGGTCTACTTACTCACTATCACTGTATGATTCGTACGCACATTGGTCATTGATATAAAAGGCAATCTGTAGACAACACAATGCCTTTTATAAGAACAGACTTTCACTCTATTTTTGCTTTCCTACAAAATGAGAGGAAGAGAATATAATGAGGTCAAGATGATTTGGTGATCTGCTAAGCTAAATTCTTCAACAATCCTCAGCATTCTGAAAAATGCACTCACAAAACCAAGGGATACCTTTGCACATCCCTTTTTTAATTCTAGAAAGTCACCTTGTACTGCAAGGCTATTTTCTTTTAAAATAAAACCTCTAGCTCTATGAAGCTTCAGTTTCATTTTCTTTATTTAAGGTCAACCCAAACAGAGACAACTAAAAGTAAAGTATAAATTAAAGAAGTCAAAAGAAGCCCAACCCAGATGCTTACATTTATAAAAAGCCAGCTTTTGATAAATTTTAATAAAATAAAATAAAAAGCCCAATCCAGTCTGTGAAATCAAAGTTGCTTAGGATTCACTGCAGAATCCATTAATAGTTTCTCAGTAAACTGTTTTATTGGTTACTATTGAAATGTGTGCATTAAGGCAATGTGAAACTAACTAAACCCTTAAAAAAAAAGAAAGAAAAAAACCTTCCTTCTTGTCTTACCAACACTGCTATTATCACATAGTGTGTTACACATGATAAGCCATTCATTAAAGCATCACCTACTGTTTTTTTCCTCCTCAGAACCAGCTAGAACATGATCTGTCTCTGCATGAAGACATTGGACCTCTGACCTTTTCTGTAACTATTCCAGGCAAGTATAATAAACAGAGTTCACTAGGTTTCTGTAAATCTCTGATTATGTTTAATGTGAAATCCAAGTGTTCATCTCAGCCAGAAAAATTAAGGTTGATTTTCAAATATTATGTACAAACTCTAGCTACTAAGCATTCCATAATGAGCACTTCGGCAATTTAAAGCAAATTAGTGTTCCTACTAGGCAAGGATGGCATGTGCAGCAGTCAAAGAAAAGGTGGTACGTTATTTCATGGAGAATATTCACCAGCGGTTTCAGATAAATCCAGAGATCTCTACTTACTGCAATTGGGAGAAAAAAAATCTTATATTTTTCCTCTTCATTACAGGGATTTTGCATCAGTCTTAACCTACCTTTCCCTTAGCTTGATGATACAGGCTAGTAAGTCATAGTGTAATCTCAATGGATGGTTCTTTAGGGAGATGACTGTTGTGAGAACATGGTTACTTTCACAGGATCATTACCAAAAGGACAGGCCAATATAATCAGCTACTTCTAGAGATTAGTGCTGGGATTCATTTAAAATATATATATATAAATGAACTTTTGTTTTTACCCAAGTATAAAATCTAATCAGAATTGCACTGTTCACATATGTAAAAGAAGCTAGATGACAGTTACCATGCTAATCAAATTATTCACATTATTTGTTTAATTATTCAAGTAATATCCACATTATAGAAAAATTTTAAGATAGATAAACATAAAGAAAATATAAAACTTACCATCATTCCTATCTCACAAAGATAATTATGGTTAACAATGAAAGGGTACATCATTAAGAATAGTTATAGATAGCCCAATGTCCCTGAGTGACTTTGCACTCAATTGAGAATTAAAAGGTTAGCAGTTGACACTTACCCAGGGGTACTACAGAAGAAAAGACCTGGGGATCTACTTCCATAAGATGTTGTGAAGTGCCGTGGAGTCAGTTCCAACCCGAACTTGCAGTTCAAACAGCTTTTCAGTCTGGCACATTAAAAGATTACAGCCAAGAAAATTCTATGAATCCATGCCACTCTGTATCATATGAGGTCACTATGAGTTGGAATTAACTAGACAACAGAAGTCAACAACATAAATATAGAATCAGATTGAACTGTGGGGTCAGCAGTTCAAATTCACCAGCTGCTCCTTAGAAACCCTATACAGGGTCACTATGAGTTGGAACCGACTTAACGGCACTGAACAACAGCAATAAAAATAACTCACTACTACCCACTGCCATCAAGTCAATACTGACGCTTGGCAACACTCCTGGCTTTTCTAAGGCTATAAATCTTTACAGAAGCCTACTGTCTCATCTTTCTCCTGTGGAGTGGCTGGTGAATTTGAAAAGCTCTGGTAGTGTAGTGGTTACGAATCGGGCTGCAAACCTTAAGGTCAGCGGTTCGAAACTACCAGTCGCTCCGCGGGAGAAAGATCAGGCTTTCTACTCCCGTAAAGATTTACACCCTCGGAAACCCTGTACAGGGTCGCTATGGGTCGGACCCGA
>NW_006408530.1:16811973-16905415 GCF_000296735.1 Chrysochloris asiatica
TATGAGTTAGAATGGACTCGGTGGCATGCAACTATCACCACCACCACCCATAGCCTAGTGAGTTAACAGCCTTATTTTGTGTGAGTGATGAGAATACTCCAGATCGATGTCTGAGCTCTAGATGCGGGACTTGCCAGCCTCCACAATAATATAAATCATTCCCTTGATCCCTATGAGTTCTGTGAGACACTGCAGTGAATTGCAGATACCTAGAATGTAAGGGAGCAGCAGTGGTTGATATCAGGGACTAGAGAGTGGTATCGCACTTTAGGAAGGAGTTCTGGTAGCACAGTAGTTACAAATCAGCCTGATAACCTCAAGTCCAGCAGTTCAAAACTGCCAGCCTTTGTGTGGAAGGAAGATGAGGTTTTCTGCTTCCTTAAAGATTTATAGCCTTGGAAACCCTACGCAGGCTCGCTATGCGTTGGAAACGACTCCACAGCACACTACCACCACCACCTCCATAGAACTTTAGGAGTCCTAGTGTGGCACTGTAGGTAAGCGCTAGACTCCTAACTGAAAGATTGGCAGTTCAAACCCACCACTCACTCCTCACAAACCCTATGCAGGGTCAGGTCACTATGAGCCAACGACACTTAACAACAACAAAAACATAGCACTTTAATAGAGTCCTGGTGTGGTGCTGTGAGCTTATGCATCAGACTGCAAAGTTGTTTGAACTGCAAGTTGGTGGTTCAAGCTCACCAGCTGCTCCTTGGAAACCCTAGACAGGGTCGCAATGGGTCAGAATCAACTCGATGGCATTTAATAACAACAACAACAGCAACAAGTGTGATGCAGTAGGTTACTAACTGCAAGTTCAGCAGTTCAGATGCACCAACTACTCTTCAGAAACTTTGGTACAGCTTTATTGTGAATCAGAACCAATCAGTGGAACTTCACAACAACATAACACTTTAAGAAGTTGGACAGTTGGGAGGTCTTTAACCTTCAACTCCCAGAAATTCAAATCAAAGCTTGAAGTTTTTCTTCAGCCCTTTCATTGTTAGATTGCTTGGCTGCTACTTCCATGAGTATTAACTGTGAATTCAAGCAAAATGAAGTTTTTGACTACTTCAATCTTTTCTCCACTTATCATTTATCATGATGTTCCTATGTTGCTTCATTATAATCTAATTTCTCAGATTATTTACTTAGCATACAGACTGAATAAGTACAGTGAAAGAACACAATACTGACACACACCTTTCCTAATTTGACACAATTAAGTGTCCCTTTGTACTGTCCTAACAGCTGTCTCATAATCTATGTACAATTTCCTCATGACCATAATTAAGTTTTCCGGAATATCTATTTTCCACACAGTCAAAAGTCTTTGCAAAATCAATAAAGGACATGTAAACATCTTTCTGGTATTCTCCACTATCAGCCAAGATCCATCTGCCATCAACATTGATATCCCTTATTCCAAGTCCTCGTCTGAATCCAGCTTGAACCTCTGGAATTTCCCTGTCAATGTGCTGTTGATGCAGTTTTTGAACTATCTTGAGCAAAATTTTACTTGCATATGATCTTAAAGATATGGTCTAATGATTTCTGAATTCCATTGGGTCACCTTTGGAATGGACACAAATATGGATTTATTCCAATCAGTAGGCCAGGTAGCTGTCTTCCAAATTTCTTGGCACAAATGAGTAAGTGTCTCTGGTGCTGCCTCAGTTTGTTGAAAGATTTCAATTTGTTTTCCATTAATTCTCAGAGGCTTATTCTTTGTCAATGCCTTCAGTGCACCTTGAACTTTTTCCCATTGGCTCTTGAGCATTTGTTGTTGTTGTTAAATGCTGTCAAGTCAATTCCGATCCATAGTGACCCCCTAATAGGGTTTCCAAGGAGCAGGTGGTGAGCTTGAACCACCGACCCTGCAGTTTAAACAACTTCGCAGTCTGATATATGAGTCCACAGAGCCACATATAGTTGAACATTGACCATTTAATTTTAGTATAGTGACTCTGTATATTCAAGTTCACCAGCCAGCCACTCCTCAAAAACCCTATACAGGGTTGCTATGAGTCAGAAACAAAACTCTTCGGCACACAACAACATCATCATAAGTATGCTGATCTATTTATTTTTGATAAATACTATTAAAAATATTTTATGTTACAATTTTTAAATGCCAGCCTGTCTTTTCTTGTTTCTTCTGAGTATTTTTTTTTTAACCATTTAATTCTCATCACCATCTGAAAAGGAATTTGATTTTTAAGAGAAAAATAACACTCCTTTTTTTCTTTATCAGATAATCATCATCTCATCATTATCTTTTAAATAATTGTTTCCCACACATTTAAAATGATATTGCAGTCTCTATTCTATACCCACGTATATACTTGAGTTAGGCTCTCTGTTTCTAGCTTCTTTGTTTTTTGTCTCTTTCTAGAACCTGTTCCTCACTATAACTATGGTTTTCATTTTGATTGATAGTATGTTGTGAAATTTCTCCACCAATTTTTTAATCTTCAGATTTTTTAATTACCTGATGATTGTTTTAACACTTAAAAAATCATCAGGCACTATTTTCTCCAGTGGACATAAATTATTTCTAAATTGGAGTCCTTTGATAGTGTCAATCTTTTCTCCATTGATATCGATGTTATTTCCTGGTCCAATCATGAGGATTTTTGTTTTCTTTACATTGAGGTACAACCCATACTGAAGGCTGTGGTCTTTGATCTTCATCAGTAAGTATTTTAAGTCCTCTTCACTTTCAGCAAGCAAGGTGGTATCATCTGCATATCGTAGGTTGTTGATGAGTCTTCCTCCAATCCTGATGCCACATTTTTCTTCATATGATCCAGCTTCTCAGATTATTTGCCCAACATACAGATTGAATAAGTATGGTAAAAGAATACAACCCTGGTGCACACCTTTCCTATTTTAAACCATTCATTATTCCCTTGCTTGGTACGAACACTGCAGCTTGTTTTGTGTGCAGGTTCCTCATGAGGACAATTAAGTGTTCCGGAATACTCATTTTCAACAATGTTGTTCATTGCATAGTCAGTAAAGCATAGGTAAGCATCTTTCTGACATTCTCTGCTTTCAGCCAAGATTCATCTGATGCCAGCATTGGTATCCCTCATTCCACATTCTTTTCTGACTCCAGCTGGAATCTCTGGAAGTTCTGTGTCAATGTATGCTTGCAGCGCTTCTTGAATTATCTCTAGCATCTATATAGGGTGGCTATACGTTGGAACTAACTCAATGCTCTTAATGGTTTTTCAACTCAGATTTTCTAAGTACACAATGTTGCTGTTGTCAGGTGCCATCAAGTCGGAACTGAGTCATAGCGACCCCATGCACAGCAGAACAAAACAATGTCCAATCCTGGGCCAACCTCACTACCGCTGCCACACTTGACGTCATCAATGATGCCACTTGGCCGATCCATCTCGTTGGGGGTCGTCCTCTTTTTCTCTGACCCACCACCTTACCCAGCATGACATCCTTCTCCAGTGACTGTTCCCTCCTGACAATATGTCCAAAGTACAAGAGACGAAGCTTAGCCATCCTGGCTTCCAAGGAGCACTCTGGCTGCACTTCTTCCAAAACAGATCTATTGGTTCTTTTGGAAGCCCATGGCACTTTTAGTACTCTCCTTCAACACCACAACTCAAAGGCATCAATTCAATAGTAGGAATAATTTTCTTAGGATTTATATTCAGATATGTCAAGAATATAACTTCTAATATCCCATGTAATCTGTAGAGAGAATATTTAACCTAATCGTTTTCTGATAAATCCAGTCATGTCAGTATTTTGAATGCATTTAGGTTTAGGCTCAAGTATGTCTTTTTCCTTTCCTTTCCTTTCCTATAATATCTACTGTTCATGGGAACCTATCTATATAACATCCAAGCAGTAAAAGAATATTCTTTGGTCTGAGATATATAGACCTAGTGGCACAGTGGTTAACCATTGCATTGCTAACCTGAAGCTGACTTTTCAAATCCACCACCTGCCCTATGGGAGAAAGATGTAGCAGTCTCCTTCCATAGAGATTTTGAGCACTTCTAGTCTATCCTACCTGAACCCTATGAGTTGGAATTGACTCAAATGCAACTCATAAGTTTTTGGTCTAAGGCATACATTCCCTGATAACTTTCTTTTAAAATTCACACTTTCCAGTTCCTCAGTTCACTGACACTGGTATTCTTTATTTGTTCCAAGTTCCTTCTCTTTGTTCTTAAATTGTCAGTCACATAATGAATTCTGAATATCTGTGTTTGCTTCTTATCATTATAAACTTGGGATGTCATTATAAATTTGGGATAGATCTCAATCACTATTCTCTCTCTCTTCTCCCAACCCCATCCTAAGCCCACATCCCAAGCCACCAGACATGGAAAGATTGTCCCATTCATTGTGGTGTTATAACACATTTACTCCAAACCACCACCCAACATCTACACCCTACTGCCTCCACTCTTTTGTGATATGGAGCAAATCTGTAATTACAGTGCCACGGGAAAGTTTTATTTCAAAGCCACTTGTTTGGTAAGGTGGAGGGTCAGAGAAAAAGAGGAAGACCCCCAAGATAGATTGGCCAAGTGGCAGCATTGATGGACTCAAGCGTTGCAATAGTAGTGAGGTTGACCCAGGATCAGGCAGTGTTTCATTGTGCTGTGCATAAGGTCACTATGAGTCAGTACCGACTAGATGGCACCTAACAATAACTTATATTAGGACCCCAGGGTGGTGCTATAGGATCAGTACTTGGCTTCAAACCACAAGGTCAGCAGTTCAAAGCCACCAATTGCTCTTGGGAAACCCTATACAGATGTGCTATGAGTTGGAACCAACTTGACAGCACTTAACAATAACAACAATTTATATTTAGGAAGTAAAAATCAACTCTTGTGATATACTTTAGGATTATAAAAATGACTATAAAATAATTATTCAAATGAAATGGGAATCAAAAGAAATAGTGTGTTATTACAAAGAACAGATTTTTAAAGGACTGGTAGGTATGTTTGGATTAACTACCAAGAAATGTGGATGCCAATAATTTATTCAAACTCTATAGAACAGAATTGTAAACACTGATAAGGTACAGACTAATTCTTATAGATATGGAAAGCATTCTTAATTACCACCCCTTATTTTTTTGTTAAAGTAATTTTATTTTAATTTGCAAATCACTATGTTAGATCATAGAAATGCATTGGCACTGAAAGATAAGTACTAGACTACTAAGGATGAAATCGATGTTTGAACCCACTGGTCAACTACAAGGGAGAAAGTTGATGCTTTCTGTTCCCACAAAGATTTACAGCCTCAAGTACCCTATTATTAACTCATAAGCATTCTTATAAGTTGGAATTAGCATAATGGTACTTAAAAAACACAACAGCATGCTAGATGCTAATACATTGTTATGATTATTAGCAACCATGTGAATATGTAAGTGTAAATGATAATAATAACAATAATTGATTTCCTAATCTCAAGCCTCTAAATCAATATACAATGCTACACACCTTCTATACGCTAACCTATATAATAATAATATTTGTTGTTAGTGTTGTTAAGAGCTGTTGAGTCAGTTCCAACCCATAGAGACCCTGTATAGGGTTTGCGAGGAGCAGCTGGTGAGCTTGAACCACCAACCTTGCAATTCAAATGGCTTTGCAGTCTGGTGCATTAACCCCCAGTGCCACACCAGGACCAATATTAAATATGGACTTTTAATCTTCCCAAAGTCTGTTTCAGAAAAGTTAGAGTCTGAAAACTTATACTTTGAGAGATGAAGAATATCTCTTAGTAACTTATGTATGTCACTGGGTCTGTGCCAAAGTTTCCCCTTGAAGTGAACACAGTCTTCTGAAATAGAGTGTTGTTGTTGTAAATTGCTGTCAAATTGATTCCAACTAATATTGACACTGTGTAGGGTTTCAGAGGAGCACTTGGTGGATTTGAACCACTCATCCTACAGCACCACAACTAGAGCTTGCTCTTGTTAGATGCCATCAAGTTGCTTCTGACTCATAGTGACCCTATGCACAGAAGAACAAAATGATGCCTGGTCTTGAGCCATCTTCACATTCATTGTTATGGTGGAGCCCATTGCTGCTACCACTGTGCCAACTCATCTCCTTGGGAGGTCTTTCTCTTTTTCATTAACCCTCTACTTCATCAAGCAGGATGTCCTTCTCTAGGGACTGGTTATATGTCGGAAGTATGATAGATGAAGTCTCACAATCCTGGCTTCTAAGGAGAATTTTGTTTGTACTTCTTCCAGAACAGATTTATTTGTTCTTCTCGCAGACTATAGTATTTTCAATATTGTCTCCAACACCATACTTAAATGCATCAATTCTTCTTCATTCATTACCTAGCTTTCACATGCATATGGGGCAATTGAAAATACCATGACACGGATCAGGTGCACCTAAGTCCTTAAATTGACATCTTTGCTCTTGAACACTTTAAAGTGGTCTTTCTTGTGCAGCTCATTTGCCTAACGCAATACATTGTTTGATTTCTTGGCTGCTGCTTCCATGAGTGTTGATTGTGGATCCAAGCAAATTGAAGTCTTTGACAATTTCAATATTACTCTGTTTATTATGATATCATATATTAAGGATCTCTGGTAGCATAGTGGTTACGAATTGGGCTGCAAAGCTCTAAGTCAGCAGTTTGAAACTACCAGCTGTTCCACGGGAGAAAGATGAGGCTTTCTGCTCCTGTAAAGATTTATAGCTTTGGAAACCCTGTACAAGGTTGGTATGAGTCAGAACTAACTTCACAGCACATAACCACCACCATATTAATCCAGTGGTAATGATTTTTGTTTTATTTTCATTGAAGTGCAATCCATAGTGAAGGCTACGGTCTTTGATCTTCATCAGTAAGTATTTTAAGTCCTCTTTGCTTTCAGAAAGTAAGGTTGTATCATCTGCCTATTCCAGGTTGCTAATGAGTCTTCTGCCACTTCTGATGCTACACTCTTTTTCATATAATGCAGTCTTTTGATTTATTTGTTTAGCATGCAGATTGAGTAAGTATGGTGAAAAGATACAAATCATTCTGGATCACCTTGTTCTGTTCGAATGGCTACTTCTTGGTCTATGTAAAGCTTCCTCAAGAGCACAATGAAGTGTTCTGGAATACCCATTCTTCATAGTGTTGTTTATTATTTGCCATGATCCACATAGTCAGAAGTCCTAATGCCATCAATAACATCTTTGTGTTATGCTCTGTTTTCAGCCAAGATCCATCTGACATCAGCAATGATATCCCTTGTTACATGTCCTCTTCTGAATCTGGCTTGAGTTTCTGGCAGTTTCCTTTCAATGTACTGTTGCAAGCACTTTTTAATTATTTTCAGCAAAATTTTGCTTGCATGTGATATTAATGATATTGTTCAAGGATTTCCACATTCCATTGGGTCTTCTCCCTTTAGAATGGACACAAATATGAATCTCTTCAAATCAGTTGGCCAGGTAAGTGTTTTCTAAATTTCTTGGCATAAGTACATCAAGTTCGTCTAGTGCTGCATTAAGGAACTCTGATAGTGTAGTGGTTATGAATCGGGCCGCGAACCTTAAGGTCAGCAGTTTGAAACTACCAGCCACTCCGCAGGAGAAAGGTGAAGCTTTCTGCTCCCATAAAGATTTACAGCCTCAGAAACCATGTACTGGGTCACTGTGGGTCGGAACTGACCTGACTGCACTTAACAACAACAGTGCTGCATCAGTTTGTTGAAAGATTTCAATTTGTATTCTATCAGTTCCCTGAGCCTTATTTCCCCCCAAAACTTTGATTGCACCTTTGACTTCCTTTTTAACCATGTTTTGTGGGGGGGTTTTTCTCCCATAGTCTACCTCTTGAGATGGTTGAACATCGACAATGCTTTCCATATTCTTTTAAACCTTTTGCATCATTTAATATTTTGCTCATGGTAACCTTCAATATTGTAAGTCAAGGATTGAGTTTTTTATCCAGTTCTTTCAGCTTGAGAAATGCTGAACATGTTCATCAATTTTGGTTTTCTAACTCCAGGTCTTTGTACATTTCAAAATAATACTTCATTTGTCTTCTCTTGCTGCCTAAAATGGCTAGATTCAAATTCTAACTGTGCCATCTCATAAATGTATGATTTCAAAGACATTTTTTTCTTCTTTAATATGCAATTAATAGTGGTTTTGAGTGAATATTGAAGAATAATTGTTTTTGTGTTGTTGCTGCAAGGATTAAATTAGTTAGTACATATGAAGCCCTCACTGGCACATAGGAAGCATTCAGAAAATAAATGTTAGTGATCAGAATTAAAATTATGTAATTGAAAGTATAGCTGTACAATAATTATGTAAAATAAACTTATTATTATAAATTACATTGACTAATATTTTTGCTGATTCAACAATTTTGTAAAAATGTAAGTTCTGTCATTTCCCCACATGGGAATATTTACTGATCCTTTCTTCTCATATTGATCCTATAAGATAATTAGAAATTTAAAGACATTTTAAAAAGAGCTTTACAGTTTACAAAGCACTTTTACAATCTTGCAGCCATTTACCTATATATTCCCACAAGAAAATATTGCAATAAAATGCTTCATGAGGGTGTTCATTTAAAGTGAAAATGTACTTGAGACTTTGGGGCTTGAGAATTGCCTTTTATTTATTGGTCCAATAAAAAATATCATATTATCTACTTCATCTACTTTTTCCGCAAGGTGCAAAATTGTTATGAATAGATTCTGCATGCATTTGTGAATTTTATCTTTATCAAATTCAACTTAAATAGCAATTTAATCCAAGGAATCTGGTTCAAATGGAAAAAATAACATACAATCATTTCGTATTTCTAAAACTCTGCTCTATTTTAGTTTGAAATGGTATTGTCACGGTTTTTCAATCTATTTATTTGTGACCATTCTGTATACAGTTGTTTTAAAATATCACTTTACTAAGATGCTTATTTATTTACATATTTTCATTTCTAATATCCCCTATTTCCAGTATATAAATGATGCTTTTTCTTACTGCAAAAATGCTGATCTATTTTCAACTATTATTTTATTTTAGTCCTTTTTATCACTACAAGTAGTTTTACATGAAATAATCTGGATTAATCATCTCATTTCTACTTAACACATCATTAACGATACATTTAAATGCTGTGCCATTACTTTTGAGGGGCACCTGGATGTTAACTACAATCAGCACATAGCAGTGTGCTCTTACCTCTGCAGCTACAATGAACCTTGAAACATGAGTTCTAAAACCAAATGTTGTCAAAGGTGGCCATTACTCCAAGTAAGATATTAATTGGAAGCTTAAATGCCAATAGTGCCTGTCAGGTATCTATAATGAGTGATGTCTACATGTTATAAGACAAGTAGAGGGTGAAGCTAATCTCTGGGAACTTCATTTAAAGTGGCAGATCTATGCAACCCACTTAATGGCTGCTAGGCAAGAATGTATGTTGACTATTGTAAGAACCTAAGTTTATTTTTTGGAAATTTAGTTTATTATAGTTTTTTAATGTGAAATGTTCCCATTTTTAAGTGATGCCTATTAACTCAGTACTTTTGCAGGTATTCTATTAATCAAATTCGCACATTGGTAGGTTGTTATTGGTTTATAGGCTTCGAGTTGTTAAATTTGTTTTGTAGCAATATCGTTTATAAGCTAGTGCTATATATAGCATATAATCAAGATATATTGAGAATTACTGGCATTTGGAATGCAAATACTAGAAACAAATAGGAAGAATCAGTAGTAGGAAAATATGGCCTTGAAAATAGAAATGATGCTGCTGATCGCATGATAGGGTTTTGAAAGGCAAATGACTTGTTCACTGCAAAAACCCTTTTTAAACAACATAAAAGATAACTATACACATGAACCTCATTGTATGGTATACTAAAAAATAAAATTGCCTACATTTGTTGGCAGAGACAGTGGAAAAGCTCCTTATAAACAATCAAAACAAGACCAGGGACAGACTGTGGAACAGATCAGTAGTTGCTTATATGTAAGTTGAAGTTGAAGTTGAAGAAAATTAAAATAAATCCACAAGACTCAAAATATGACCTTGAACATACCCCACCTGAACTTAAAAATCATCTCAAGAACAGATTTGATGCATTAGGCACTAATAATCAAATGTCATAAGAGCTGAGGGATGACATCAAGAACATTATACAGGATGAAAGCAAAAGGTTTACTAAGAAAACAAAAAAGAATGAAAAGATCAAAATGGATCTCAGAAGAGACTCTAAAACTTGTTCCCCAGCATACAGATGCTAACGCAAATGAAGAGATAAGGAAGTAAAAGAAATGAACAGAAAAATTCAAAGGGCAACTGAGAAGACAAAGTCAATTATTATAATGAAATGTGCAAAGACCTGAAGCTAGAAAATCAAAAAGGAAGAGCACGCTCAGCATTTCACAAGCTGAAAAAACTGAAAGAAAAATTCAAGCCTCCACTTGTAATATTGAAGAATTCTATGTGCAAATTATTGAATGATTCAGAAAGCATCAAAAGAATATGGAAAGAATACAAAGATGCTGTGACAAAAGAAATGGTTGATGTTCAACCACTTTAAGAGATAACATATGATCAAGAATCAACGGTACTAAAGGAATAAGTCCAAGGTTCACTGAAGGCATTGACAAAAACAAGGCTCTGGGAATTGATGGAATAAAAATTGAAACCTTTAAAGCACTGGAGACACTCACTCATCTATGCTTAGATTTTTGGAAAACAGCTATCTGGCCAACTGATTGGAAAAGATTCTTTATTTGTGGTCATTTCTAAGAGAGGTGACCTAGTGGAATGCAGATATGATTGGACCATATAATTAACATCACAAGCAAGTCAAATTTTGCCAAAGATAATCAAAAAAAGATTGATTGCAGCAGTAAACTTACTGGGAACTGTCAAAGGTTTGTGCTGGATTCAGATAAGAATGTGGAACCAGGTGTATCATTGATGACATCAGATGGATCCTTTATGAAAGAAGAGAATACCAGAACAATGATTGTTGTTGTTGTTGAGTGCCGTTTTGTCTGTTCCAAGTCACAGCAACCCTATTCAGGGTTTCTGAGGAGCAGCTGGTAAGTTTGAGTCATCGACCTTGTATTTCAAACTGACCTTGTGGCCCAGTCCTTGCCCTACAATGCCATACCAGGATTCCAATGATTACCTGTGCTTTACTGATTATGTCAAAGTTTTTGACTCTGTGGATCATGACAAGCTATTGACAACATTGTGGAGAATAAGTATTCTGCAGCATTTAATTGTACTCATGAGGAACCTGTACATAGACCAGAGGCAGTTATTTGAGCAGAACAAGGGGAAACTGAATGGGTTAAACTTAGGAAAGGTGTGTTCCAGGGTTGTATTCTCTCACCATTCAATCTACATACTGAGCAATTAATATGAGAAACTGGATTATATGATAAAAACATGGCATCAGGATTGGAGGAAGATCTATTAACAACCTGCTATATGCAGATGATACAACCTTGTTTGCTGAAAGTGAAGAGGACTTAAAATACTCACTGATGAAGATCAAAGATCACAGCCTTCAGTAAGGGTTGCATCTCAATGTAAATAAACTAAAAATCCTCACCACTAGATGAATAAATACCATCAGAATAAATGGAGAAATGATTTAAGTTGTCAAAAACTTGAATCCTATACCAACACTCATGGAAGCAGCAGCAGTCATGAAATCAAATGACGAACTGAATCGTTCAACTGTTTAACATGAACTTTTTAAAGTGTTCAAGAGCAAAAACATCAGGTTGAGGACTAAGGTGTGCCTGACCCAAACTATGGTATTTTCAATAGCTTCATATGCTTGTGAAAGTTGCACAGTGAATAAGGAAGACCATAGAAGAATAAATGAATTTGAGTTACTGTGTTGGAGAAGAATATTTAAAGTACCATGGACTGTTAGAAGAGCAAACATATCTATGTTGGAAGAAGTACAGTCAGAGTGCCCCTTAGAAACAGGATGACCACAACTTCGACTCTTATGTTTCAGACATGTTATCAGGAGGAACCAGTCCCTGGAGAAGGACATCTGCAAGGTAAAATGGAGGGTCAGGGAAAGATAAGAAAACCCTCAATGTTTTGGATTTGCACACTGGCCACAGCAATGGGTTCAAACTTAACAATGATTATGAGGATGGCACAGGACTGGGCAGTGTTTCATTCTGTTGTCCATTATTTGGCACCCACTCTCCAGCACCTAACAATAACCACATGTAGCATGAGATCTAGCAAAAGTCTCATGTGTTTGTAATAGAAAATTCCTTCTACTTACAGATTCTCTTTCCTCTTATATCAAATAACATCAAATGCTTGTAAGATTTGCTGTTGATGTTGTTGTTAATTGCTGTTGACCCTATATAGGGTTTCCAAAGAGCGACTGGTGAGCTTGAATTGTTGTGACCTTGTGGTTCAAACTGACTTTGCAATTACATACACATAAATCAATATGTTTTAAAATACCCAAAGACCCACACCCACTGTCTTTAAGCTTGCTCTGACTTGTAGCAACCCTGTAAATCTTTGCAGAAAGCCTCATCTTTTTCCCAAGGAGTAGCTGTTGGGCTTGAATCACTGATCTTGCGATTAGCAGTCCAACAGAACCACAGAACTCTTTATCTTTCTCCGCTCACCCCAACCTCCTTTATCTATCTATCTATCTATCTATCTATCTATCTATCTATCTATCTATCTATTATACATAAACAGAACTGTTTATACATATCAGAACTGACTTAACAGTTCACTTAACAATAACAATAACAAATATCTATATATGTATATAACTCTCTCTAAACATAATTTTTAACTGAGAACCACGACCCCTAAATATTTGGCTTGCTATTTGGGTCACTTCTTATCCATGTTAATGTATTTTGTTCAGAGAAAAATACCATTCCCTTTTTCCTGCTTGACTTCTTACTATTTTCATATGTACTACCATATCAAAGACTAATTAAAGAAGAGATTGAAAATGTGATTTTACAGACACATAAAGATTTCACTCAAATATATCTCAGCCATAGTGAGAAACATACAAACAGATTGAAAACTGTAGCTGGTCACAGCTCTTTTCATTAGGAGACAGAACTTTTGCCTGCAATTACCCTACAAGATATTCTATCGATGAACCTAGTGACAGAAGTTACCTAGGCAAACTGACTGCTTTTCAGACTACTTCATAACTTTTTTTCATAGGAACTGTCAGATCTGGATTCCTAAGTAAATTAGCTACGGAAATTTATTTGCTTCATCCTCTTTTCTCATCATGTCTCTGGCTTGAAGATGTCCTTTGAACCTCCTTTCAAACCTCACTTTCTTAACTTGCTTTCTGCTTTAGGTTTTACTTAGGTTGTTTAATCTCTACATGGTAACCAATTTCCTTCTTAGCCTGAGGTCTTATTTCTTTGCTAAAAGCTTCCAGTGTGCTGTTAGTTCACTGTCTTGTATATAGTTAAAAAGAAATAAATAAATAGAAATGTCATGACTGATACTGTGGGAACATACCAGCCATTAGTGCTGTGGCCAGATTTTCCAGTTATTCAATATCTATAGCTTAAAGTTATTCATGTCCTTCTGAGTGCATTTTTGGACTAAAGTAAAATATTTGTCATAAATATTTAGTTTTCCCATTAAATCAGCATTCATTTATTAAATAAGTGAAGCCAATATGTGCCTAACTTTCCATTTCTCACAACACAAGGAATACTTCAGACATTTCTCATTTTTCACAATTACTTATGTCTTGTATTTATCGAAAACTTGCAAGGGACATTCCTATCCATTATTTTATCTATATTTCCAAATAACTGTACATTTGTTGTTATGTGCTGTGGAATCGGTTCTGACCCATAGCAACCCAGGGATTCTGAGGCTGTAAATCTTTATGGGAACAGAAAGCCTCATCTTTCTCCTGTGGAACAGCTGGTAGTTTCGAACTGCTGACCTTGGAGTTCGCAGCCTGATTCATAACCACTATACTACCATAGAACTAAAATAACATCTCTGAAAGGACATAGAAGCACATTGAGTCAGTGGTTCTGACTGTTTAGGTGCCTTCCAGTCAGTTTCAATTCTAATGACCCTACACACAACAGAACAAAACTTTGTCCAGACCTGTGCCATTCTCACAATTGTTACTTTTGAGCCCATTGATGCTGCCACTGTGTCTATTAATCTTGTTGGGGGTCATCCTCTTTTTCGTTGACCTTCCACTTTACCAAACATTGTGTCCTTCTGAAAGGACTGGTTCTTTCTGACATGCCCAAAGTGTGAGAAACAAAATCTCAAGAACTGTGTTTCTAAAGAGCTATCACAGATTTTGTTGTTCTTATGGCCATTCGTGTTCTTTTCAGTATTTTTCACCAGCACCATAATTCAAATGCATCAATTCTTCTCCAGTCTTCCTTATGTATTGACCAACTCTTGCAGGCATATGAGGTGAATGAAAATGCTATGACTTGGGTCAAGATCAATTTAGGTTAGTCCTCAAATAGATCTTTTTGCTATTTAGCTGTTTAAAGAGGTCTTTGCAGAAGATATTCTTAATGGAATATCAGTCCTTCAATTCTTAATTGTTGTTTCTATGAATGTTGATTGTTGATCCAAATGACGTTATCTGATTTCTTAAATGCTGCTTCCATGAGCACTGACTGTGGATTCAAGTAAAATGAAGTCCCTCACATCTTTCTCCATTTATCATGATGTTATTATTGGTCCAATTGTAAGGAATTTTGTTTTCTTTACATTCAGGAGTTATCCATACCGAAGATTAAATCTTCATCAACATTTCAAATCCTCTTCATTTTCAGCAAGCAACCTTGTGTCATTTGCCTAGTGTGGATTGCTAATGATTCTTCATACATTCTCAATGCCACACTTTTAATAATTTCTCAGATTATTTCCTCATCATACAGGTTGAATAATTATGGTGAAAGAATACAATCCTGACACCTTTACTAATTTTAAACCATTCAGTATCCCTCTGTTCTCTTCTAACAACTGCCATTTGGTCTATGAACAATTAACTGTTGCAGAATTATCCATAATTCGTCAGGGTCCACACAGTCAAAAACCTTTGTAGAGTCAATAAAGCATAAGCAAACATCTTTCAGATATTCTCTGCTTTTAAACAATATTCATCTTATGTCAGCAGTGATAGCCTTAGTTCCACGTCCTTATTCATATATTTTTGCAATCATTTCTTTAATTATCTTCAGAAAAAGTTACTTGCATGTGGTATTAATGATATCATACAATGATTTGTGCATTCAGTTGGGTCATCTCTCTTTGGAATGGGCATAAATATGGAGCTACTCCAATCAGTTGGACTGATAGCTGTCTTCCAAATTTTTGACATAGATGAGTAAGAACTTCCAGTGGAAACATTTCAATTTGTATTCTATCAGTTCCTGGAACCTTATTTTTCACCAATGCCTCCAGTGCTGCTTGAACTTCTTCCTTCAGTACAATCAGTTCTAAATCATATGGTACCTTTTGAAATTATTGAACTTCAAGTAATTCTTTGTGATATCTTATTGTTGATGTGAGGTACCATCGAGTCAATACCGACTCATAGCAACCTTATGCACAGTAGAATGAAACACTGCCCGACCCTGGGCCAACCTCACAATTGTTGCTACACTTGAGCCCACTGATGCTGCCACTTTGCCAATCCATCTCATTGGGGGTCTTCCTCTTTTTCTATAAGCCTCCACCTTACCAAACATGATATCCTTCTCCAGCGACTGGTCCCTCCTGACAATATATCCAAAGTATGAGTTATCAAGTTTGGCCATCCTGGCCTCCAAGGAGCACTCTGGCTGCACTTCTTCTAATATAGATCTGTTTGTTTTTTTGGCAGCTCATGATACTTTCCATATTCTCCTCTGAGAAGCTGGGTTATATGAAGAAAAACGTGGCATCAGGATTGGAGGAAGACTCATTAACAACCTGCGATATGCAGATGATACAACCTTGCTTGCTGAAAGTAAAGAGGACATAAAATGTTTACTGATGAAGATCAAAGAGCACAGCCTTTGGTATGGATTGCATCTCAATGGACAGAAAACAAAAATCCTCACCACTGGACCAATAAACAACATTCTTATCAACAGAGAAAAGATTGAAGTTGTCAAGGACTTCATTCTTCTTGGATCAACCATCAACACTCATGGAAGCAGCATTCAAGAAATAAAATGACATATTGCATTAGGCAAATCTGCTGTATAAGGCCTTTTTAAAGTGTTGAAGAGCAAAGATGTCAGCTTGAGGATTAAGGTGCACCTGACCCAAGCCATGGTATTTTCAATAAACTTTGTGATATTGTGACTATATATTCTTTCCATCTTCTTTTAATGTTTCAAGCACCTCAATATTTTGAACATGATAACTATATGTCTAAACAAGTTTGGCACAATTCACAAATTACATTGAGTAGGCATGTATGATTTTAAATTGTGATAGTAGCAAGGATTCTAGGTTTGTGAGTTACTAGGTTAGATGTGTGACTTTCCACTAATTTCTTAGGTCTGTTTTAGAATCCTGTTGAACTGACACTTTTGCCCTTCTTTCCTTATAAACACTATGATAGAACCCTCCCAAAGTATTATTTCCATATATTTATTTGCCACCTTAATATATACTTTCTTTTTTAGGTTAATACTTTGTAACAGCTTCCTATGTCTTTCAGACTAAATTAAAACCCTTCCATCTTCTAGTAAGGCCTCAAGTTCATTAGTTGTTGTTAATTACATTGACTCAGAGTTTTGTTATGTGCCTATGTTTTCGAGGAGCAACTGGTAGATTGGAATTGCCAACCTTAAGGTTCTCAATCCAGTGCTTATCCTACAGTGTCACACCAGGTGTCCCAACTCCATGCGTCACTCCCCTATATTCCTGCTTTTGTGTGTTTTTTTTTTTTCATTTGCTCATTCATTTAAAAAATTTAGTATTAGAAACCAGTAATTATTTGAGTCATAAAAAATTTTAAATATCAATAATATCCATTCCATTGCTTAAAATAAGTTACCACTTATATTGAGTCAGATATGTCAAATGTGATTTACAATACAGTGTTGAAGTATCCTAATAAAATTTTGACTAGGTATTATGGAATGAGCTCTAGTGGTGTTGTAGGCTAAGCACTGGGTTACTAAACTCAAGTTCAGTGGATGAAATCCTTCAGCCACTTTGTGGGAAGAATATGAGGCTGTCTGCTTCCATTAAGATTTATAATCTTAGAAGTCCTTAGGAACAGTTAAACACTATTCTATAGGATCACAATGAGTTGGAATTGAATTGAAGGCAGTGAATTTGTTTGGTTGAGGTGCTATGGAAGCAAAGAAAGGACAAGTCAATTGTGCCAAGAAAATCATGAGACAGTTTCTTATAGCAGTGAATTGTCTAGGTTTTCCAGGGTGAATAGGAGTTAAAGGCACAAGAAAAGTGCCTTTCTAGAAAAGAGAACAGTACAGTAAACAATTATATTTAAAAGAGCCTGCAGTAATAGGGTAGTGATGCAACTGGACTATGGCATATGGAAGACAGGTGCATATTCACACTTGAGTTTAATGTCAAGAAGTTTACACTTTATTCTGAAAATAATGGATAACCTTTGAGAGGTACTAAGCTAAAGAGGAGTCCTGGTGTGGCATTATGGGCTAATGTGCTGGCATGCAAGGTGATTTTGAGCTGCAAAGTGAGAGTTCAAGCTCATCAGCCGTTCCAAGGAGACCCTATACAGGGTTTCTGTGAGTTGGAGATGATATAACGGCACTGAACAATAACAAGTTAAAGAAACATCACACTCTCATGGTATAATGCATTAGGAATTGGGCTGATCATCTATCTATCTACTATCTATCTATCTATCTATCTATCTATCTATCTATCTATCTATAGATATATATATCTGTCATCTTGGAGTCCTGGTGTGGTGCTGTAAGATAATGTATTGTACGGCAAGGTTGGTTTGAGCTACAAGGTTGGTGGTTCAAATCCGCTATTCAAACCCACCAGCTGCTCCTTGGAAACCCCATACAAGGCCACTATGAGTTGGAAGCAATTGGATGGCACGAACAACAAGATAAAGAAAGGAAGGTCAGCTCAGCACCATAATCCATATGACCTGTGGAAGTAGAGAGGAAGGATAAGAAGTCACTAAGGAGACCACTTAAGTTAGATGTTATTCAAGGCTACATAAATCCTTACCAGCTGGATTTCTATTGTAAATCAGAGTAATCCTTCCCTAGTTCAGAATCGCAATTCCCTTGCCTGTATTGTTATTTTACTGTATGCTTTAACAAACCACTACAGTTTGCTGTGCCTGACAATGATTGGACAGAAGCCCGTAATTTATTAGTTGGCCTTGCCTTACATTTATAAACAAGAACCTTGATGTTTCCAGACTACTATGCTGACCTTTTCTCTTCCCATTCTCTTAGATTGTTTCATCCTTTTGTCTGCCCTGAACTTCAATAACCTCTGCCCCTCCCTACACTCTTCTGACAACTAGGTTTACTATTACACTGAGAAATCTGAAGCAGTCAGAATAAAATGTTCAAAAATGCCCTATCTACTGATCTAACAAAAACTGAAAACTTTAGTGGATATAATAGGTGTTCCTTTCTAAGATCAAACGTCCATTTCTATACTAAATACAATGCTTGTTGTTATGTGACGTAGAGTCGGTTCTGATTCATTTGCGTAGTGACCCTGGTACAGGGTTTCCATGGCTGTAAATGTTTACGGGAGCAGAAAGCCTCATGTTTATACTGCAGAACAGCTGGTAGTTTTGAACAGCTGACCGTGAGATTAGCAACTGATGCGTAACCACTATTCTACCAGAGTTCCTTAACCCAATCCTAACAAACCTAAATATATAGTCAGTTCTTTCTTACAATACCAGTTTTTCATTTCAATTTACTTTTTATGGCAGCATACACATATAAACATGCTGTTATTTATTCCATCTTAATCTTTCTCTTGACATATATCCTCTTCAAGTGATTCTCTACAGAACAATCCTCACAAGTTGTTGTTGTTGTTGTTAGGTGCCATCGAGTCAGTACCAACCCATAGCGACCTTATGCACAACAGAATGGAACACTGCCTTATCCTGGGCCAACCTCACTATTGCCACACTTGAGTTCATTGATGCTGCCACTTGGCCAATCCATCTCATTGGGAGTCTTCCTCTTTTTCTCTGACCCTCCATCTTACCAAACATGATATCTTTCTCCAGCGACTGCTCCCTCCTGACAATATGTCCAAAGTATGAGAGACAAAGTTTGGCCATCTTAGCCCCTAACAGCACTCTGACTACACTTCTTCCAAAACGGGTCTACTGGTTCTTTTGGTAGCCCATGGCACTTTCAATATTCTCCTCCAACACCATAACTCAAAGGCATCAATTCTTCTACAGTCTTCCTTATTCACTACCCAACTTTCACATGCATATGAGGTTATTGAAAACACCATGGCTTAGGTAAGGCACACCTTAGTCCTCAAGCTGACATCTTTGCTCTTCCACACTTTAAAAAGGTCTTGTGCAGCACATTTGCCTAATGCAATACGTCCTCTGATCTCTTGACTGCTGCTTCTGTGAATGTTGATAGTTGATTCAAGAAGAATGAAGTCCTTGACAACTTCAATCTTTTCTCCATTGATAAGAATGTTGTTTATTGGTCCAGTGGTGAGGATTTTTGTTTTCTTGACATTGAGATGTAATCCATATTGAAGGCTGTGTTCTTTGATCATCATCAGTAAATGTTTTAAGTCCTCTTCACTTCCAGCAAGCAAGGCTGTATCCTCTGCACATCACAGGTTGTTAATGAGTCTTCCTCCAATCCTCGTTTTTCTGCCTCATTTTTCTTCTTAGAACCCAGCTTCTTGTATTATTTGCTCAGCATACAGGTTGAATAAGTATGGTGAAAGAAGACAACCCTGTCGCACACCTTTCTTAATTTTAAAACATTCAGTGTTCCCATGCTCTGTTCGAACAACTGCCTCTTGATCCAGGTACAGATTCCTCAGGAGCACAATTAAGTGTTCCGGAACACTCATACTTCACAATGTTGTCCATAGCTTGTCATGATCCACACAATTGAAAGCCTTTGCATAGTCAATAAAGCACAGGTAAACATCTTTCTGATATATTCTCTGCTTTTCAGCCAAGATTCATCGGACATCAGCAATGATATCCCTTGTTCCATGGCCTCTTCTGAATCCGGCTTGAACCTCTGGAAGTTCACTGTCAATGTATGATTGTAGCCATTTCTGTATTACTTTCAGCAAAAATCCTCACAAGAGGTGTTCAAATTGTAGTCACCAATTTCTCTACTCCTATTCTTAGATAAAGCTTCTAACATGGATATAGCTTTTGCTAAAACCACCTCTTACCTCCATACTGTTAAATTCAATGGCTAAATACATGATCTGGAAGCATTCTATTTATTAGGCTTCCTAAAAGATACACTCTTAATATTTCTTCTACTTCAGATTAAATTGCTAGTTATTTTCCTCTTCCAATCTCATAATGTTGGACAAACATAGGACTTGGTCATAGTATCTGCTCTCTTTTCTCTGTATACTCATTCTTTTGAAGGTACCATTTTGGTTTATAGCTTTGAATGCCATCTATGTGCTATCTTTCTAAAATTAAAATTTAAAATTTAAAATCAAATTTTCATAACAAAATATTACTCCATGCTTTTCTTTTTACCAGATTCCAACTACAAATAAGAGGTAGGAGATATACAAAAGAGTTAAGCATCCTAGAAGAAAAGACAATTTTGTTCAGATAACTTACTATTATATTCTTCCCAAGGCTTTGACAGGAAATGGATATATAGTTCTTCACTAACTTAGAAAAAAAATGAAAGATTTTTACTAGATACTCATCTGCTGACAATCAGAAAGAAATAAATAGAATTAATTGATTGGTCTAGAATTCTTTGGTGAAACATTTATAAAGCATGTGAAATTTGCATAGTTGCTATTTAAATAGGCTGGATAATAACACTTTCTAAGAAAATAAATGAGGAGGAAAAAGCCTTTTTAACCCTGCGGCTGCATATACTTATATAATCTCCAAACTGCAAATCAACTATGAATTACTCATTATTTCAGTATCCATATTTTCCAACAGATACTTTCTTTTGCCAAAATGTCTTTTTCATGCAATTGAAGTTTAATTCTATTTTACACAGTTTTCCTGTCCACATAGCTATCCATTGAAACATGATGACTGCACAAAAAATCTAGACTTTTTTTCTAACTTGGCTGATCAAGTTAACAGATGTCCCATGAAATTCTTTATATGAATTCATACTGATGTTAGCAACATTTTGAATTAGAGAGAAAATGACCCTCCACCACCTCAGCTGCAAATCCTTTTGTACTCAACTTCTGTATTAGAGACTTACTAGAACTTCATAACCTTCTGTGTCTTCTTTGGACAACGCTTGGTCTGTTGTCATTCTTAAGTAATGTACTCAAAAATGGTTGATTTTCTGAACCTTTCAATGGAGGAGTCAAACAGTTCATAAGTTGAGTGGTTGATTTTGTATTAAATATAATTTCTAATAATTAACTGTAGGCATGTGTGTCTAAAGAGAAATTGAGGTTTCTCCATTGTTTTGTGGTAGTTTTACCAGTTTGTATAACATTATTTTAATTTGACTCACCTTTTAACTTATTTTCTACTCAACTTTTTAATATTACTAATCTAACTGAATTTAAAATGAGAAGAGTTATGACAACTTTTAAGCACGTGTTATTAAAATATATTCCTTCATGACAAGTACAATGCAACAATGATGTGCTAAATTAAATATAAAAATTTCACTTTTGCAAATTAGTTTTTGCATTGTTCCTATCATAAAGCTTTTTTGTCAGCTGTTTGTAAACACCCCTAAGCAAGTGGTAACATTGTGATTTCATCTTTTATAATTTTTATTAGTAAAGTGATCAAAGGTGAGAGGAAACTAGGAAGAGGGGGAAAATGAAAACGATGATCTACAAAGTGATAAGACAACCACTGAGTAATAAAACACAGTCCTTCCTTAAACATGCATGTCTATAGTTACTTTATTAGAAATTATAATTGATATCAAGATCAGCAGTTTAAATTCTGGTCTTGCTTAAAATTGTTGTTGTTTTTGCTAAGTGCTGTTGAATCTGTTCTGACTCATCACAACCCTATATAGGGTTTCTAAGGAGCAGATATTGGGTTTGAACTGCCAACCTTGTGGCTAGCAGTACAGTGCTTATCATACAATGCCATACTAACCATTAAGAATTGGTCACTGGCCTCAACCTCTCTCCATTCTGGGTCCAATTTTGATTGTGATATCCTTCCTCATTCTCTTAAGACCATATTTTAATATGTGCAAACAAACAGGTAAGCCATTAAACATATGATCAACCAGATATGACCATAGTAGCAAGTTGAAGTTCTGATGTGGCACTGTAAGCTGAGCACTGGCCTATGACCCACAAGGTAGGCAGTTCAAAGCCACCAGCTGCTCCTTGAAAACCCTATATGAGTTTTTATGAGTTGGGACTGACTCAGTGGCACTAACAATAAGAATAGTAGCAAGTTACCAATGTCTTATCTCTATACCCACTTAATTGACTAGCAAGGTTTAGAGGAATTAGTTAATATGATGCATGTAAGACATTATTTGTTGTTGGGCAAAATAAAGAAGTCACAAGTCTGTCCATGTTTTCAATAAAGAAAGTCAATAGTGTGGGAAGTTACTGTTGGCTATTCATACAAATGTGTGGTACCATAGGATAAGGGTTTGAACTGCCAACTTTGTGGTAGCAGTACACCACTTGTAATTGCCACTCATCTGTCAGTTTGTTTACTGTGTGTTGCTGTGATTCTGGAAGCTATGCCACAGGTATTTTGAAATCCAGCAGGGTCACCGACTGTGGACAGGTTTCAAATGAGCTTCCAGATGAAGACAGACTAGGCCCGAGAGATCGACTACTTCCAAATACTTAGTCACTGAAAACCTTATGAACAGCAGTGGAACACTGTCACATGTAGTGCTGGAAGATGAGCTCCTTAGGTTGGAAGGCACTCAAAATGCAACTCGGGAAAACTGCGACCTCAAAGTAGAGTAGAGTTGAGGCGCTCTGGTAGCGTACTGGTTACAAATCAGGCTGTGAACCTTAAGGTCAGCAGTTTGAAACTACCAGCCATTCCATGGGAGAAAAATGAGGTGTTCTGTTCCCATAAAGATTTACAGCCTCGGAATTCAGCAGCACTAAACAACAACAACAAAATAGAGTTGACCGTGATGGTGCAAATGGAGTAAAGCCCTCAGGACCTTAATTTGCTGATGGGCACAACCCAAAGTGAAGAAAAACAGTACTAAACATCAATTAATAATTAGAACACAGAATGTACTATATGAATATAAGAAAATTGGATATTATCAAAAATGAAATGAAATGCATAAATATTGATATACTAGGCATTAGTGAGCTGAAATCAAGTGTTATTGGCCATTTTGAATTAGACAATCAAATCAATTACCATGCTGAAAATCAAAAATTGATGATAAATATTGTCACATTTATCATCAAAAAGAACATATCAAGATCAGTCATGAAGTACAATGCCTACAAGGAAGATTAGTTAATACTACTATCATTCAAATTTATGCACCAACCACTAAAACCAGTGATGATGAAATTGAAGAATACTGTCAAGTTCTTCACTCTGAAATTGATCAAGCATGCAATCATGTATGGATAATTACTGGTGATTGGAATGCAAAGGTTGGAAACAAAAAGGAAGGATAAGTCATGGGAAAGTATGGCCTTGGTGATAGAAACAATGCTGGAGATCGCATGACAGAATTTTGCAACATCAATGATTTGTTCATTGCAAATACCTTTTTAAACAACACAAACAATGACTATACACATGAACCTCATCAGATGGATCACACAGAAATCAAATTGTCTACAGCTGTGTAAGGATACAGTGGAAAAGTTCCATATCATCAGAAAGGGGTTGACTGTAGAACAGGTCATCAATTGCTCATATGCAAATTCAGACTGAAGCTGAAGAAAATGAAAACAAGTCAACAAGAGCCAAAATATGACCTTGACTATATCCCACCCAAATTTAGAAAGCATCTGAAGAACAAATTTGATGCATTGGACACTAAAAATCAAAGACCAGAAGAGTCATGGGATGACATCAAGAACATCATATAGGAAGAAAACAAAAGGTCATTAAGAAGATAAGAAAGAAGGAAAAGAACAAAATAGATATCAGAAGAGATTCTGAAACTTGATCTCCAGTGTAGAGATGCTAAAGCAAATGAAAGAAGTGAGAATTACAAGAACTTAACAGAAAATTTTAAAGATCAGCTTGAGAAGACAAAGTCAAATATTAAAATGAAATGTGCAAAGACCTGCAATTAGAAAGACAAAAGGGAAGAATATGCTCAGCATTTCTTCGGCTGAGGCAACTGAAGAAAAACTCAATCTTCAACTTGAAATATTGAAGGATTCTATAGTCAAACGGTTGAATGGTGCAGAAGGCTTCAAGAGAAGACAGATGGAATACACAGAGTTATTGTACCAAAAAGAAACGGTAGTTTTTCAACCATTTCAAGAGGTAGAATATGACCAAGAACCAATGATACTGAAGGAAGAAGTGTCAGGTGCATTGAAGGCATTGTCAAAGAACAAGACACCAGGAACTGATGGACTACAAACTAAAAATTTTCAACAAACTGATGAAGCCCTGGAGGCACTCACTCATCTATGACAATAAATATGGAAGACAACTACCTGGCCAAGTGACAGGAAGAGATCCATATTAGTGCCTGTTCCAATGAAAGGTTACCCAACAGAATGTGGAAATCATCGAACAATATCATTGCTATCCCATGCAAGTACAGTTTTGCTAAAGGTAATATAAAAATAGCTACAAACATATATTGACAGAGAACTCTCAGAGGTTCAAGCCAGTTTCAGAAGAGAATGTGGAATGAGTGATATCATTGCTGATGTCATATGAGTATTATGAATTAAATTGTGTCCCCCCCACCCCCTCAAAAAAATTGTCTTGGTGTTGTTGTTAAGTAGCATGGAGTCATTTCCGACTCACAGAGACTCTGCATAGAATTTCTAAGGAGCGGCAAATGAGTTTGAACCACCTACATTGTGGTCCATATCGACCTCATGGTCCAGTGCTTATCCTAAAGTGCTCCAGTTTTAGTGAGACTTTGTTTGGAAAGAGAATCTATAAAAATATTACCAATTACCATTCTTTGTAAAGTCCTTACAAAAAAACGAAGGAACACAGAGAAACAAAGGAAGAATGGCCATGTGAAGATGCATATGAATGTAAAGGAATGCCTGGGGCAACCAGAATCTGGGGACACAAAAAGAATCAAACAAAATCAGCATAATGATATTGATTTCTGAAACTATGCCACAATAAATATGTGGTTTTATAAACTAGCCATGTGGTATTTTGTTATGGCAATCATGGAAAAGATGCAAACACACTACAGAAAAGATGCTTTGAGTGAATCTGTTGGTAAAAGCCCCATTAGAAAGATGCTGTCAGTACAGCTTCCTGTGGGATTACAGTTGTCTGAACTACATATGAGACAGTCCAGCACTGAACTCTGATCTCAAATGTTTAGTTGAGAACTTTATCACAGTGGGGGAAATAAAGTGAGTCCTGGTGTGGGTAAATGCTCCAGACTGCAAAGCTGTTTGAACTGCAAGGTTGGTGGTTCAAGCTCACCAGCGTCTCCTTGGAAACCCTATACAGGGTTGCCATGGGTCGGAACCAACTCGACGGCAATTAACAACAACAACAAAATTATAGTAGGTTGAAGATTTGATACAAGATGAAAGGAAATAAAATATAGTTACCAGCATGGCCTTTGGAGCTTCCACTACCTGGTGGTGATGGTGGTATTGTTCTTTAGAGTACGTTCTGACCCACAGAAACCCTATAAAGGGTTTCCATGGCTATAAATCTCTTTTTTTAAGCTTTTATTGTTAGGTTTACATGGGAGAACATCAGCTCTACACTCATCCTATCGTATTTCATTTCATTGCAATGAATACAATCCCCTCCATGTGTCATCAAACAACCAAAGGGTATACCACACAGGTCTGCCCACCAGCCACCAGCACACAACCCTTCTCCCTCCCTGAGTCCAGTGTCCCCAGATGTTCCATCTGTCCACGTCATCATCTCTGTCTCCATTCCAGGCGTCTCTGCCTGTCTGGGTAGGGTACCACTCTCCATTCTTCTCACTTGATGGTCCCAGGGACCTCCACTCCTGAGATGCAAAATCAATCACTCTCCTCCTTTTGTCAAAAAAAAAATCTACCTCCATATTTCCTACCCTCACAGTCAGTCCTGATGACAATTATTCACTATCACACCACAAGAGTCTTATCCCCATTTCCTTTCACCAGCCCAGTGCCAACAGACTGGAAATCATTCAGAGGTGATTGTACCTTCCTCCCACCCTGTCTGGAACTAAGCTCCCTCTTGGAAACTTGTAAGCCAGTCACTTCTTACCTTTATGTTGTTGTGAAGTGCCGTTGAGTTGCTTCCAACCCATAGCGACTGTGTATAGGGTTTCCAAGGAGCAGCTGGTGAGCTTGTACCACTGACCTTGCAGTTCAAACCGCTTTGCAGCCTGGAGCATTAATCCACAGTGCCACACCAGGACTAGCCTTTATAGGCCCCCCTACCAGGGAAGCTCTGGTAGCGTAGTGGTTACGAATCGGGCTGCGAACCTTAAGGTCAGCGGTTCGAAACTACCAGCTGCTCCGCGGGGGAAAGATGAGGCTTTCTACTCCCGTAAAGATTTACACCCTCGGAAACCTTGTACAGAGTCGCTATGGGTCGGAACCTAATCGATGGCACTTAACAACAACAACAACATTTTGGGTAGCCAATGTCTAAGTTGCCCATCCCTGTTAACCCTGTGTACCAAGAGGGTGGGAGTGACCCTCCTCACTGTAAAGATTTGTTTCCTTTTTTGAGCGACTTCATCCATAAATATAGGTAAAGTGCATCAAATTGTAGGTTACTCTTTCTTTGTTTTCCCCCTCTTCTTTCTTCTTCTAGTAAAGTTCTGATCATGCAGCCATCGAAGCCAGGTCAAGTGTGTACTATCTGCAAGTATGACTGTTCTTGTGCATCTTCCCTCACTTCATATCAGCTGGACACTTCACTCTCCACTCTAGTCCTATGTGGCATGGCTAGAAATCTGTATGAGAGCAGAGAGCCCCCAATTTTTCCTGCAGAGTTGCTGGTAAATTCAAACTGCTGACGTTGTGGTTAGCATCTCAATGAGTAACACACTAAGTTACCAGGGCTCCTAGCTATGTGAATTTGGGCACATTCTCATGCATAAAACTGGAATAACAGTAATAAAATATATATCCAACTTTTTGAAGGTTAAATAAGAGCTAGTTTATAAAAGGAATTCTGTTGTGGTAATATATGATAAAGCGCTGGACCACAAGGTCAGTTTGAACAGCAAGTTCGGCAGCTCGAACCCACCAGTAGCTCCAGGGAAAGCTTATACGGGGTTGATACGAGTCACTATGAGTCAGAACCTACTTGACAAAACACACATTACAGTGTTAGGCACACAATACACCAAAAAATAGGAAAAATTATTAATAATATTATCATTAATATTACTATTCTGAGTAAAGAATAAATAACAAATACTTGAGCTTCACTCTATTTTAGCAACTTTACTAATCCTGGATATGTTGTTGTTTTTATTGTTGCTGTTAAGTGCCATCAAGTCAGTTCTGACTCATAGTGACCCTGTATAGGGTTTCTGAGGAGCTGCTGGTGGGTTTGAACTATTGACCTTGCAAATTAGCAGTCCAGTGCTTATCCTACAGCACTATACCGGGACTGCAATAATCGAAATTGAGTGTTAAGTAAGACACAGTCTTGTCCTAAAAAAGAGGGAACAAGTAAACAAACAATTACAATTCAAGAAGCAATTTTTTATGTTGAAGGTTAACACAGAAACTTCTGGGAAGAGAGAGAGAATCTGAGGAATTTTTTTCTAGATGAGATGAAACCTATGTCCGTAAAACAGAGTTAGCTTCTGTGGCTAGCTTGTCAAAAGCATGACCTTGACCTTAAAGGCCATGATAGCTTCTAGGTCAACTCAAGTCTCACCTACCCTCTATGTCCAAGTTCATGGTTGGTATAAATTTGTCTGAATCACACTCACATCCTTGAGCCCTTTCAACGATTTGTTCTCTCGACATCTGCTCTTTAAATCCCAATATCTTCCCCCAAAAATATCCTTTGAAGAAGAAGACAAAACATTCAAGTAATCAGTAGTGAAAATAAAGGTACTTACGTGAGCGCCTCACTCCTCAATTTGATGACCTTTATGCACATTGTGAATAACTGCTAAAGTGGAGACTCAGTAACACCTGTATGGAAATTTTAGGTCAGCATATAATCTACTCTCAAAACACAAACAATTTTCTCTGTATTTCTGAAGTCATTAACACATTAACCATAATTAAATTATTCTGAATGTGAAATAGGTAAAAACATCTTGGTGGTGGTGGTAGTAGGCCGTGGAGTCAGTTCTGACTCATAGTAACCCTGCATAGTGTTTCCGAGGCTGTAAATCTTTATGGGAACAGAAAGCCTCATCTTTCTCCCATGGAACAGCTGGTGGTTTCAAACTGCTGACCTTGAGGTTAGAAGCCCGACTTGTAACAACTATACTTACTACCAGAGTTCCTTAAAAATACACAATGCCTCTCAAAACAATAGTTGATGAATAATGTAAAAAATGTATCCTCCCCCCAATGCCCATTGAGTTCCAAAAAATGTATCCTCCCCCAATACCCATTGAGTTCCAAATATAAAATAAAACCTGTAGCAGCAATTTTAGATTAGCATTCAACAATTACCTAACATTTATTAGTTCTTTTAAATGTTTTATTAGAAATGAAACAACCAATATTTGCTCATGTTTCATTAAATCCCATTTTCAATGCTCGGCTCAAACCTAGTGATAAAGAAGGGTCCTTTGAGCTTAGTGGTAATATCATCTAAGCCTGAAAATAACAGAAAAGACTTCAGAGTCAACATCTCTTTGGTCTAAGGTAACAAGAATACCTGAATAATTACTCAAAATTATAATACTAATAAAACATGAATAAAGAACCACTTATAGTTCATCCGGTATGAATTATTTTAAGCATGTCTAATAAAAGAAAGCTTTAAAAAAGCATTAGCAGAATTTATTTAATTGCAATGTGTTCAGGGCAATGTTATATTATGTACCTGTGGCTTTTCAGAATCACGCACAGTCTTGTACTTAATGTGTATAATCAAACAAGAAAATAATAAAACTGGAAACTATTCTTCAATGGTAAATTTTAGCCCACTGAGCTGTCAATTGTGGATGGATTCATGATTGATCAGAATAATACACAATGGCACAGTGTAATTCTTTAGTGTGATGTTGTAAAATGGAGTATTACTTCTGTTATTTTATCCAGTTTGCTTTTATATGACAGGGTTTATTGTGCGTTATGTTGTAGCTCATTCCTCTGTTCACAATGCCTACTGATGTGTAATTATGACTTGTCTGAACTGTAAGAAGGAGCAGTAAGTGAAAGGAAATCTGCAAGCACGCTTGATTTATGAGTCTTGATACTATATTACAGTCCTAATCTGCCTGCTTAACTTAGCTCCCGGCAAACTTACTGTATAACATGCTTACGATTAGCACGGTAGCAAGTTGTAGAAGATTTACTTAAGGAGCTGCTATACCTTTTTTTTTTTTTTTTTTTCCCAATGATTTAGTCATTATTTCAGTTACAGGTAGAGCAATAAATTATTTTCTTTATAAAGACCTTGTGTCTAGAAATGGCCATTATAAAGACATTTTTATGTAGTAACAAAGAGCAGTGTATGGAATGTTTCTCTGTGTAAAAAATCATAATGTTTTTTGATGGAACTGGCAATGTTCCTGTTCTTCTTCATCTTCTTTTTTATAACTGTAGCTTTATCCTCATGATACAATTGTACCATGAGAATATCTATTTTGATCCAGGGTATCTAATTTTTTGCAAGAGTAGCCAAAAATAGAAATTACTATGGATGAGTGAATGAAAGCAAACCCATAAAGCAATGACCTCAGTGTCAGCAAGGAAAGATGTAAGCAAATTTGCCTTTTTTAATCACCATTCACTAAGACAGATACAGCTGGAGTTAAGCATCACCGTAGTGTTATTAAATCCTAGCATATCCAATACACATGCTTTTAGTAAATTAAAGTTATAAATTACCCTTTGTTTCCTCAGATCCAATCTAAATCACCAATATGAAAAATACCCTTCTCTGAAGCTTACATCTGCCCAGGTTTTGTTAAACGTCTAAGGAAAACAAACAAACAAACAAAAACATCAACTGAAAAATCATGTGTAGCTCATACTTTTGTATGTACTTAAAAGTTCTAACTGTGAATAAGGACATGCAAATATTTTTGAATCATCACAGAAATGTCTTTAAACAAAATCAATGACTTGGATATTTCAAATATTTGAAATATCATATAATTTCATTTATATCATCTTGTTTATTCAATAGCTTTTTCTGATCAGCTTATATTCTACTTCCCTGTCTTCTATTTTTACTGAATATAGTTTCTATAATCAGCAAAACATGGGATTTAAGACTCATTGAACTAAAGTATAAATTAACTGATTACTTCATCCTAATAAAAAAATTCCCGAAGAGTAGCATACAATTAAACTCATGGTGGACAACAGAAGGATTGTGATTCTGAACCCAAGTGTCCTCAAGCTTATATAACATTGGAAAAGTTGGAACAATGATCTTCTACAAACGAACAATACACCCTATTAAATTTTGTATTTATAAAGGATGCTTTTGAGATATTTTTCAGTCATTTCATTCTGAAGACTTAGTTCATTTTTGTTTCTCAGCCCAAAAAATGTTAGCCTTATTTTGAATTTTCGATGATGAATTCATGTTAAGAACCCTTCACTTGCCATCACACCATTTAGTAAATGTGTGATTGATGAGGGTTTTTTTTTGGTTTTTTTTTTCCTTCTTTTTTTCTTTTTCTCACTTGGGAATCATTGCATATAGTCTCTGCCAGAATATACAGATGATATATACTGAACTAAAGGTCTGAGTAGTGGTTGTTGTTGTTGTTGTTAAGTGCCGTCGAGTCGGTTCTGACCCATAGCGACCCTGTACAGGGTTTCCGAGGGTGTAAATCCTTACGGGAGTAGAAAGCCTCATCCTTCTCCCGCGGAGCGGCTGGTAGTTTCGAACCGCTAACCTTAAGGTTCGCAGCCCGATTCGTAACCACTACGCTACCAGAGCTCCTTAGATAGACCTAAATAGGCACTTTCTCTACCAATTACCAAACTAAAATTGACTCTTAGCTATTTGAATGGATTGTAGTTGGAATTCAAAGCAGTTTATAAACACTGTGGATTCAAGTCATCTTATAATTGTGTACTCATGAACTATTTGTTTAGTAGTTTAACTATCAATGGAAAATATGGGTTGAAACTGCATACTGTAAGAATGGGACTTTAAGCCATATATTGTTCTTGTTACACCACAGATTTTGAAGAGGGCATTGATCACAAGCACAGAACAGACAACAACACATTTCTTTCTTGCAAGTATTTGAATTCAGTAAAGTCATGGTTCTTTTAAGTGGATGAGAATGAAAATGTAATTATCAGTTCTTCTAAAAAAATCTTAAGCGAAAAGTAAAAGTTCCTTGTAGGAGCTGTTGACTAGCATCTTTCAGCAATAATAACCCATCTTCTATACCCATTGAAGTTACATATATTTGGTATCTAGTGATCATATTTTTAATTGTAACTCAACTCATGCCTTATTAATTAACTTACATTTAGGACTCTGAAATCATTGATTTTTTTTCTGCTTCTTAGGAGCTAAAATCTCCATTCATAGTCTGCACTTAAGAACTTGAATCTGGTTTTCCAGTTTTCACTCAAGGAAACTTTCAACCGGCATCGATGCTCACCAAGCTAAGTTGTAATATAGTGTTTAACAGACTTTTCACGGTGAACATTTTTGCAATGTGCACATATCCTATAATCCTTACACAAATAGGAGAAACCAAAATTGGCAACTGCCAGAGTTTTTTTTCTTCCACAGAATAATTAGCATTTCCCTGATTTTCCTCCAATCATATACATAAATTAGCTAATATGAAGCATCCTGTAATTTGAAAGATACTAAGACACTCAATGGCTGATAATCATGTTGTTGTTGGTGGTTCTATGCTGTGGAGTCAGTTCCGAGTCATAACTATCCTTCAGGAAAAAATGACTTGCTAAGCACAGAAAAATTCATCTTACCCAGCTGCTTCTTATCAAGTATTTCACATTTTTCTTTAAAAGGAGTATTGAACTCCGTATCAGAAAACCTGGATTCAGCTCCCTACTCCATAAAGGTCTTAATAATGGTGTCATTAACTGAACAGGGTTCTTTTAGAATATAAAAGGGAAAAAAGTAAAACAATTTAATAAATGGGGTCTCACTATCACCATCAACATTTTTGTAGTTTTTGTACATTTTATCATAATCTCACCGACCTTCCATTTAAGGTTTCTCCTTTTAAGCAATGTCTTCACAGTATCCACCAACTAAGAAAACTACAGGTCTCAAAGCTTTATCTAGTCCATCATGGTCACCACATGTAATATGTAATCTTGATTAAATTTCAGGGCCTCCAAAGTGCATTTACTCTTCAATAAACCTGGTGTGGTGCTGTGGATTAATGCACTGGATTGCAAAGTCAGTTTGAACCACAAAGTAGGTGGTTCAAGCTTAGCAGTCACTCCTCAGAAACCTTATACAGCATCAGTATGAATTGGAACAGACGAGGGTCCTTCATAACAACAACAAATATGCAAACATAGGATTGCTTACATCAGATAAATTTTGGCTAAAGGTAGAGATTACCAGAAAGATGTTTACTTGTGTTTTATTGACTATGCAGACATTCAGATCTGTGGATCATAACAAACTAAGGATACCATTGTGATGAATGGGAATTCCAAAACATTTAATAGAGCTCATGTAGAACCAGTACATAGAACAACAGGCAATTGTTTGAATAAAACAGAGATGCTAAGTGGTTTAAAATCTGGAAAATTGTGTGTCGGGGTTGTATTTTTTTCACTGTACTTATTCAATATGTATGCGGAGCAAATAAACAGAGAAGTTGGTTTATATGAAGAAGAGCATGGCACCACGATTGTAGGAAGGCTTATCAGTAATCTTCAAGATGCCTATATCACAAATTTGCTTGCTGAAAATGAAGAGGACATGAAGTACTTGCTGATGAAAACAAAATAATACAGCCTTCAGTATGACTTACACCTCAATATAAAGAAAATAAAAATCCTCACAACTGGATCAATGCATAATAAGCAAAGATTGAAGTTGTCAAGGATTTCATTTTACTTAGATCCATAATCGATGTTCATGGAAGCAAGAGTGAAGAAATCAAATGACATTGCATTGGGCAGATTTACTGCAGAAGACATCTTTAAGAGCAAAGATGTCACGTTGAGGACCAAGATGCACTTGACCAATGCCATGGTATATTCAATCCCCTCATATACATGTGAAAACTGAACAATGAATCAGGAAAACAGGAGAAGAATTAATGCATTCGAATTATGATGTTGGCAAAGACTGTTGAAAATATCATAGGCTTCCAGAAGAACAAACAAATCTGTCTTGGAAGAAGTCTAGCCAGATGCTCGTTAGAAGCAAGGATGATGAGAATTTGTCTCACATACTTAGGATATGTTATAAGGAGGGACCAATCCCTGGAAAAAGACATCATACTTGGTAGAGTAGAGGGTCAGGAAAAAAGAGGAAGACTCCCAATGAATTAACACAGTGGCTGTAACAATTGGCTCAAACATAATAACTATTATGAGGATGGTGCAAAACTGGGCAATGTTTCATTCTGTTGTGCGTAGGTTCTTTCTGAGTCAGAAATGACTCGACGGCACCTAACAACAACAACATTAGGGTGAGCTGTCAACTAGGAACATCTCTTCTCTAACATTCTGTCTAACCCAACTCCTTTAGAGAGCAATTAAAATCTATATTCTTTGAGAAATATTTTCTAATTAGCAAAGATTTATTATGTCATTAGCAACATTCCATGCTTTCCTTTGGAATCTAAGACCTGTGTATAAGCAATAATACCAGTGAAGCTTGTGAATTCAATATTATCTATGTTCCTTCCTACTCAATTTGTCGTTTGATGTGTATTATAGTTATGCCAAGGACCCCTGGTGTTGCACTGAGTCAAAATCAACTTGATGACAAAGGTTTTGGTAGTTGTGTCTACATTTTTGTTAAGTCTCAAAGACTAAACAAAGAACCAGAACTAACAATGATCTGGGAGCACGTCATATTACAGTGGATTATCCTGTTGTGGTGCTGTGTGTCAATGCACCAGACTGCAACGTTGTTTGAACTCCAAGATCGTTGGTTCACAATTCACCAGCTGCTCCTTGGAAACCCTATATAGGGTTGCTATGGGTTGGAACCAACTTGATGACACTTAACAAAAACATGCACTTCTAGTAGATGCTTTTTTTCTTTTTCTTACAATCACCTGATGACAAGCCTCATTTATAAAATAATTAGAAATTAAATATTTATCATCTACTTAATGCTTTTGAGTTATGGTGTTGGAGGATAATATTGAAAGTACCATGGACTACCAAAAGAACAAACAGATCTGTGTTGGAAGAAGTGCAGCCAAAGCTCTCCTTGGAGGCCAGGATGGACAAACTTCATCTCTCATACTTCACACATATTGTCAGAAGGGACCAGTCACTGGAGGATATCATGTTTGGTAAGGTGAAGAGTCAGTAAAAAAGAGGAAGACTCCCAGAAAAATGGATTGGCAAAGTGGCAGCATCAATGGGCTCAAGCGTGGCAACAATCGTGAGGTTGGCCCAGGACCAGGCAGTGTTTCATTCTGTCCTACATAGGGTTGCTATGAATCGGTACCAACTCAATGGCACCTAACAACAACAACAATTTGGGCTGTGTCCTACAAAATTTTTTTTAAAAAGTTTGAAAATTTTTTCACTTCTGAAATCTGTATAAATTAAACAATAAGATACAAAGGCTGTTGTTAGGTGTTGTCGGTTCAGTTCTGACTCTTCACGACCATATATACAACAGAATGGAAAATTGCCTCACAGTTTTTCCTATTTTTGAATTCATTTTTACATCCTGTGTAAATCCATCTCATTAAGGGTCTTAATCTTTTCCTTGACAGAACTCTCTGTCTCCTGCACATTTTCCTCTCTGTCTGGTCATCTCACCTCCATTCTGGCCTCCCACTGCTATAAAGGAAAAGAGATCTTCACTCTGCATTCTAAAAGAATCTAAAGGGGGCATTTCATTTTAATCTTGTTTTGTTTCTGTTTGGTTTTGTGGTTTTCACTTTTTGTTTTTGTTTCATTTCCCTACAACTGTCCTTGTTCTATCACAACTTGTTTGGGCTTCTGACAACCACTTTATGCATGAACTAAGAGAAATCTTTAACTAGATGTTGTGCATATAAGCTCATATTTGTGTATACATGCAATGAAACCTATTTGACCGTAGGAATCAGAGCATATTCAATTATAAATCAACGAAGTCAAGCCAAAAGACATTGAATGTAGCACGATATAAACTATTTTTATTTAACAAATGAATCAATTTGACTAATCTTAAAATTACTTTCTTGTTTATATTATGCTGATTGTTTCACATCAAGAGCTTGAGAAATTAATGGCTGGTAGAACATTTATCAGTTCTATAGATGTGGAACAAAATGTTTCATTGTTCCTCAATATATAGGCAGTCCCCAGATTATGAACAAGATCTGTTCCTAAGTGTGTCTTTAAATTGAATTTATACATAAATCAGAACAGGCCCTTATTTAGCTTTACTCATTTAATACTAGGAAGGATTTGAAATCTTTTTAATGATTTAAAAGCTGTTTGTGTACATGGAGGTGATTTTGATGTTGAATTTGTTGCAAGTAGTGCTTGGTTTAACAATTTCAAAGTGAGGACAATAATACTGGTGTGGCACTGTATGGTAAGCACTGAACTACTAAACACAAGGTTGGCAGTTCAAACCCACCAGCCACTCCTCACAAGCCCTATACTGCATTGCTATGAGTCAGAACTGACTCAGTGGCACTTAACAACAACAGGAACAACAACAAAGGTCAAGTACAAGTTGTTCTTAAGTCCATCTGGAGTCTTACTATACAGGACATATTCTGTGTATAGTCATACATATATGTGTAATGGCTCTGTGAAGACTCCAAAAGCCTATTGCTGTTGAATGGATTCTTACTTATTATAATGGTCTTATAGGACAGAGTAGAATTGTCCCATAGGTTTTCCAAGCTTTACGGAAGCAGACTGTCACTTCTGTTTCATGTTGAGTGGCTGGTGGGTTCAAACCAGCAACCTTTTGGTTATCAGACCCAGACTTATAACAATTATACCATCTGGGCTCCTGCTTTGTGAAGACTATAGTGTAACTACTGACATTTTATCAAATGTGTAAGCATTATCTTTAACCAAAAGGAGCGGGCTTTTCAATGGCATCTCTTTGGTTTGCTGGTTTCAATAATGCACATGTTGGAATAATCTTAACAGGTTATGTCACTCAAAAATGCTCCAAAGTCTTCCTTGATCACAACAGAATGCCACTGAAGTACATTATGCAACATGTATTCTACCTATTTTCATTATGTAAAATGAACTGCATTATTTCAATATGGTGCCCCATGTGCATGGAAGCCTGCTTTATAACAAGTGTTAGGGATATGTGCTTTACAAAGATTTCCACGTTATGAATGTCTATGCACGTGCATGCTGAAAATATAATAAGAAGACATAAACATAAGTAGCTTGTTGTTGCTGTTAAGTGCCATCAACTTGGTTCCTACTCATAGAGACCTTGTATAGGGTTTCCATGGCTGTAAGTGTTTACAGGAACAGAGAATCTTTTCGGTTTAGTGGTACTTGAATGGAAAAAAAACTCAACAATATGTAAGAGGATACAACTCTAGTCTACCCTGACTTAAAACACACACACACACACACACACACACAAAATACACAAACACACATAAATATATGGAAATTATAAAAATGAGATAGTCTACCAAAGAAAATTAAGTAATGGTTTATTGAAGACTTAAATACAGATGTAGTCCAAAGAATGCTCTTAATTGTGGCATTATAATCGTATTGTATTGTTAAGTGCCTTAGAGTTGAGTTCTGATTCATAACAACCCTGTATCGGGTTTCTGAGGAGCAACTGGTGAGTTTGAACCACCAACCTTGCAGTTCAAACCAACGTTGCAGTCCATAGCATTAACCCACAGGGCCACACCAGGACTCCATGATTTTATTACACTTAGCATAATGTGTACAATGTCCTACAATTTGCTTGTGACCTTTCAGTTTCTCTGGTAGCAGCAACATTTGCAAATTTTATAGTAAAAAAACACTCATGTACAAATGTAACTAATCAGTTTTCAGTTGACCAACATGGAAAAAAAATATAGGATGAAAAAAAGCAAGAATATTTCCATGTATTTACAAATAAATGTTCATAATATTCTTGAAAGCACCATATGCACAAAATTCTCTTCTGCCTTTTCTTTACTGTTTTAATTTATAAACCTAAATATTTAAAAGGGAACTCAATCTATTTTTATTTTAGCTTATTACAATGAAACAATTACAGGGCAGTTAGGACTCCTGATGTGGTGCTATGGGTTAATGTGGCAGACTGCAAAGCCATTTGATACTGCAAGGGCGGCAGTTCAAGCTCACCAGCTGCCCCTTGGAGACCCTACACAGGGTTGCTATGGATCAGAACCAACTCGACGGCACCTAACAACAACAACAATTATTTATTATGGCCATTTTAGGCAAATTTCTTCGTTTTGTGATATATTGTGAATCCAAGCCTTTATGTCTGTGATCCACCACCTATCTGTCAGTTTGTTGTACTATGGTGGCTTGTGTGTTGCTGTGATCCTGGAAACTATGCAACTAGTATTTTAAATACTAGAAGAGTTCATCCATGGTGGACAGGTTTCAGCTGAGTTGCCAGACTAAGACAGACTAGGAAGAAGGAGAGACAGACTACTTCCAAATATTTAGTCAATGAAAACATTACAAGTGCCAGTGGAACACTGTCAACTAGCACCAGAATATTGAATACTAAGAGCACCAGAATATTACCAGATATAATGTTGGAAAATAAGCCCCTCAAGTTGGAAGGCACTCAAAACGTGACTGGGAAAAGCTGCCTCTTTAGAGTAGAGTTGACCACGCTAACACAAATGAAGTAAAGCTTTTGGGAACTTCATTTGCTTATGGGCACAGCGCAAAATGAGAAGAAACAGTGGTAAACATCCATGAATAATCGGAACATGGAATGTACAAAGTATGAATCTAGAGATACTGGAAGTTGTAAAAAATGAAATGGAACACATAAACATCAATATCCTAGGCATTAGAGAGCTGAAATGGACTAGTATTGGCCATTTTTAATCTGACGATCCCATGGTGTACTATACTGGGAACGACAAACTGAAGAAGAATGGTGTCACATTCATCATCAAAAATAACATATCAAGATCTGTCCTGAAGTCCAACAATGTCAACGATAGAAAAATATCTATATGCTTACAAGAAAGACCAATTAATACAACTATCATCCAAAATTGTGCACCCATCACTAAATCCAGTGGTAATGAAATTGAATAATTCTACTAACTTATTCATTCTGAAATTGATAAAGCATGCAACCAAGAATATTGATAGTTACTGGTTTATTGGAATACAAACGCTGGAAACAAAGATGAAGGATCAAGTGTTGGACAATAAAGCCTTGGTAATTAGAAATGATGCTCAAGATTACATGATAGAATTTTGCAAGACCAATGGCAACTTCATTACACATAACTTTTTAAAATAACCAGATGGAATAAACAGAAATCAAATCGACAACATCAGTGGAAAGAGATAGTGGAAAAACTCCATATCATCTGCCAAAACCAGACCAGGGGCAGACTGTGGAATAGAACATCAATTGCTCATATATAAGTTCAGGCTGAAGCTGAAGAAAAGTGAAATAAGTCCATGAGCACCAAAATAAGACCTTGCACATATCCCACCTAAATTTAGAGATCATCTCAAGAACATATTTGATGAATTAGACACAATGACAGAACACCATAAGAGCCGTGGGATGACATCAAGAACATCATAACGGAATAAAGCAGAAGGTCATTAAGACAAGAAAGAAGGAAAAGACCACAATAGATGTTTGATTCTACAGCAAAAGGAAAAAATGAGGAGGTAAAAGAACTGAAGAGAAATTTTCAAAGGGCAGCTCACGAAGACAAAGCTCAATATTATAATGAAATATACAAACCTTGGAGTTAGAAAGTCAAAAGGAAAGAACACTCAGTATTTCTCAGGCTGAAAGAACTGAAGAAAAATGTCAAGCTTCAACTTGCATTATTGAAGGATTGTATGAACAAAATATTGAATGATACAGAAAGCATCAAAAGAAGATAGAAGTATACATTGTCACTGTACCAAAAAGAAATGGTCAATGTTCAACCATTTCAAGAGGTAGCATATGGTCAAGAGCCAATGATCCTGAAAGAAGTTCAAGCTGCACTGAAGGCATTGGCATATAATAAAGTTCCCAGAAATGATGGAATACAAACTGAAATCTTTCAACAAATTATACAGCATAGAGGTACTCACTCATCTATGCCAATAAATTTGGAAGACAGCTACCGGACCAATTGATTTGAAGAGATCCATATTTGTGGCCATTCCAAAGAAGGGTGACCTAAAAGAATGTGGAAATGACCAGA
Organism: Chrysochloris asiatica; assembly: GCF_000296735.1. NCBI lineage: Eukaryota > Metazoa > Chordata > Mammalia > Afrosoricida > Chrysochloridae > Chrysochloris > Chrysochloris asiatica. Next base: position 16,852,044 of record NW_006408530.1, read on the forward strand.
CAATATCATTAATATCACATGCAAGTAAAATTTTGCTAAAGAGAATTCAAAAATGACCATTAGAATATATGACATTAGACAAGAAAGTGCCAGAAGTTCAACTTGGATTCTGACAATGACATGGAGTGAGGAATATCATTACTGACACCAGATGGATCTTGGCTGAAAACAGAGAATACCAGAAAGATGTTTGTTGTTGTTGTTGTTAAGTGCCATCGAGTCAGTTCCGACCCATAGCGACCCTGTACAGGGTTTCTGAGGGTGTAAATCTTTACTGGAATAGAAAGCCTCATCTTTCTCCCATGGAGAGGCTGGTAGTTTCGAACCACTGAACTTAAGGTTTGCAGCCCGATTCGTAACCACTACGCTACCAGAGCTCCTTAGAAAGATGTTTACTTGTACTTTAATAACTATGTGAAGACTTTTAACTGTGTGGATCTTGACAAGCTATGAACACCATTGCAGAGGATGAATATCCCAGAACACTTAATTGTACTCACGTGGAACCTGTACATTTATCAAGAGGCAGTTGTTTGAATAGAAGAAGGGATAACTGAATGATTTAAAATTAGGGAAAGTGTGCACCAGGGTTGTATTCTGTTACTATAATTATTCATTCTGTATTCTGAGCAAACAACTTGATAAATTTGATTATATAAAGAACATATATAATCAAATCTTCCTCCACATCATGAGTGGAGGAAGATTCATTATCAATCTGCGATATGCCAAAGATACAGCCTTACTTGCTGAAGAGTGGAGATGACTTAAACTGCTTGCAGATGAAGATCAAAGACCACAGCCTTTGGTATAAATTGCAACTTAATGTAAAGAAAACAAAATTCATTACAACTTAATCAATACGTAACTTCAAGATAAATGAAGAAAAGGTTGAAGTTGTCAAGGACTTTATTTCCCTCTGATCAACCATCAACACTCATGGAAACATTAGTCAAGAAATCAAACAATGTGTCATATTAGGCAAATCTGCTGCACAAGACCTCTTAAAAGTGCTCAAGAGCAAAGATGTCATTTTGAGGGCTAAGGTGCACCTTACTAAGCCATGGTATTTTCAATAACCTCATATGCATGCAAAAGTTGGACAATGAATAAGGAAGACCATAGAAGAATTGATGCATTTGAGTTATTGTGTTGGAGGAGACTTTTTAAAGTACCATGAACTGCCTAAAGAACAAACAAATCTGTGTTGGAAGAAGAGCAGCCAAAATGCTCCTTAGAAGCCAGGATGGCCAGACTTCGCCTCTTATACTTAGTACATATCATTAGGAGAAGCCAGTCATTAAATATGGACACCATATTTGGTAAAGTGGAGCAGCTGCAATGGGTTCAAATATGTTAACAATTATGAGGTTGGTGCAGGAATGGGCAGTGTTTCATTATGTTGCGTACAATGTTGCTATGAGTTGGCACTGACTTGATGGCATGAAAAAATAACATGCCTGTAATTATGGACCCATTTTAAAATGAATTTCTAATGATTAAAGCTCAAGGGGGAACTACCAAAGCAAGATTACAGTGGAGTTAATTATTGAGGAAGCCCCCACCTTCGTAGAAGGTGTGTCTGAAGTCTTTGAGGGCCTAGTCTGACTCCAATTTATAAGACTGTTTTGGGAAAACTTGTTCTGTTGCCCTGGATCTTGCATCTGGGTCATTACCCCTGACTTCCAGTTAGTAAAACTTCTGGCCCATCACTTGACCTCATCCAACAGCTCTCACAGCAGCAACAACCTATTATGGAACCTGCCTGTTTGGGTTCCTTAGTTTCTGAAACTACATAGACGAAAAGATTCTTCCGGACTGATTTCTGAACTACGAATTTGGGACTTGCCAGCCTCCACACTGTGTGAGCCATTTCTTTTGACAGTTGTGAGTTTTGTGAGACAATGCAGGGTGTTGCAAAACCCTGGGACTTGAGGGAAGGGAAGAGTGGTGATTGATACTAAGGACAATGGAGGAGTATAGCATGTCCGAAAAGTCAAATAGTTGGGCTATCTTTAACATCCAACTCATAGGGACCAGCCTTCTGTTAATTTTTATAAAAGAAATTATTCATCCAACTATATATTTTGAAAGAGCTTTATTACATTCTGTCATATTTAAGAAAACATTTTATTCTCTATGCCTGTCCATTTTCCCATTTATAGTTACTTGTTTTTCATAAAAAGTGAAATTTAAATGATGGTAAAATCCAAGATAGCACCTCATCATTGCCTACTTTACAAGCCAAATATTTCAAATAATACACATCATAGATTATAATGATTATTTCCAGAGCCTGATATTTTTATAATAAATGTACCAAGGCATACCAAAACCCCAGACTGATTGCAACTGCATTAATTCTAATTCATTTTGCCATTATAACATAGAGTAGAACTGTTCCAGAGGGTTTCCAAGGTTGTAAATCTTTATAGAGGTAGACCGTATCTTTCTCCCGCGGGGGTGGGCGAGGGTAGTAGGTTCAAATCTTTGGTCTTTCAATTCGCAGCCCAATGTTTAGTCCTCAGAACTTCAATGAAACTACATATTTACACAAAAACATTTAGTAAAATAGAATTCAAACTACATACTATTTAAAATTTAAGAAATGCTGATATAGAGTCATATTACTCAAAACATCCTATCAAATTGAATTGTTGCACCTTTTGATTGAACTGCACAGAGAAAGGTTCAGTTCCATTGACAGAGTCATGCTTCAGGGCAGCTTTGGAAAGCATCATTTCATAGAAGCAAGTCCTTGTTCCTTGAGAATGGCTGCCATCATTCTGGGCATTCTACTGAAGACCTAGTGCAGGAGAAACTAAGTTCCTAAATGAAGCAGGTGGACAGACCCAAGACTCTCAAAGCCCAGCATGTCCTGATGTCAGAGACAGTGCTATGAATGAATGAATAAGGGATATTTAGTTTCTGAATTATTCACAGATCAGTTTTAATCCAAATTTCTTAACACTTTTAAAATACAATTTTATATATTTATGCTTAAACTGTGTGTACACTTATCATTTGCATTTTAATTTTTCTCTACTGAGAAATCATAGGGATGCATTATTTGGCTGAAAGGAACTCTAAACACACAGGGTTTTGGTGAATTTAAGGTGCCAAATTAGCTTTAAAGATAACTTACATTATGGCTTAATTTCAAGCTTTTATTGAAGTCCAACCATGTTGGCTGCCATTCAATAGGCTAGAAAAATCTGACCGATAATGAATATCACAAATGAAGGAAACCTTGCCAGCTAAAGGGAAACATGATGGTTAGGTTTATGTACATAGGATCTAAATACCCTGTTCAGCTTCCCTTTGTGTTAGTTATTGAAGTTACACCAATCTGTGGCAACCCCCTGTAAAAAGGAACAGATCATTGTGATCCATAGGGTTTCCATTGTCTCATTTTCAGAAGTAGATTGCCAGACCTTTCTTCTTAGTCTGTTTTAATCTGCTCACTTTGTTGAAACCTTTTCAGCATCACAGCAACATCAAAACTCCACTGACAGACAAGAAGAGACTGAATTTGAAAGTGTTTTGTCCTAGGTAGTATTTCTACATTATCAATAACAATCTTAATTTGAAAAAACCAGAAGAGGACCATATAGAATAGCTAAAGTACCAGTGTGCTACTTGGAAAATGTGCCCACTCTGGAAAGAAAAATACCTGTGGGAGCAGGACTTGGCAAGAACAAGCTGCCTTTAAAATAAATTTTAAGAAAACAACAATATGTGCCCCATTCTCCAGGCAGAGGCCATTTGCTGTTTGGCTTCAAGGTTTGAGAGGTGGAGTAGGGTCTGGATTTCAGCCCTCATTTGTATCCTTTAACTGAAGACATCATTCTGTACAAAACGATACAATTTGACACAATGAAGAAACTTCCACACTACAAGACACTATGAGGAACCAAATGAAGATATTTTGTTTAGAAAATAATGTTGTCATTGTTTTCTAAAAAACATGTCTTTCTCCTAAATTATCTACTGCTGCCTAACAAAAGACCCCAAATCTCAAAAGACGTAAAACAGCTAACATTCATTATTCCACATTTTCCATGGCACAGGAATCCTGGTATGAATTAACTCTGGCTCAGGTTCTCTTACAGGTTGTAATCAACGTATGGGTAAGGGCTGTACTTGTCTCAGTGCTTGACTGAGAAAGAGTCCACTTGCATAGCTGTTCCCAGGCCTCAGGTCTTTCTTTGTTGGTAGTTAATCAGAAACATCAAGTTCTTGGCATGTAGGCCTTGACATAAAGCTACTCATAAGACAGAGAGAGAAAGGTGGGGGTTCGGGGGTGGGGGAATAGATGGCAAGACAGAGAGAGAGAGATTATATTTTTTGTAATCTATTCACAAATTACATTTCACCATTTTTATTAATAATTTCACATAGATCACTATAGAGTCAGTCACATGCAGTTATAAGAAATAATGCAGAGATCCTATAGACCTTTTATCCAGTTTTCCTCAATAGTATCATCTTGTAAAACTATAGTATAACGTATAGGATATTGACATTGATCTAAACCATCTATATTATTCAGATTTATCCAGTTTTAATTATTTGTATGTATGCATTTACTTACAATTTTTTTATTTTCAGCTAAAGTTATGTTAGCAACCATATTTAGTGGGAAAACACTCAAAAAATTGAGATATATTTTCTTCCACATGTCAAATTCCAATGGCTTAATGATATTTAGCAAGTTTGACCAGTTTCTGAAAGAAGTTCTGAAGCTCCCAACAGCTGTCTTAGAAGGACCTTCTTTTGGTTACACAGAGCACTCATTCTGCACCTGTTTTCCATGACAGGAAAAAATCATTTTGAATACATTTCTAAACATAATGATGGCCAATCCTTCACCCCAGCACCTTGTCTGACTATCTCTCATGCACAGGTTTGCCCATATTGAGAATGTCTTCATCCTGTGGAGTGTTCCTACTACCAGTGTGAGAGTCTGATGGACTTAGGGCACTGATGTCAGCAAAGCCACAACTAGCAGCTCTGTCAGAACTGCTTTTGACGTGGCCATGCCAGCAGCTCTCACAGCACCCAGCATCAGATGGAGTATTCATCTTCTGAATGTTTTCCTACTGAGCCATGCAATTAGTAAATATTTGGGGTGAGTTCCCACCAGAGAACCCCTGCATCCTGTTTTTCCTGAGAAACCACTTGGCCTTGCACATGTAATTTCTCCATGACCTCCAAACTAATATGAATGACACCGTGGTTAGCCACATGTCCTCTGGAGTGCCCAGGCCCATCAAGAGGTTACAGTAGAGCCAAAATTTATCCAGTCACTCGACCAATGAACATGCACTAATAGCCTCCTGTGTGGTCCATCTGGAATACTGGTCACATGTCCTGCATATTCCTACCCAAAAGGATAAGAAGCATCACTTTACAACTTGCTATGTGGCCTGCCTGGCTGTAGAGGCAGAAAACATGACCCATCTTCACACCGATATTAGCTTTAACTTCGATGACAACAAACAACAAGACAACTTATTGCAGAACTGGAAAACAAAAACAGAGAGCTGCCTCAGGAGACCCAGCCTCTGCGTCTGGAGAATGAGCAAGCATCCTAACCTACACCTGAGAAGGCCCTGCAGAATTCCACATTGCTGACAGAGCTGCGGCTGCTGAGACAAAAGGAAGAATGAACTGGAGCTGAGAATGCCAGTACTACAGGAAAGCAGGGGGAAGGTGATGGTTCAACCGGCAGGTCTAATGAACTTACTGAAGGCTCAAACTACAGAATCGCCGCACAGGTCATCCATTCAAGTAGGTGATCACACAATGGCCATGCCTGTCTGTTCCACATCCACTGGCTCTATCCCCATCCACTGCTTCCAGAACACCTTGAAAGGGGTTGGGGAAGATGTGCAAGAGGCCCTTCTCACAAGGTACAAGGGGAAACCTCAATGATTCCAACACCGCGACATCCCTGGAAAGGAGCTCCAGTCTGCAAAGGCAGGGTCAGAGGAAGAAGAGAAGATGCAAAATGAGAAACACAGAGATTGACAGAGGAGTCATCTGTAAGAAGACTCTTGGGCACCAAGGAAATGGAGCAAGCTGGCCCAGACATGATGAAGGCAAGGTCTCCCCAGAGGTGCATTCCCAACCATCTTTCTACTGCATACCTAGACCAGGTTTGCCAGCTGTCCGATGTCACTCTACCTAGCTCCACTTCCAGAAAGAGGGGAGCCAAGGCTAGTGGGAAGCAAGGAGGATCTGCCAGAGGCCACAGCTGGTAGGCCTTCCCCTCATCTTCCACTCCCCTTAGGGCATGCTGTGTTGTCTCCCACAGGGAATTTACCAGGATATTGAAAAGAGAACATGAAAAAGTAAAACAAACAAACAAAAATATTATGAAAATGGCAAAAAAATATTATATTTTGGGATTGACTTTTGACACAAGTTGTTGGGTATAACAAGGGTTCTTTTTGTGTGCTTTAGTGTTTCTTTCATTCATGGTGCGTACAAGCATAAGTAGACAAGCATTACTACAAAATTATAGAAATCTGAATTAAACAAAAATATTTTAAAGTGAGTTATTGTTTCTCAGTGTATCTTCCATCTAGGTCTGTATACTTCAGAAGACCTATTTCCATTTCTCTAACTCTCCCCTAAAGAATTCTGTGCTCTTAAATTTACATCACAGCAAAATGGCACTTCTGATATCCTTGAGGAAGCCAACTTGTGTTCCTTTTCAATGTTGTTTGTATTTTGGGAATAAATAGAAGTCAGATGGGGCAAGATGGATGGGGTAAGATTTCCCAACACAATTCTTACAGGACAGCCATTCCTACCCTTGAAGAATAAGCAGGTGCAATGTCATGATGGGGAAAAAATAATTCCTTGGTGCATCTTTCCTGATCTTTTCCCCACCATGCAGTTTTCAAATTTTTTTCTTAAAATGTCATAACAAGACTTCATGATTGCCCTGTGTCTTCCAAATAAATCTAACAAGATTATACTTTTGGAATACAAAAAAACCAGTCTCCATGACATTCAGAACTTAAACTCTCTGCCTTGAATTTCACTGGCCTACCAGAATCCCTCAGAAGGTGATGTTTGAGATGTTGAGTCAGCTTGACTGGGCCAGAATTCTCAGTGGTTTAGCAGTTAAGATGTTGTCATGCTACATGATAAGATCTAATGTAATGTAACCACTTCTATGATAAGACCTGCTGAGAACAGCCAATCAATTGAAAATAAGTACCCTTAGGGGTGTGGTCTGTCTCTAATATGTTGAACACTCTGACAAAGCTTGCTGGATTTCTACTGGTTCTTCATTCAACCTCCAGTTCTTTAGAATTGAGCTAGTGGCCTCTTTTATTGTCTTCCTATCCTGAGAGTCTTCATTCTGCCATCTTACCTGCCTAACATGACTGCTTTCTGTCTGATCTGTTCATCTGACTCATGGCTGGGGACTTGCCAATCTCTACAATTATATGAGTCATTTCCATGATATAAACATCTCTTCACATATACTTATAGAAGCTTCATTGGTTTTGCTTCATTAGAGAACCCAGCCTAAGCAACACTGTATTGATTGGATCTTTTTTAATGAAGGCACCCAAATGAGACTCGTTGTTGTTGTTGTTAAGTACCATCAAGTCGGTACTGACTCATAGCGACCCTATGCACAACAGAATGAAACACTGACCAATTCTGGGCTAACCTCACAATTGTTTCTACACTTGAGCCCATTGATGCTCACTTTGCCAATCCATCTTGCAGGGGACTTCCTCTTTTTATCTACCTTACCAAACATGATATCCTTCTCCAGTGACTGGTTCCTCTTGACAATATGTCAGAGGTATGAGAGACCAAGGCTGGCCATCCTGGATTCCAAGAAGCATTCTGGCTGCACTTCATTCAATACAAATCTGTTTGTTTGTTTGGCAGTCCATGATACTTTCAATATTCCCCTCCAACACCACAACTCAAATGCATCAATTCTTCTATAGTCTTCCCTATTCACTGTCCAACTTTTGCATGCATATGAAGTTATTGAAAATACCATGGCTTGAGTCAGGTGCACCTTAGTCCTCAAACTGATATCTTTTCATTGAACACTCTAAAAAGGTCTTGTGCAGCAGATTTGCTTAATGCAAAAAGTTGTTTGATTTCTTGACTACTGCTTCCATGAGTGTTGATGGTTGATCCAAGAAAAATGAAGTCTTTGACAACTTCAATCTTTTCTCTATTGATAAGAAAGTTATTTATTGGCCCAGTGGTGAGGATTGTTGTTTTCTTTACATTGAGATGCAATCCATACTGAAGGTTGTGGTCTTTGATCTTCATCCCTTAGTATTTTAAGTCCTCTTCACTTTCAGCAAGCAAGGTTGTATCATGTGCATATTGCAGGCTGTTAATGAGTCTTCCTCCATTCCTGATGCCATTTTTGTTTATCTTCATATAACACAGTTTCTCAAATCATTTGCTCAGCATACAGCCTGAATAAGTATGGTGAAAGAATGTAACCTTGTCACACACTTTTCTTAATTTTAAACAATTTGGTGTTCCCGTGTTCTGTTTGAACAACTGCCTCTTGATCTATGTACAGTTTCCCCATGAGCACAATTAAGTGTTCCAGAATAATCATACTTCTCAATGCTGTCAATAGTGTGTCATGATCCACACAACTGATAGCCTTTGCATAGTCAATAAAGCACAGGTAAACATCTTTTTGGTATTCTCTGCTTTCAGCCAAGATCCATCAGACATCAGCATGGATATCCCTCATTCCACACCCTCTTCTAAATCTGGCTTGAACCTCTGGAAGTTCTCTGTCAATGTATGGTTGCAGCTGTTTCTGTCTTACCTTTAGTAAAATTTTACTCACATGGGATATTAAAAATATTGTCCAATGATTTTTGCATTCCATTGGGTCACCTCTCTTTGGAATGGGCCAACTCTCTTTGGAGTTGGCCAGGTAGTTGCCTTACAAATTTCTTGGCATAAATGAGTGAGTGCCTCCAGTGCCACCTCACTTTGTTGAAAGATTTTAGTTTGTAGTCTATCATGTCCTGGTGCCTTGTTCTTTGACAATGCCTTCAATGCACCTTGGACTTCCTCCTTCAGGATCATTGACTCTTGATCATATGTTATCTCTTGAAATGGTTGGTACAGTGACACTGCATATTCCTTCCATCTTCTTTTGATGCTTTCTGCATCATTCAATAATTTGCCCAAAGAATCCTCCAATAATTCAAGTTGAAGCTTGAATTTTTTCTTCAGTTCCCTCAGCTTGAGACATGCTGAGTGAGTTCTTCCCTTTTGGCTTTTTAACTCCAGGTCTTTGCACATTTTGAATGAGTCTAAGTTAAATGTGTTATGGCGAGAGCTTGTCTAAAGCCATCCACTGAGAGTAGAGACAAGTTTAAACACCTTTTTTTAGAGCAGACCACATATACATATATTGGAACATTAGTAGCAAAACTTTCTTTACTTACTTCATATTCACTCCCAAGACACCATATTTTTTTCACCTAAAAACGATTATTAGTTTCAGAGATTGGGCTAATTCTTTGACTAAAGATGGCCACTAAGTGAATCACCCTTGAGGAAAAAAAAAAAATTGTTGTGTGCAAAGACATCTGACATCACCACTATGTTTTCTGTTAATTGTTGTTCTTATGTACTGTCCAGTCAGTTCTAATTCTTAATCATACCATTTAGGGTTTCCGAGGAGTGGCTGTTGTGTTTGAACTGCTGACCTTATAGTTCAAACTAACCTGACAGCCTAGCACTTTTTCCTAGAGTGCCACACCAGGACTCCAGTTAATTAGCAATTTTTATATACCTCTTATTATAAAAAGGGATGGCCAAAAATACCTCTCAGGGTAATCTCAAAACATGCCCTCTCTTTGCAATCAACTCTTATAGCTCACTTTAAATGATATCACCACAATTTATCAACTACGTTTACATCATGTAAGGTCTTGAATGAATGTGCTTTTTTTAAAATCCAGAATACAACTGTGCATTGGACTAATTGATTCTTGTCTTGTCAACCTCTCATATGAGTTTGTAGAACTTACATGGAAAAAAAAAAGAGCAGAATGAATTATGATGCTGTGTGCAGGGTATATTGCTGGAGATTTCAAAGATAATAAGAAAAATATTACTACCTCCCATCTCTTAGAGAAAACTGTCCCTTTTATAACTGGCATAAAGCATCCAAGCATACCATGGATGCTTTACTGACATTCTCCCAGCTAATCGACTTTGACTTCAAAGTTTTCTTGTTGTTAGCATCAACTACATTATCTTGATAACTTTCATTTCCTTTTCCAAAACATCTTAAGTTAAAATAGGAAGTAATTTTCCATCCACATGACTAGACCAATACAGACAAGATAGGCGTTCAATAAAGCCATTATTGTTTTTGTAATAAGATTAAATCCATTTTTGATTGAAGTACACAAGGCACTTCTTATCAAATCATATTAGGCCCTTGGCAATTGCCACCATTTTAAGGAAAGGGCTATTATTGAAGGCTATTTTCCCATATTACAAATACTATACTTTGATGAATCCTAAGTAGTGCAAAAGATCTCTATGGATGTCTTCAAGAAATGAAATCATTTTTCTTGTAGTAGGATGTGTGGATGTCACTTTTCCTGGAAGTTTTATACAGTGTTGTTAACTTTCAATGTGAAATATTCATAAACTAAACTTTCACTAATTCTAATAATATCCTAAGTATCAGGTGTCACCTCCCTAACAGTCCCCCATTAGTCAGACTTTACTTTTTTTCTTCAAGCATTCTGTGTTTTATGGAATCTAGATATTTTCTCCATAGTCAAACAATGTTTAATATTTGTTATTAACAGTTAAATGACATAATATAAACTCCTTGTAAATTAATCATGTGCTTTTCATCTATTAGTTTCTAAAAATATAATCATTTTATTTTAAAATTGTTAGTCATTATATTTGTATCATCTGGTATATGAGAAATATAACCAGTGATCCAAAAACCTGGAGCTATGTCAATAGTATTATGATTTTAATTTGATAGTAATGCATTAAAGGAACATAAAACCAAAAAAACAACAACAACAACAACAACAACACCTCATTCTTATTTCTGGGGAAAATTTATTGTTGCTGTTGTTAAGTGCTGCTGAGTTAGTTTCAACTCAAAGCAACCCTGTGTAGGGTTTCTGAGCACTGCTGGTGGGTTTAAACTGTGGGACCTTTAAATTAGCATTCTAGTACTTATCTTACAACAAAAATCCTTAATTACCTATTAGTTGTAATTTGCATATGGATTCAAATTTGTCCAAGGCAACAATGCTTTCTAATTTTAAAAGAAAAGATCTTGAAAACTTGCTATGATTCATATTTTTATTGGTCAAATGTGAACTTGTTCTGTATGTTGTTGTTGAGTGCTGTTGAGTCAGTTTTGACTTATAGCAACTCTGTATAGGGTTTCCAAGGAGCAGTTGGTTGGTTTGAACCATCAACCTTGTGGCTAGCAGTCCAGTGCTTATCCTACAGCATCACACCAAGACTCTTACATACCATAAGTAATATATTTGAACTGACAAATGTTGCATATTAAACTTTTAATGTCTTTATTTTATTAATTAGAGTTTTAGCAAGAAATTTATTAGAGTACCAGTTTGTGAGAATTTCTATATGTGGAACTGAAAAACATCTTGAATTTTTGGCTCAAGTTGAGAGTCCAGAGTTTTCTGACTGGTCTTGCACTGTTCTGTAATATTGTACAAACAACCTTGGAGGGTTCTGTTCTACACCACCACAATAAAGAGAAAGTCACAATAAAGTTAGCCAGACAAATTTTTTGGTTTCTCAGAGCATACAAAAGTTATGTTTATACTATGCTGCAATTGATTCAATGTCTAATTGTTGTTGTTGTTGGCCCTCAAGTTGTTTCCCACTCATAGTGACCCTCTATAGGGTTTCTGAGGAGCAGCTAGTAGGTTTGAACTGCCAACTTTGTGGATCGCAATCCAGTGTTGATACACAGCTCCACATCAGAATCCAAATGTGTTTTAGCATTATGAAAAAAATTGAAATGTGAGAATTACCAAAATGTGACAGAGACACAAAATGAACAAAGGTCATTGGAAAAATGGCATCTATAGACTTGCATGATACAGGGTTCAACACATTTTTAACTTGCAGAAATAACACAAATACATGCAAAGCACAATGAAATGATGCACAATAAAATGCCTTCACTTGTTCTCTGTCTCAAAGGTCCAACCTTGTAGGTGTGTGAGTTTAAGTAACTTTTTTTTCTTGAATTAGGCATCAGTGAGATATTTAGGGATTTTCATACCAATTTTGGTGAAGCTGATAATGAAAAAATTCTGGTGTGTTTTATGTAGAGACACTCAATTGAGCACAAGGTGTCCAGTCTCAAATAGTGGGTCCCCTGCTAGGCTGTTTCAAATTTCCTCACACACTGACTGAAGGGTTTTTTGTTTTGTTTTTTTTTTCATAGTTTCACAGCTTTTGAGGCAAATCTTCAGTAAGGTAATACCTAGACATTTTGCCAAGTTGGCTTTGAGACAGTAGCAAGAACCTTTTTTTTTCTTTTTTCTTTCCCCTTTTCAATCCTGGATGCAGCTGCTGAACACTTTCTCTAGCCTTGGACTCTTCTGACTTTTCTTGAGTACATTGCAGATTGCATCTCAGATGGAGAACATTTGCCAATTTCTCCAACTACGATGGGATTTCAACTGCAATGGAGCTTCACTTCTTTGGCATTTTGGCCTGAGGTTGCTCTCCTGAATCTTGCCCCTGGCAATACATTTCTTGGCTTTAGGTTTCTCCTCCTTAGTGCCTGGTGTACTGGCTTTTTCATCCGCCCTTTCAAAAGATAGAAGGGCACAATAATATTTTTGACATATGTTCCCTTTCTTCTTACAATTCTTAATAATGAGAAACTTAAATATTTTAATATTAATAAAATGGTTCCTTTTTCTTAGTAAAAAATCTAAATTAAGCATATTTTATTTAAACTTGATTGTTACATCCATTAACTTATTTTAAGTTTTTCCTACCTGATCAATCTCATGTTTTTCCTGAAAGCTATATTTACCCAAAATTTTATGACAAAATCCAGTATAAAAGAAAGGAAGTGACAAAAAAAGAGGGAAAGTTTGCAAATGAGAACAAGAGATTTTTACTGCTTCTAGTTAATGCTAATGCATTTCTTACAATTCAGGTCATTAAAATTCTTCACAATGTTTTTTACAACCAAAAGTTGTGAGCATACTGTCAGCATTGCAAGCAAACATCCAATGTGAGTTTCTATTTGAATAAAAATCTTGATATGCTTTGTATCCTATACATGATAAATAAAATAAGTGGACTTTTGTTTCCTTTCTATTTGTAGATGAGCAGGATTACCAATAAATGACTGAGTGAATATATTGCTACTTGTTTCTCATGGGAGTTTGCAGAAATCACTGATGGGGCATTCAATAATAACTACTGTTTATAGTACTTGGAAAGCTTGCAATTGAATCACAGATTATAAAATCTGTTAATTGACAAAGTTGTTATAATACTGAGTTTGCATTGAGGAGCACTAATATCACTGTAGAATAAGCTCTGGATTGCTAACCAGAAGGTCAGCAGTTCAAACCCACCAGCCACTCTGCAGGAGAGAGATGAGGCTTTCTGTTCTTGTATTAAAGATCGACAGTTGTGGTAAACATGCAGGATTACTATGAGTCAGGATCAGCTCAAAGGCAACTAACAATAACAAATACCAACAACAACACCACGTATTGCTAGGAACCATCCAGTTGGCTCTAACTCATAGGGAACTATGCACAAACGATCAAAACAATAACCAGCCCTGTGCCATCCGTACAATTGCTGTTATGTTTGAACACATTATTGCAGTCACTGTGCTGCCAATCCATCTCCTGGGGGGCGGGGGAGGAGGTATCTTCCTCCTTGACTCTGTTCCTCTACTTTACAAAACATGATGTCCTTTTCAGAGACTGGTCTCTCTTGGTAATATGTCCAAAATATATGGGTCCTAGTCTCACCATCCATGCTTCTAAGGATCATTCTGCTTGTACTTTTTCCAACACAGATTTGTTTGTTCTTCTTGCAGCCCTTAGTTTTATGCCAACGCCATAATTCAAATGGATCAATTCTTTTCTGTTCTTCCTTATTCATTGTTCTGTGTTCACATGCATATAAGGCAGTTGAAAATTCCATGGGTTGGGTTAGGAGCACTTTAGTACTCAAAGTGACATCTTTGCTCTTTCACACTTTGATGACCTCTTTTTGAAGATTTATCCAATGGTATACATCATTTGATTACTTAATTGTTGCTTCTATGAGCGTTGATTGTGGATTCAAGTAAAATGGGAATCCTTGAAACTCCAATCTTTTTGATATTTATTATGATTTTTTTTGTGGGTCCAGTTGAGAGGATTTTCGTCTTCTTTACATTGAGTTGTAATCCACATTTGATGTTGTATTTATTCATTAATACTCACCAGTAAGTGCTTCAAGTTCTCTTCGCTTTCAGTAAGCAAGTCACTTAACAAGCCTTCATTATGTCATTAACATATTGCAGGTTACTAATGTTCTACATATAGTCTAGCTACTTAGAATATTTGTTCTGCATATAAATTGAATAAATATGGTGAAATGATACAACCATGACTCACATATTTCCAATATAAAACCATATAGAATCTCCTCAGGAGAGCATGATGGCTCTGTAAGATAAGCAATGGACTGAAAACCATATTGTCAGGGATCGGAGCCCATTATCCACTCTTTTAGGACAAAGATGAGGCTTTCTGCTCCTGCTAAATATTTAGGGCCTCAGAAACCCTACAGGGTCATTGTGAGTTGGAACCTAATTGACAATACTTGAAACTTAATAACAGCAAGTATTGCATCAAGAAGTCCTGGTAGCATAATGAATTACAAGTTGGATTGCTAATCACAAGGTCAGCAATTTGAATCCATCAGCCTTTCCATAGGAGGAAGATGAGGTTTTTTTCTCCTATAAAGATTTACAGCCTCAGAAACACTATGCATGGCTACCATAAGACAGAGCTAACAAGATCACACCCAACCACCACCACTACCACAGTATCCCCTCAATGTACAAGAAAGACAGAAAGAAAGAAAGGGGGAAAAGAAGAAAGAAGGAAACTCATCACAGCTGGACAAATAAATAACATCATAATAAGTGGAGAAATTGTTAAAGACTTCATTTTGCTTGTATCCACAATCAGTCTCATGGAAGCAGCAGTCAAGAAATCAAATGATGTAGGTAAATCTGCTAAAAACAAAAAACAAACAAACAAACAAAAAAACTCTTTAAAATATTTAAGAGCAAAGATGTCACTTTGAGGACTTAAGTGCACCTGACCTAAACCATGGTCCTTTCAATCACTTCACATGCATATAAAAACTGGCCAGTGACTAAGGAAGACTAGAGAAGAATTGATGCATTTGAATTGTGGTATTGGCAAAGAAGTTGAACATACTATGGACTGACAGAAAAACAAACAAATCTGTCTTGGAAGATGTACAGCCAGAATCCTGTTTAAAAGTAAGGATGGTAAGACTCCATTTCTCATACTTTGGGCATGTTGTTTCAGGAGAAAGATGTATATTTGATAAATTAGAGAGTCAGCAACAAAGAGCAAGACCCCAATGAGATGGATTGACTCAATGGTAGCAACAATCAGCTCATGTGTAACAACAATTATGAGGATGGCACAGGACTGGGCAGTTTTTTCTTCTTTTTTTTCATAGGGTTCTTATGAATTAGAACTGACTCAATGGCCCCTAACATAAAACACAAGTAAACATCTTTCTGGTATTCTCTGTTTTCAGCCAAGCTCCATCTGACATCAACAATGATATCTCTGGTTCCGTGACCTCTTCTGAATACAGCTTGAATTTTTGGCAGCTGTACCGCTGTATTGTTGCAGCTATTTTTGAATTATCTTCAGCAAAAATTGATATTTTTGTTAAATGATTTCCACATTCTGTAGGGTCATCTATCTTTGGAATGAGTACAAGTATGGATCTCTTCCAGCTGGTTGGCCAGACATACACATGCTAAAAGATCTACAAATATGAGACAGGATTTGTATTTGGACCTGCTATTCAGTACACCTAAATGTGTGAGTCCTTTATTCCAAATGTGTTATTTTAAATGCTCTATACTACAATGCATCAGACAGATTTAGGAGCAGACAATACGGTTAGTATTTTAGTTGTATAAGAAGTATTACACAGGTTAATTTTTATTCATAAGAGCAAACTGAAGAGATGCCTATGTGCCATTCATTGTCATCTGTATGTGCAGATCATGTGGCACCAGCCATTCCTCCCACAGTGTTCACTACTCAGTTGGGTCCAGTAGCTCATTGCAATGGCCACACAGAACTCAGACACCATACTCACAGTTACGGGGTTTATTAGAGAAATGTTTGTTGTTGTTAAGTGCCGTCAAGTCGGTTCTGACACATAGGAACCCTGTACAGGGTTTCCTAGGAGCAGTTGGTGAGCTTGAACCACTGACCTTGTAGTTCAAACCGACTTTTCAGTCCAGCACATTAACTCACAGTGCCACACCAGGAATCTATTAGAGAAGGCTGTTGTTATTGTTCGGTGCCATTGAGTCGGTACCAACTCATAGAGACCCTATATACAATGAACAAAACACTGCCCAGTCCTGGGCCAACCTCACAATCGTTGCTATGCTTGAGCCCATTGATGTTGCCACTTTGCCAATCCATCTCGTTGGAGGTCTTCCTCTTTTTCTCAGACCCTCCTCTTTACCAAACATGACATCCTTTTCCAGTGATTGGTCCTTCCTGGCAATATGTCCGAAGTATGAGAGATGAAGTTTGGCCATCCTACCATTCAAGGAGCACTCTGGCTGCACTTCTTCTAACATAGATCTGTTGGTTCTTTTGGCAGCCATGGTACTTTCAATATTCTCCTCCAACACCATAACTCAAAAGCATCAATTCTTCTACAGTCTTCCTTATTCACTGTCCAACTTAAGCATGCATATGAGCTTATTGAAAATACCATGGCTTGGGTCAGGCGCACCTTAGTCCTCAAGCTGACATCTTTGCTCTTCAACACTTTAAAAAGGTCTTGTGCAGCAGATTTGCCTAATGTAATACGTCGTTTGATTTCTTGACTGCTGCTTCCATGAGTGCTGATGTTTGATCCAAAAAGAATGAAATCCATGAAAACTTCAATCTTTTCTCCATTGATATTAGAGAAGGTTGTTGTTGTTGTTAAGTGCCGTCAAGTAGGTTCCGACCCATAGCAACCCTGTACAGGGTTTCCGAGGCAGTAAATCTTTACGGGAGCAGAAAGCCTCATCTTTCTTCCACGGAGTGGCTGGTAGTTTCGAACTGCTGACTTTGCAGTTCGCAGCCTGATTCGTAACCACTGTGCTGTCAAGGAATGCTTAGGGCACAGTTCCTCCATTCAGGACAGTCTCTGACTATGCTATGCCTACAGGCAGGTCTGTCTCTGTGCTGGCAATGCTATGGAATGCTTTTAGGGCTGCTGAAAAATGCTCACAGGTACTCCACTCTGCTGTAGGCCTCAACTCAGAGACTCTCAGCTTACCTCTATGGGTCAGCAAACCTAACTTCCCCATTTAAGTGACTGGTGGTATCCCACTCTGCAACCTCCTGCACAAACATTCAGTTTTACTTGCTCTGTGGACTGGGAAGCCCACTGCTCTGTCTCGTGCTCTGGTTCCACTGCTATTCTTCTGCCACACCGCCAGTGTGACAGCTTTCTTTCCTTGGGTTGAGGAAGTTCAACAAACAGGGTTCTTGGGCTCCAAAGGATACCCTTCACTCCTAGCTCTTCTTTTTTTTTATATAAAATTTGATGATTGTGATTCATGTCGTCCTATCAGTATTTTCTCCCACCTTCTCTTTCTCTGACCCATCAAGGAAAGAGGCATTTGGTGAAAAGTTACAAAGACTACGGCTAGAAGTTGGTGGTAGTGGTTATGTACCATCAAGTCATTTCCAACACATAGGAACCCTGTATAGGATTTCAAAGTCTGTAATCTTTATGAGAGCAGAAAGTCTCATCATTCTCCTGTGGAGCAGCTGGTGGATTCCAACTGATGAGTTTTCAGTTAGCAGCCCAATGTGTAACCCTTTATGCTACTAGAGCTCCTTAAAGAATTTACTACACCATAATATTCTATCCACTCACATACATTTGTTGAATGAATAGCTGGTTTTCACAAAGAGAAGCTACAGTGTAATTCACTTAAAATAGTAAAGAATATGAGTTAACTTTTCTTTTGTAATACAGAATTCTATTCTATTTCAGTTATAGCGGGTTAGATGTAATATGGATAGATTCTTTGATACCTTAGAAAGAGTGCATCAAAAAAATTCCCTGTCATTATTTCTATGACATTTCCTTCTTTTTTGAGATATTTTATGATTCTAGTTATTTTAATTTTGCTTTGGACTCATGGGGGGTAGGGAACTATTTTTACCATTTCTTTAACTATGCCTCCAATACAATTACAATCCTTAAACACATCATCCATAACATTTCCTGGTAAGGCTTTAAAAGCACAGAGGCTTGTCACTCACAGTGTCCACAGATATACACAGTCTGACAGAATGCAAAGGGTTGAGTCTATAAACATCATCTCTGACAGTTATAAGGCAAATTTGTGCAGGTTTGTCACTCACAAGTCTGCCTCATCCCAGCCCCACTTGGTTCCAGATGGTTCTACATAATAAAGAATGTGTGCAAAGCACGCTTCTATTTAGTATGATCCCATTCTTGTAAACCACAAGACTTATTCATATATCTACAATCCAACTTGGTTACCTAAGAGATAAAGTGAATATTAAGACTATATGAATTGGAATTCCCTGAAGTAAAAGTATATCAAAGTAGAAATTGACGATCAAGAATGGAAAATAGATATACCTGGACTACTTCGTGAAGCGCTTATAGACCAGAACTATCTATTATTGGTAATACAGCTTCCTTTGACCAAATAAGGTGTTCTCTCATGACATGAATTTCTCCATAGTATCATTTTGTTATAACACATAATGGTCCACCTTAAATTTATTTTGTGAAAAAAAAAAAAAAAAAAGATTATCTCTAACACACATAGCCTAATGTTTGAGCTTTGCGGTTAATATTTTAAACAGGAAGATTCAAGGTCCTACACATTTTCAATCATTACAGAGATATTTCTGCAAAACTCTAATATTTGTTATCTGCAAACTAAATATCAATAATAGTTTCAAAGTTCTTTCATGAAGATAGCTCTAATCCATGCTGGATTCCATGGCAAATATTTCTTCAACTGAAATTACACTTTTGTCTCTGGTAGCGTAGTGGTTATGAATCGGGCTGCGACCCGCAAGGTCAACAGTTCGAAACTACCAGCTGCTCCGCAGGAGAAAGATGAGGCGATCTGCTCCCATAAAGATTTACAGCCTAGGAAACCATGTTCAGGGTCGCTATGGGTCGAAACCGACTCGACGGCACTTAACAACAACAACAATAGAGACAGAACTATGGAGCTAAAAAGCACTATAATATGAAGTTATAAAGGCTTGACATCCCAAAGTGTGTTAAGTTTGACTTAAAGAATCTTGGTGTGGCACTATAAAATAAGCAGTTGGTTGCAATGTCAGTTTGACCCATAAGGTCGATGGTTCAAATCCACCAGCAGCTACTTGGAAACCCTATACGTGGTTGCTATGAGTCAGAAATAACTCCACAGCACTTAACAACAACAACAAAAGTTTGATTTAAAGAAATTGTTATATGCATTGTTTTAACAAATGCTTCAAACAAACAAACAAAAAAAAAAAAAACCCCAGCTTTTTAAGTACAATGCAAAATAGAGATAAAAACATCATACTAAATTCTGCATTACATTTCAGTGGCTTCACAAAAATGGTACAGATTACAGGAAGTGCAGATTACACTGGGTAATACCATCAGAGGGGGACACCAAAATGTCTATAAAAGTTTTGTGCAAAATTATTTTTTTATAAAAATAGTTCTGTATTTAGTTATAACAACAAGAATGATTTTTGCAAGCGCAGCTTGCATGCTTCAGCAATGCTAAAACTCTATGCTAATTTACTAGTTGAACCTTCTATTGGGCACCATTCAGAGCTGTCATTTTTACCCAATTACAAATGACACTTAGAATCATGTGGTTTCATTTGCTTGTTAGAAGTATATACTGCTGATTTTGTTGCTGCCAGTGCTTTTATAGTTGCTAATTTTGTCAAATTTTCTGCTATTTTATCAGCAAAATTGTGATAATAAGTATTTGTGAACTTATATCAATAACTTTTTTGAAAATGAAATAGTAATGAAAGGCAAAGAAGGAGAAAAATGAAAATAGGTTTCTACTCATTGTTGTTGTTAAGGCCCTTGAGTTGTTTCCTACATTATGTTGTTGTTAAGTGCTGTTGAGTCGATTCCAACCTACAGCGACCCTGTAGAGGGTTTCTGAGGAGCAGCTGGTGAGCTTGAACCACCGACCTTGTAGTTCAAACTCTTTTTCAGTCTGACGCATTAGCCCACAGCGCCACACCTTAAATAATTTACAATTATATTCACCACATTTCATTCTAGGATTAAAATTGATAGCTAACAAGACAGGGGTCCTGTATGGCCTGGCACAGGAGGAGGCCCATGGTAGTTTCTGCACTGGGTAACACCACCCAAGTGATGTCATAGTTATATTTATTTAGGAAGTTGAAAGAGTAGAAAATATAATGACTTACAACAAGATTTTGTTCATCTTCTTATATGCTTGTTTACCCCGGAAATAAGCCCAGTGACAATTACATTTTCTGTCTTTGAAACAATATAGTGGTGGTGGTTATGTGCCGTGGAGTCAGTTCCAACTCATAGCGACCCTGCACAGGGTTTCCGAAGCTGTAAATCTTTAAGGGAGCAGAAAACCTCATCTTTCTCCCGCAGAACAGCTGGTTGTTTTGAACTGCTGACCTTAAGGCTGGCAGCTCGATTCGTAAGACTACGCTACCAGAGATCCTTTGAAACAATATAGGAAGTTGAAACTATTAAAAATGCCATTAGGTTTGCAGTTACTGGTGGTGGTTGAGTTGGTGCCGACTCATAACAATCCGATATAGGATTTCTAAGGCTCTAAATCTTTACAGGAGCAAAAAACCTCATCTTTCTCCCGTGCAACAGTTGGCAGTTTCAAACTGCTGGCTTGCAGTTAGATTCTACCTATGATGGAGTTATAAGAAAATACAGCTCTTTAAGTCATTAAAATTGTGGACTGCTGATAGGAAATCATTATTTTGAAACTTGAATATTTCCATGTTTAGCAGAAATATTTTATTTACTCTTTGGTATATTTTTTTCAGGTCATTGGGTCCCTTTCAGAAAATTATAATTTGGCTCCATCCCATTTAGTAATAAAGTAGATTGCCACATTTCTATGTAATGATATAGCTAGACATATTAGAAAGAGTAACTTTACTTGGGAAGAAAGTTGCTATTTTTTTATTCATATGGTTTGCTTTTGAGGTACATTTCCATTTCTTTTCATTGTACTTAAGTTTTTCTGTTTTATCTTTGGTGTCTGTTTTTGTTGTTAGGTGTCATCAAGTTAGTTCTGAGTCATAAAGACTCTACGTACAGCAGAACAAAACATTTACCCATCCTGGGTCATCCTCACAATCTTTGCCATGTTTGAGCCCATTATTGCAGCCTCTTTGTTAATTCATTTCATTGAGGATCTTTAATTTTTTGCTGATCCTCTACTTTCCAAAGCATGTGTTAGTTAACTTGTGCTGCTATAACAGAAGTGGGTGATTTTTACAAAAAGAAATTTATTCTCTTGAAGTTAAGAAGCTAGTCCCAATTCAGAGTGTTAACTCTAGTGGAAGGCTTTCTTTCTCTGATGGCTCTGAGGAAGAGCCTTTGCCTTTTAGCATATGTAGACACAGTATTCCTTGTAGAGCTCCATTTGTCTTGGCATCAATCTTCCCCTGGGTCTAGGAGTTTCACAGTGCAGCGATCCCAGGTCCACAGCATGCACTCCACTCCTGGTTCTTCCTTGGTGGTAGTAGAGCCCTCTGATATCTGCTAACTTCTCTGTTCTTAACTCTTATAAGAGAGAGATGCAACAGGCCACACCCCAGGAAAACTTTTCTTACATCCCATCGGAGTGTGATGTTACATTACACCCTCAATCCTCTTATTGATTTATCACGTCATATCATGTCATGGAAGATCATCGTACATAACTGCCAAGCCACTGAGAATCATGGCCCAGCCAAACTGGCACACACTATTGAATCCATGGCAATGCGCTTCTCCATGGACTCATACTTGGAGATAACCTATTCAAAGTATAAGAGATGAAGTCTTACCATCCTTGCTTCCAAGGAACATTCTGGCTGTATTTCTTCTAAGACAGATGTGTTTATTCTTCTGACAGTCCATGGCGTATTTAATGTATTTCATATTCTTCATCAACACCATAATCCAAATGCATTGATGTTTCAGTCTTTCTTTGTTATTGTCTAGCTTTTACATGCATATAAGGCCATTGAACAGACAATGGCTTGGGTCAGGCACATCTTAGTTCTCAAATTGACTTCTTTGTTTTTTAACACTTTAAAGAGGTCTTTTGCAGTAAATATGTCATTTGATTTCCTGATTGCTATTTACAAAGGTGTTGATTGTAGATCCAAGTAAAATGAAATCCTTGTCAACTTCAACCTTTTCTCTGTTTATAATGATGTTGTTTGTTGGTCTGGTTGTGAGGATTTTTGTTCTTTACATTGAAGTATAGTCCATCCTGAAACCTGCAATTTTGATCTTCTTCAGTAACTGCTTCAAGTTCATTTCACTTTCAGCAAACAAGATTTTGCCATTTACATGTTTTTAATGAGACTTCCTCAAATCCTGATGCTGCATTCTTCATATAGTCTACCTTCTCAGATTATTTGCTCAGTATGCAGCTTGAATAAATATGGTGAAAGGATAGAAACCTGATGTACCTTTCCTGAACTGAAACCACTCATTACCCCATTGTTCTGTTCAAATGACTGCTTCTTGATCTATGCATAGGTTCTGCATGATCACAATTAAGTGTCCTGTAATTTCCATTCTTCACAATATTATTCATAAATTGTTATGATCGACAGAGTCAAATACCTTTGCACAGTCAAAAAAAACACAGGCAAACATATTTCTAGTATTCTCTGCCTTCAGTCAAGATCCATCTGACACCAGCAATCATACCCCTTATTTCATGGCCTCTTCTGAATTCAGCTGGAATCTTTAACTGTATGTCTATGTACTGCTGTAATCGAATTTGAATTATGTTCACGGCATGTGATATTTATGGTATTGTTTGATAATTCTGACAATTCATCTTTTGTTGGAATAGACACAAATATGGATATCCCCCAATCAGTTGGCCAGGTAGTAGTCCTCCAAATTCCTTGGCATAGAGAATAAAGGCCTCTAGTGCTGCATCAGTTTGTTGAAACATTTCAATTTATATTCCACCAATTCCTAGAGTCTTGGGTTTTGGCAGTACCTTCAGAGAAGCTTGGATATTGTTGCTAAGTGCCATTGGGTCGGGATCCAACACATAGCGGTACTATGTACCCTGTACAGGGGTTCCAAGGAGCAGCTGGTGAGTTGGAACTGTTGAAACTTTACAGCCCAAACCAGCTTTGCAGTTTACCACATTAACTGGCAGCACCACACCAGAAGACCTCAGAGAAGCTTAGACTTTTTAAAATGTCAGAGTGCTTGATCATATGCTACCTCCTAAAATGTTTGCATGCCAACCAATTATTTTTGGTCTAGTGGCTTGGTGTATTTCTCCCATCTTCCCTTGATCATTCCTGTGTCCTTTAATATCTTGCCTATAGAATCTTCCAATATTACAACTAACAGGTTGAAATTTTTCTTTATCTATTTCACCTTAAGAATATCAAATGTGCTCTTTCCTTTTTGGCTCCTAACTCTAGCTCCTTGCACATTTTATTAATATTTTCTCTTTTCAAGTTACCTTTTGAGACCTGTTCAACTCCTTTAAGCCATCATTTCCTCCATTATGTTAGCTATTCTACATTCAAAAACATGTTTCAGAGTCTCTTTTAACATCCATTTTGGTCTTTTCTTTCTTTCTTGTACTTTTAATAAACTTTGGGGTTTCATTATGTATGATGTGCTTGATACCATTCCACAACTCTTCTGGTGTTTGTTCACAGTTTTTAATGTGCTCTTAGAGTTGTAAATGACCCATCATACAAGTTAAGAGAATTTTTAGGTGTTTTTTGTTTGTTTGTTTTATCTAGGACAGTGAAGCAAAGTGAATGAAGCTGAGAATGGCATTTTATTCTAGCAGGTTTTCTTAAAGGGAGTATTGAGTTCATTTAAATTCTTCCTTAGAGTGCAATTTATAGAATATATGTTTCATCAATACTATTAACTTATCTGTGGTTTAACAAATTTCTTAAGATCCATGTATCTTTATCAGCAGGAAAGTGTGGCACAGTTGGGTAAGTACTTGACCATAATGTCAGTTTGAACCACAAGATCAGTGGTTCAAACTCATGAGCCACACTTCAGAAATTGAATACAGGGTTGCGATGTGTCAGAACCGATTTGACTGTATTTGACAATAACATGGATACCGTTTTTCAGAGCCTGAAATTCTGGTTAAAGATTTAATTACCATTTCTTGGGTAAAAGACTCAAATGTCAATAGCTTCTATGTAATATAAGGGATAAAAACAGCTCACTGTAAAACATTAAGGAATTAAGAGGGTTGAGGGAATCCTATCCAAAGTCCTATCTACAATTGTCACCTATCAGGTTGCACAAATATATCTGTCGTTCAACTTCAGCCAGCAGGTCATCAATCTACAATCCTGGTTTTAGAGAGAACTTGCTGAGGTCTGATTAACATAAATCCAAGTGTGCATTTGCTCATGGTGGATTGGAAAAGAAGGAAGATAAATGTTCCCATGCAGGTTTGGCTACATGAGCATGTGAACTGCAGAGTCAATGGGGTGCCATACTTAAGATGGACCATGTTTTATCTAAGCTCTTGCTGTCTTGGACTTCTGAATTACTTTTTAACAAGCAACTCTCAGTTTTCTTTAGCACTGAGCTCAGCCACTTTGCAGCTGGTCCTGGTACCATTCAAAATAAGGTTTGAAGCATTTTTTCCCTGAATGAGTTAATATATAGCACTCTGCAGATTTAATTAACTACAAGCAATTCCCAGATTATGAATTAACTCCATTCCTGTCTCTTTCTTTAAATTGATTAGATTGGGACAGTCAGGTATGGATCATATTTAATGTCAGTCAAGTATTTGCATATAGTGTACATTTCTAAAGGAGCCTTCATGGTTCTGTAGGTTAAGCATTGGACTGCTGACCACAGGGTTGGCCAATAAAGGGAGAAAAATGAAGCTGTCTGTTCCTGTAAAGATTTACAGTCTCAGAAACCCAATATAGGGTCACTATGACTTGGAATCAATGTGATGGCAGTGAGTTTGGTTTTTGGTTTTCTTCTTTTCCATGAATTAAAAACATTAAAGAATTGCTTCCACATACATTAACACATCTGTATCCTAATAATACAATAAATTAATGAAATTTTGATGTGCATCACAAAGTGGTACCTTTTTTTTTTTATTACAAACCACTGAATGAACCTCAAATTTTTAATATAGTAGAATTTATATGAGTTAAGTCCTAACTATGGGCTGTCCATCAGTTGGACATTCATAACCCAGTGACTGCCTGTACTGAGGAGAGTTAGAAATGAAGGAATTAGTATGCCATCAATTTATTCAACTTGGTTTCTGTAAATACAGACATGTGAGTATAAAAGAATGGTTCCTCTCTTTTTCATGACTCTATACAATACCTACCTAAAAGAGAAGGCAACTAGGGTCAATTCATCAAATAAAGAGATTAATATAGAAATTTAGCAATACTCCCTTCAAAATTACCTACTTCTTTTCTGGAAGAGTTTAAAAGTATTTTAACAATAGATAGAGATTACTTTCCTTCTTCAAATGAAATATATGAGAAAAAAATATTTTTTAAAGTTCAGTGATGATACTGATTAACATGTTATTTTCTTCTGCGTCTAGTTGTTTAATTGTATGTGAAATAAATGATCATTTTACTTTATTATTAGAATCACTGGCCATAATAAGTGATTTATACTCAATATATGGTTTTAGCCATCCTTCTCTAACACTGGAGGAAAGTACAGTACTGACTTCTCTGGTGTTCACTAAAAAGCCATCTAACCTTTTTGTAGATCCCCAGATACCTGTAATCCACCTATTTACAGCTCATAGAGAAAAATACGAGCATTTAACTTTAAATCTTGGTAGCTGAACTCGTAGCTGGATTAATTTATTTTCTTACCCATCCATGTTTGAGATTTATATCCACTTTCCTGTTACAGTTGACGCCAACATGTACTGCATTGCTGTTGTGCAGGTATGACTAAATACTGTCTTGTTCCATTGACTAGGGCATCATTTGTCTTGGGTTATACAGGCTGGCTGCATACGTGACAGCACACAGTGACAGTAATTTGCACTGATCTGCCCCTACTGCTAGTCCTGCTGCTACAAATAGCAATTGATTACTATGCTGTAGTGTTATTGACTGTCACTGTGAACATTAGCTTTATTTCATTTTTAAAGTAACATGCTGCAGATTTGTTTAGTATAAAAGCAAAACAGGGAAATATTCATTTCTAAGAATTATTTGCAGTCAAAAATATAACTTTAAATCCTGGTCATAAAACATTTACTTTACTTTAAATCACAGTAAACAAAAACTTTATTGTGGTATTTATTTTAGTGCAATGTAAATAAATAATATCTAAAAGTCATAAGAAAATCAGTATAAGACTGAAATATTTTTTGTATTTCCATTTCCAGGAGAGATGTGCATACAAAATGACTAGATATATTTATATCTTTATTATTATTATTATTTTTTCAGATTCTCTCTCTCTGTAGATATCTTCTATGTTAAAAAAAGAAGTTGGAAGTATATTTCATATCTTGGTGTGGCATTGCAGGATAATGCACTGGATCACAAGATGAGTTTAAACCACAAAGTTGGCAGTTCAAACCCATCATCAGCTCCTCAGAAACCCTACATTGGGTCGCTATGAACTGGAATCTACTTGACAGAACTTAGCCACGATAACAATTTTTTTTCAGTCTTATACAATATCTTATCCTTTTTACTCCCCATCTCCCCCAAAAAATCCTAAGTAGGAAGTCTTCTTACATTTAGATCAACTGTGACACATATTTGTAGAGTAGCAGATATATCTTGATTTATAAATTTACACCTCCTTTAACTGCAACTTCAGTTTGTTATATTCATTTAAAATAAGTCACTGTTGTGAGTTGCCATTTAGTCGACCCCATGTGTGCAGAGTAGAACTTCTCCTTAGTGTTTTCAAGGCTGTGACCTTTCAGAAGCAGATTGACAAACCTGTGATGAGAAGTATCTCTGGGTATGTTCAAACCACCATTTTAGATAGTGGTGGAGCACTGTTTGTACACCCGGGTAGGAAAAAGCTGATTTTTTTCTTTTTTAAGGCTTTGACATCTTGAATTTTATACATCAAATATATTATTCCCACCTAAAATTTAAAGAAGTTTGTTACATGTAGGAATCCTGGTGTGGTACTGCAGAATAAACACTGAACTGCTAACCCCAAGGTAAATGGTTCAAATCCTCCAGCTGGTCCTGGCCAACCCTATACAGGGTCATTATGAGTTGGAATTGACTTGAACAGCACTTAACAATAATTATATGTAACACTAAGGAGATCTGGTAGCGTAGTGATTACAAATTGGCCTGCGAACCACAAGGTCAGCAGTTTGAAACTACCAGCTGTTCCACAGGAGAAAGATGAGGCTTTCTGCTCCTGTAAAGATTTACAGCCTCAGAAACCCTGTACAGGGTTGCTATGAATCAGGACCGACTCCAAGGCACATAACAACAACAATATGTAGCATTAGAAAACAAAGATTAAAACAAACAAGACTTCACTGGATCTCAAGGATTATGTCTTTGTAGTCCCTTTGAATAACTGTGTCCTCTGAAGGAGACTCTGGAAGAAGCAGAGTTTAGGATGGAGCAGGTCATTCAGCTCTTCAACATCACTCACCAGTTGCCCTTGAGTCAACTTGGGCTCGTGCTGATCCTATGTATGTCAAAGTAGAAATGTGTCTACAGGATTGCCAAGGGCTGATATTTAGAAAGTAGATGTTGGGTTCCAGGCCCAGAAGAGAAAAGCCCTCTGAGAACCTTGAAAAAATAAATAGAACTCATTCTGAGAGACATCAGTTTATTATAGAAAAGAGTATAAAAGAGATGATTTAACTACCAGGGAATTTATCTATAAATGGTGAAATACAGCTGTGTCTAGTGATGGCTGGCTGGATCAGGTAGTTTGACTGTGCAAGGGGCAGGGACTAGGGTCTTTTTATACCACAGGATATACAAACTTCACAAGCATAAGGGCAGTGAAGTATAGTACAGAGAACTAGGAGAGGCAGGAGAGGCAGAAGGTGCTGGTTTGTCTGACCTCTCCTAGAAAACAAAGGGATTCTGGCATGCATAGTGGGAGGAAGGGCTGTAGGATCCTTCCTGGCATCTGCATAACTAAAGCAGGAGAACTGGATACCTAAAAAGGGGTGGGGGTGGGGGAATTGTCTGCTCTTTCCTAGAAAGCAGAAATGGGGATGGGACAGAAGACATGGTTTAATATGACCTTGGCATTGTCATTTAAGTTTGTGTCCCTATATTAGATTACCAGGCCTTTTTACTGAGGAAACTATAGGTGTATTAAAGCCTCAACTTTTCAGTTTGCAGACAATTATGCTAATCATTTGCATAACCCAGCATGTCCTTAAAGACTTAATGGCTTCACAATTTACTAAATTACCAAATGGCTTAACTAATGGATGGATTCTTTTGGTTTGGGACAATAGAAAAGATTTGATATCCCATCTTGGCAGTTAATTTGGATGTCTTCATTGTTTTTGTCTTAAAATGTTTTATGTTATTAAAAATATTTCATGTAATCAGGAAGAAAAAGATACTTGAATTCAATATCTTTTGAAAAGCAATCTATTCCTTGGCCTGAAGTAAACTGTTAGAGAGATAACTTGGCTACATGTGATAAGAAAAAATATTGCTTTCCTTCTCATTCACTTTGAGAACAACAATCCTCTTAACAATCTGCCAAAATATATGGCACACACACCCTTTCACTTCTTGTACCTTCAGTACAGGCTACTGTTCAATCACATCACTACTTAGAAATGTTTCTATAACATTCTAGGTAACCCTGCCAACTGATCAGAGTTAACACACAAAATGAAATCTACTTGCTATCTCTCAATTCTCTCATGTTTCTTCTAGCTCCAAATGCATTATTTAAACATGAGCAAATATCCCCATTTTTCTGATTCAGTAATTACTTGTTTACTCAAAGAAAAAAGAGATTCTACAGCTTTATGCTTGGAATCAAGGAAGTTAAAAGAGAAGCAATAATTGCAGGTTATTAAGTACCAAGAATCAAAAGAGGTTTTTATTTATTCCATTCACTGTTGCCCTAAGCAAGGAGCACAATGGGAAAATCTGACTTTCCTTGCTGAGTGGGAAAGATTAGCATGAACCCAATCTCTCAAATGTGGAATAGATCTAATTTTCATCTCCCACTTCTCCATCATCTTCATCATCCACTCACATGCCATACTAACCTGACTGTAGCCACCCAGAACTGGGTTAGAGTTCACAAGTTAAATGGACATCTTCTTTCAGAACCAGCTGTCTATGAAGCATATCTTAGATTCTTTTGGCACTAGAGTTAATGAGCTGGACTGCAAGGTCAGGTTGAACTGCAAGGTTGGTGGTTCAAGCTTCCCAGCCACTCCTCAGAAATCCTATACAGGATCACTATGAGTCAGAACTGACTTAATGTCACTTAATAACAATAGCAACAGTCACCTGGAACAAGGTCAGAGTTTATAAGGACACTTTTATAAGGTCAGAGTTTATAAGGACAGAGATTATAAGGACACTTTCTTTTAGACTGATGCCAAACCAAAAGATGCAAATGCCTCTTTAGTCTCACTGTCCCTATTCATTCCTTAAATCATCAGAACAGCCCTTAGAACCTTATTACAACCATGAAGGATACAGAGACACATGCAGGGTGATGAAGGGAGGTCTTGTAGTCATCACAGCATGAAGTTTCCATGTACCTAAGAGAGATATGTATGCATAGTCACCAACTAGAAACTAACCTCTCCCATTATTGGTCACTCACCAGGAATATCCATCTGAGCCTTAGTGCTCAGGGCTCTTATTGCGTCACCGCCTGACCATGATGGATTACATACAAAGCTTTGTTAGCCTTCCTTGTTAGCATCAGATCCCCAGGTAGTCCCTCTGGTTCTGGTCAGATCTCCAACATTAGCCTCAGGTAGTGGTATGGCTCAAAAGTAAAAAATATAGATGGATAGATAGATAGATAGATAGATAGATAGATAGATAGATAGATAGACAGAAAATTGTTAAATTCTGTTGAGTCAGTTTCAACTCACAGCAACCTTGTTCAAACCAGCTGGTGTGTTTGAACCATCAATCTTTCAGTTAGTAGTCCAGTGCTTATCTTATAGTGTCAAACCAGGACTACAAATAGATAAATAGATAGACAGGTCAATAAGTAGGTAGGTAGGTAGGTAGATAGATAGATAGATAGATAGATAGATAGATAGATAATAAATGGAAAGTATGAAAAGATAATATAGAACACGAACAAAGATGGTTCATGCTTCTGCCAAAACTTAGAACATCATTCACAGGCCACACAAAATCATCAACTTAAAAATCACCCTGCTGTACTTGTTCAAACATTTAGTTGACTCACCCTTAATGTGATGGCTGGAAATGTGGCTGCCTTGGCAGGGCCAGACCAAATGATTTTGCTTTCCTTCTGCAGCCAGAGGGCCAGGCATTCCCCACCCCAGTTTTAGATTCAAGATGTTATTGTTAATGTGTAAATGAATGGGATCCAACTCTTAGTGACCTCACGTACAACTGAGTGCACTACTGCTAGGTTCTGCACCATCTTTATGATTTTTCCTATATTTGAGCACGTTGTTGCAGCCGCTGTGTCAATTCATTTTGCTTTGGGTGAGTCTTTTCCCCTGAACCTGTACCTTCCCAAGCATGATGTCTTTTTCCAGGGACTGGTCTCTTCTGATAAAACGTCCAAAATATACAAGGCGTAGTCTTATTATACTTGTTTCAAGGAACATTCTGGCTGCATTTCTTCCAAGACAGATTTATTCAATCTTCTGGGTCCATGGTTGTATTTACTATTCAGTCTATATTAAACAATGCTTAAAGTCTTCAGCCTTTCAAACCCACCAGCCGTTCCTTGGGAGCTGTATACAGGGTTGCTTTGAGTTAGAACAGACTTGATGGCACTTAACCACAACTACATCTTTTTAGAGGTAGGCAGGATATAAACCATGAATAGATGATCAAAGTTATCATATAGTTTTGATAAACTAAGGCTTTTTTATATAAGGAAAGGGTGTGTTTACCTGGTATGGTGCTGTGGGACTGTGAGGTCGGTTTGAACCACAAGGTCAGTAGTTCAAGCTCATCAACCACTCCTCAGAAACCTATACAGGGTTGTTATGGGTCAGAACTGACTCAATGGCACTTGAAAACAGCCACAATGTTTTAACTTAGGCAGATTTTCCGAGGACAGTCGCTAAAACGAAACATAATCCTGAAGGGTGGTGGTGGTGTTGGTTCCAAGTCATAAAGACCCTGTATAGGATTTCTGAGACTGTAAATCTTTACAGGCACAAAAAGCCCCATCTTTCGCCCAAGGAACAACTGATAGATGAGAAGTGCTGACCTTGCAGTTAGCAGCCCAGCTGGACCACTCCAAGGGAGAAAGATGAGGCTTTCTGCTCCCATGAAGATGTATAGCCCAGGAAACCCTATACAATTTTGAAAAGAAAATTACTGGATACTATTTATTTCATAGTCATTACATAATTCAAATGAATGACAAACAGTTGTGTTTATCAATTAGCATTATTTTTCTATCTCTCTCTGACTCCCAGTATTGTAATTCCATCAAACAATCATTTTCTTTTTTATGGTAATAATTCTTTCACATTCCTTCCTTTCATCTGTATCCTTGTGAGCTATTTGTTGTTCTGCTAAATCCCTATTATAGAAGACTATGTGTTCCAAAAGAGCTTGATGAATAATTGGAAATGTTTTATCCAAGAACTTCAAAAAAGTGCTAGAAATAATTATAAGCAAACATCTTCTGTAGTGTCCCATATCAATCCAATCCCTGTTTTATGCTGTTTGTACTTCAGATAGAGAAGGAAAAAGTGAGGTCTTGGTTACCAGCTCTTGCAGCATGAAAGGGACAGATGTTTGGGTTTCCATTGCTTTTTTTGTCTTCTCTGTTCTTTCTGGCAGCTTGGGCTCTTCACTACAATATGTTCCACAGTTAGTCAAGCCTGTAATTTCACAAGGTACAGTTAATTATTGATCAATCAAAATGAACTTCATAATCCTTTTGGCAACTCGTGCTGTACTTGAACTTCTCTCTTGCCCATAAAATAGCTTAATGGTCTACAGTATAATGAACATGAAGGATATAAACTAATGTTCAAAGAAACAGGCAAATCCTACCTTTCCTGCTCATGCCAATTCAGGATTATTCTTCACAAAGTATCCTCCTTATGTTTCCCTCAGTTCTCCAGCTAAAACCCTTCTATCCACCCCCACTCTGACCCAAATGTAAATCTTTTGTATCTTCTCAAAGAATTTGCTTTCATTACATGTATTTAATGTTTGAAAATACATTTTCTTTAGTTTCTTCTGTATAAATCAATGTTGTCAGTTAATAAAGTAGCTTTTATGAATCACACAGTTGTGTTTTCAGCCCAATTATACATTATATTTTTTTCTGAAGCATCATTTTACTTACAAAAAAAATTGAAGAAAGTTTTGTATACAAGGGTAGCAGTTCCCTTTTTTCTTTTTTTTTATTTTAGTGAAAAGGTAGACTATGAAAACAAATCCTCAAACACTAGTAACTTATACAAGGTTTATATGTAAAAGGATATTGCAGCTGGGTTCTAGCAATCCATTCATTCAGAATTTATTGAGAACCCACTATGTAATTTGGTATAATGCTGTAGGATAAGCACTAGACTGCTAACCACAGAGTCAGTGGTTCAAACTCAGTAGCTGCTGTTTGGAAACCCTATACAGGGACGTTATGAGTTGAAAGTGACTCCATGGCACTTAACAACAACAACTGTGTTAAGGGCTTTCCTCTGAAGGACACACCAAAAGTGAAATGAAGTATGTCTGGAAAACAAGTACTGTTCACAGTGTATGCTGATAGAGATTTACTGGGAGGATATTTACTATGGGGAGAAAGATGAGATAGGCTGGAAAGCAAAATTATTATGATGTGGGTAATTACCATGAAGCAGACTTCCACTGGAATGGTATCTTCCTCTAGAAAACATATTCACTTTATGACCCAGGCAACCCTCAGTCCATCTACGTTACCAGTTCCGTGTCTGAGCACTATTCTTGCTACCACAAGAAGTCCAAAGATAAATGAGTCATATTTAATTCATGCAGGGCTTATATGCCATTAGGCTCACAGGTCAGTGAAAACGACTGCAATACCCACAAGTAACATTAGTTACTTTAGTTCCCAACCTTGTTCCTATCTGGGAGTTGCAGGTCTAGAGCTGTTCCTGGTTTCCCAGAAAATGTGTGTCTATAAAGTTTTGCCTTTCTATAAAAGCTAATACACAAATGGAAACTCATAAGATTGAAGGTAACTTGAGACTTTCTGATCCTTACAGACTAAGAGTCCTGGTGTGCTGCTATTGGATAAACACTGGACTGCTAACCACAGTCAGTGGTTCAAAACCGCCAGCTGCCCATCAGAAACCCCATACAGGGTCACTATGAGTCAGAATTGACTCAGCAGCACTTAACAACAACAATATAGACAAAGAGAGTAATCAAGATGTGTAGGAAAGTAACCACAAGGACGTGCCCTTATGTTGTTGTCAGTTACCATCCAATTGATTTTGACTCATGGTGAACTCATGGGCTTCCATTGGGTTTTCTAGGCTGCAATCTTTAAGGGAGCAGATCAACAGGTATTTCTCCTACAGACAGTCTGAGTGGGTTTCATCCACAAGCATCTTAGTTATTAGCTAAATATTTAATAGTGGCACCATCAGAAACTTGGAAATGCTCTGTTGCATGCTGCTGCCTAGTCAGTTCGGACTCATAGCAACCCTGTGTAGGGTTTCAGTGAGTGACTGGTGGGTTTGAACTGCCAATTTTGCAGTTAGCAGTCCAGTGCTTAATCCTACAGAGCCACACCAGGGCTCTGGAACTTCCCTTGCTGTTGTTGTTAAGTATCATCAAGTCAATTTCAATTTATAGGGACGCTGTATAGGGTTTCTAAGGCTGTACAACTTTGTGGTAGCACAAAGCCTCAACTTTCTCCAGCAGAGCAGCTGATGACCTCGACCTTTGAACCTGGTGGTTTGCAATTAAGTGTTTATCATGCAGAGCCACCTGGCTCCCTGGAAATGCCATTGTTAAGTGTAGTTAACTTAATAATGTTATTGTTATTGTAAATGTTATTGTTAAGTGTAGTAGGAAGGGTTCCAGCTCATAGCAACCCTACATAGGGTTTCCAAGGAGTGGTTGATGGGTTTGAGCTGGAGAATTTGCAGTTAGCAGTCCAGTGCTTATCCTACAGTGCCACACCAGGAGTCTGAGATCTCAAAAAGAAAGATCATATCTGATGGCAGAAATCAGGAAAGGTATTCAGATTGAACTGGATCTCATAGGACATGTGCTTTTCATCAAATACAGATCAACAAGGAAGAGTGGAAGGTAAGCAAGAAGGAAGGAACTCAATAGCACAAGTTCAGTAACAAAATATGTAGGGATATATGTTACTGGCTATTTGCTTTGACCATTTATATGCCAATGTTTACCAACTTATTCCTAAAGTTTTGATGCATCTGATAAATACGTAAGCTGGCGAACCAATAGATTCAAGTAGGAACTTAGTATCACCACCACCTCCCTAAAAATGTTCCAGTTATTTTCCACGAGGTATGTTAAGAAAATATAATTAAGAACAAAATCTACTCCCTCCACTCCCACCACCAACAAAACCAAAAAATATCTATTAACACAGAAGAAAAAGATTAGTTTGATTATAGAGTAAGCACTAAATCAGAATGTGATGAATCACAGGCAAGCTCTATAGAGAATGTCAAGACAGAAAGACATCTTACCCTTTACAAAGCTCAGTGGATCTACCCTATTACATTCATGCTTTCAAGATAAAATTGCTACTTTTCTAGTGTCTTTATTGCAGAATACCTGATCTACTAGGAAATGTGGATGGATGATGGATTGTTGTTGTTGTTAGAGTTAGATGCCCCTAGTGATTTTGACTACAGGTGTGCCTGTGTGACAGAATAGAAGTGCCCCATAGAGTTCTCTAGGTTGTAGTCTTAGGATCACCAGGTCTTTCTAACACAAATCCACTGGGTGAGTTCAAACTGCCAACTTTTATTTATCAGCCAAGGGCAGACTATTGAGCAACCAGGGATCCATAGGGGAGGTTTACCTGAATGTATATTTTAAACATGTGAATGCAGGTTCCTTGAGCCTTAGATTTGCATACTTTTCAAAGAGACTGAGAAAAAGCTTGCAATTACAAATGATCTATGTAACTTCTGAAAGAACAGACATGGGAGAAGAGCCTCTTTGCTTATTTTCAACAGGGATGTTTCAAACTTAGTATTGCCCGTTTTCATTTGTTGTTACAGATGTCGTTACATTTGTCTGTCCTCTCCACTCAGGATTATGTCACATGTGCTCTCTTATTCTGGCCAACATGGCCTAGTATGATGCTGTAAGATAAAGCATCCTTCCAGGACTGGACTGCTAACTGACAGGTTGGCAGTTCAAACTCACCCTCTGCTCCTTGGAAATCTTATAAAGAGTCACTATGAGTCAGAACTGGCTCAATTGAACTTAGCAACAACAACATGTCATGATGAGGTATTCATTGCCCCAGAGCGCAACACTGGGGTAGAGAAAAATGATCTGGACTTCCTTTAAATGCATGTTCTGAGTGTGGAGCAGGCTTTGATCTGGATTCTTTGCAGGACATAAATTAATCTGCAGTTCCTCCAATCTTTTCTGAAAATTTGCAGCTAATGGCAGAGAAGGTCAGCCCAAGTTTGCCACTGCTACCATTGCTCGCTCTCTCAGAGCAGCAGGCTGAGAGCCATCTTAAGGTTTTTTACTTATCACAGATTGTTTAGCTTCTTAACTGTTGCCAGGTAACAAAACTCAGCCAAACTCAAGGATCAGGAGAGCTTCAGTGTGTCTGAACCTTGGAATCTGAACCAGCCTCCAGAGAATTGAGAAAAAAAAGATGTTTCCTCTTTCAAAAGTGTGTAGGGCACAACTTCAACTTTTGCTCTTCCCAGGATGTTTCACAGTCAGCCTTCTGGGGAAACACTTCTCTTTATCCACAGGAGCATAATCTTATATTTGGTCCCAACAGAAAAATTAAGTTAGAAAGCAAGCATCAGAAACATATTTATTGTCAAGCTTAAGAAACGTGGGTAAGACAAATAATTAACATATTCAGCTGCTAACTCACAGGGTGAAAATTAAAGTCCACCAAGGAGCTCTGGTAGCGTAGTGGTTACGAATCGGGCTGCGAACCTGAAGGTCAGCGGTTCGAAACTACCAGCCGCTCCGTGGGAGAAAGATGAGGTTTTCTACTCCCGTAAAACCCTGTACAGGGTCGCTATGGGTCGGAATCGACTCGACGGCACTTAACAACAACAACAACAGAGGCATTTGAGGAGGAAAGACTGGCAATCTACTTCTGAAAAATCAGTCATTGAAATTTCGGACGTACATGAGACCTTCGTGACTCACAATTGACTAGACAACATCTGGTTGAGGTTTTTTTTTTTTTTTTTTAATAAATGTGAACTGTAATGTCCAAGGCTCTGTAACTGTTTTTAGAAAGATCCCCGTTTACCTTGTCTCAATTCTATAAGTTTCAGGCACTACAGAACTAAGATATGATCCTGATATCAAACCAATACATTCTGGAGGGATTCATCTTAAATCACACAATCTACAAAACAGCTCCTTTCCAAGCTAGACTAAATTTCCCACTCCAGCCTAATCCCATTTCTACATCTCTCCTCCATCCTGTGGTGAAGATCTTTATTGATATCTTTTTTGCTGTACTATGATGTTTGTATTCTCATCGCTTGAAGAATCTGATTAACAAAAAGGTATAGAGCCACACACACATATACATAGCTACATGATCACTTTGATTTATAACGTAGACCCACCAAAAGCCACATTCTCCAAACAGAAGAACCTGTACAGTGGTAGCCCTGCCTAGCCCACCCTCACCATGATTGTATAGGTATTGATGAGGAGTGTGTTTATTTTCCATCAGCGTAAACAAATAATGACACAGTGCAGTGCAATAGAGTTCTCTTTCTCTTATCTATGACCTGTCTGGCCTTGGGTCTATCAGGGCTGCTTTCTGCCCTGTGATTAATCTATTTTGCATACCTTGCTGTGTTTGTTAGGAGCCCTGGTGTGGTGCTGTGGGTTACTGTGCTGTACTGCAAAGTTGGTTTGATCCACAAGGTTGGTGGTTCAAGCTCACCAGCCACTCCTCGGAAACCCTGTACAAGGTTGATATGAGTCAGAACTGACTCCACAACACTTAACAACAACAACAGCAGAGTGATCGGTAGATACGCTATGCATTCAATCCTTTTCAGTGGTTATAAAAATAACCAACAACTTGCATAGATTGGTTGGTTTGTGGTCCAGCTGAGAGAGCCATTCCCTGAAGTCAAGGAATTTTACTTACATGAACACCTAACCCCACAGAGATTGTTAGAGGTAAAGAGGCATGGACAGGAAAGAGACACTTTTAAAATGCCATCAATTAGGTTCCGACTCATAGCGGCCTTCTTTATGGGGTTTCCTGGTGAGTTTGAACCACTAACCTTGCAATTAGTAATCCATTGCTTATCCTACAATGCCACACCAGGACTCCATAAAAGGGCTGTAATATGGGTCAAAAGCTGTAACCTTATAATAACATGAGATGACACAAAACAATGAGAAATAAAAGCAAACACAACAGAGCCCAGCAGCAGAGAAAGTATAACAGCAGTACATGCTGAAGAAACCACGGGACTGGCAGAAACACTTGCTGGCTTACACAGAGAGAAACAGAGCTGAGCGCTTTCAGCTGAAGACTTGCTGGCATAGGGTGAGTACCTCCAGGCACTTGTTGACAAAGTCAAAAGTGCTATAACACTTTTCTGAACAGAGTAGAGGCTTAGAGGACCCAGCTGCAGAAGAGTCTGGCAGAAGGGCAGGTGGCAAGAGACCTGGAAGAGGGAGTCAGCAGTAGAGTCAGTAGAGATATCAGAAATCTGAAGTTAGGAGGGCAACAGCCAAGCTGGCTACTACGCTGACCATGCTATGGGACATTTAGTAGTGGAGAGGACTTCAGTGTAGTCCTGGTGAGGCCTGGAGGATAAATACTGGACTGCTAACCACAAGGTCAGTGTTTTAAACCCACTAATCACTCTTCAGAAACCCAATACAAGTCGGAACCGACTCATTAACATTTAACAATAACAACCATAACAGGCCTCTGGTGAGGGGGCTGAAAGCAGAGTAGTATACATATGCCCTTATAGAAAAGCTTGCCAATGGGCAAGGTTGAGGAATTTAACCTGCCTAAGAGCAAAGATGAGAAGTGTCATCATCAAGAAGGAACTAAGAGCTTGCTAGTCAGAAACTGTCCTGTTTGAAGAACTGTATTCTGTCCTTGTGTACAGAATATTAGGGGAAGAGATTGAAAACCAGGCTCAGAAACTTTGGAGTAAGAAATTTATATTTGACAGCATGCAGACCTACTCAGAACTGTTGTGAGAACAAGGGATTTTCATTTGAAGGACAATTATCTACAGAAAAGAAAAAACAAAAGGCTTAATTGCTTTTTGAACTGAGGACACAAGATTTGCTGCTTCTTAAGTTTGTGCTTATGGCCAGATGTCTGACTGGATTCAGCTAAAACAGGGGTGAGGGAATGCATATGTGAGAGAGACACAGCCATGTGAAAATTAGAGGAGTACCTCACTCTTCTGGAGTCCTGGTGTGGTGCTATAGAATAAGCACTGTACTGCTAACCGCAAGGTCAGCAGTTCAAACCCACCAGCTGAAACTGGGAAACCTTATCAGTCAGAACCTACTCAATAGCACTTAACAACACCTCCTCACTTCTTTATGCCACTAAAGAATAACTGAAATGTTATAACTAAAATACCCAGTGTACAATAAGTACTTGGAAGGAGCCTTGGTGGCAAAGTGGTTAAGAAGTCAACTAGTAACCAGATGGTCCAAGGTTCAAACCCATCAGTCTCACCATGAGAGAACTATGTGGGAGTCTTCTTCCATAAAGCTTTTGAAATGCAATAGGCTGTTCTACTCTGTACTATATTATTATTAACACTAGTCATTTGACAGCAAGGTTGTTTGGTTAAAAAGTGCTCAATAAATGGTGATTATTTTTATTAAGGGTCCTGGTGTAGCACTGTAAAGCACTGGATTGATAACATCAAGATTGGTGGTTCAAATCCACTAGCTGCTCCTTGGAAACCCTACACAGGATGGCTATGAGTCGGAGCCACCTTGACGGCACTTAACAACAACAATATACAAAATTATGGTTTTGTTTTCTATGGTTCACTGATTTTAAATGTGGAAAAGGTTGAATCAATATTTATGTGAAAATTTGTTGTTGTTATTAGGTGCCATCGAGTCAGTACCAACTCATAGCGACCCTATGCACAACAGAAAATTACTATATTGCAAAATGAGTTTTACATGATATTATGTCTTGCCAAACGTCAAAAAGTTTATACCCTATGTAATAACCAGAATCTAAAATAAAGTCTTTGAGAAATGTTAATTTTATGCTGTTTTATGTTCATGGAATTTAAAAAAAAATCAATATTCAATAGTTCAAAGAATGTATATGAAAAAATATATCCTTTCCTTGTCTTCATGAACAAGAGTACCCTTTAACAATTTTGTGGAGGAGGAGGATAATCACCAGGGCTAGCTTTAAGAGACTGTTATGATTACATCAGTGAAAGTGGAACACAAAAATATATAGACCTACATTTCCAACAAATTAATTCCTTCCAGTGTTGGGAACATTATAAAAAAATGTAAACAGGAATGACAATCAAACAGTTGTAACTTTAGAAGCGATATATATGAAATATATAGTAAAGAAAATTAATACCAGAAGACAGAATAGCATTTTTGGAGTAAACTAATTTCTAACTTGTCTTACATAAAACTTGTTTTACTGGGAACTTGTTCTAAAACATGGGTTGACAAGCTTTGTCTATAATAGGCTACATAGAAAACTTGTTTAGACTTTGAAGGTCATATGGTTCCTGTTACTATTATTCAACTCTGCCATAATGAAAAAAAAAGTCATAGATAATATATATAAGAAATTAAGTATTGTTGTATTCCAATAAAACTTTATTTCTTTATTTACACAGCAGATAGTCCTGGGCCTTCAAAGCAATGTATGGCAAAAGGAAAACACAACACAAGAGTAAGAATAAAGAAAAGAAAAAAAACTTGCAGGAGGATATGATGAATTTATAGGTAGTGACAGACATTGCCCAAAAGAAGACAGTGGTAATCTAGAACGGAGTCCAAATTCTTTACCCACCCATCTCTATCACTCTGTGGCAAAAACTTCCATTTCTGAACAACACGCTGAGTGTCTCTTCACGAAGTAACTTGTTTTGTTAGGAGCATACATTTTACAGAGTATATTATTTCCAAACTTCAGGCTTTTGAAACTTAAAATACTCTAACAGTATCAAAATTGTCTAATCTGCTTCCAAGAGTTTTAGCTCAACCCTGACCACCAAGGTCCTTGAATCCAGCCTCTGAGAGAGAGAATGTCATGTTTCAGAAAAGAAATGAAGAAACATTTCATTCTAGCCCCTTTTCCTGTCAACATTAAGACTCCGTGTATTAGTTCTCTAGTGCTGCAATGACAGAAATACCACAAGTTGGTGGCTTTAACAAATATGAATTTATTTTCTTGCAGTTTGTTGTTGCTGTTGTTAGGTGTTGTCCAGTCGGTTCTGACTCAGTAATCCTGGATAAGGTTTTTGAGGAGTGGCTGGTGGATTCGAACCATTGACATTGTGCTTAGAACTCCCGAGCTTATCCTTCAGTGTCACATCAGCATTTTTTTCTCACAATTTAATAGTGTAGAAGTTCAAATTCAGTATATTATCTAGAAGAAGGCTTTCTCTCTCTGTAGACTCTTGAGAGGGTAGGGGAATCTCTTTTAGGCCAAAATTTATAACATCATTCATGGGCCACACAAAATGATCAGATTAAAAATTAGCCTGCTGTATTTGGTCAAACATTTCATTAACTCATCCCTAATGGGTTAATAAGGAGCTCTGGTAACGTAGTGATTACGAATTGGGCTGTGATCCACAAGGTCAGCAGTTCAAAACTATCAGCTGTTCCATAGGAGAAAGATGAGGCTTTCTGCTCCCATAAAGATATACAGCCTTGGAAACCCTGTACAGGGTTGCTATGAGTCTGAACCGACTCCACAGCACATAACCATCACCACCAATGGGTTAATACGCTGAACTGCAAAGTTGGTTTGAACAGCAAGCTTGCTAAACTGCTCCTCAGAAACCCTGTACAGGGTCACTATGGGTTGGAACTGACTCGAGGGATTTAACAATAACAGCAACCATGTGGTCCTGGGGCTGGATGTTCCCTACTCCTCTTCTAGAGGATGGTCCTTGTCTCTTTGTACTTTTGCTCCTGGGCAATCTACATAAGGCTTGTCATCTCTCTTTCCCCATCTTTCTTCTGTTTAATCTCTTTTATATCTCACCCCACACTACCCTACACTCATCCTGGTTCATTAATAAACAAATGGGATTAAAACCACAGACATAGAGGTTAACATTTATAACACATTTTGGAGATACACAATTCAATCCATAACATACCACCCAAAACTCCATGAACCCAGTATATAGAGACACATTTGCTACTTAATGCTACTTTAGTGGGTGTTATTTAAATCTGGAGTGGGAGCTCTGTGGATTCCTGGTGAAACAACTTTGGCAAATAGAAAAATAAACTTTGCCTCAGTGGAAGATTAGTCAGGGAGGCCCAGTGGATGTTACACAGCAGTAAAATCCATGCAAAATGAATTTGGACAAGAATAGTCTGTCTAAGATATCAATTTGCCCAAATAATATATTTATAGACTATTATTATATCTAGGGAAAAAACACTGAACTGAAACTAAAATTTCACTGATAAAAATGATCCATTCTCAAATGTCAACCAACATTAGAAGGGAGAATTTGACACTTTTAAATAAAAAATGATGTGCAAATTACACAAGAAATCTATGGAGACTCCTTCAGGTCTTTTTACTCCCTCTCTCCTGCTCTAAAACATGCAATAAACCTTTTTCAATTGAAGAAGTTTAATCTATGGGTATAAGGGGACTTAGAAACAGTGCTTTCTCTCTTTTCCTGGAGGCCTGTGTGCAGGGTTTTTTTTTCAGATATTGATTGGGAAAGTGATATCACACCAGAAGGTGCATTGATACGGTGTTGGGTAAAAGAAAACGGCAAAGGATCCTTATAGTCTAATCAAAGCTCTGTCCAAGCCCCACACTCTGATGAAATTCAATCAATAGAGACGATTAAATGACACATACAGAGTCATCAATATTAAATACACTCCATTTCCTGTACAAGAGCTGGGTAACACAAAGTGGACAAGATAAAACTTGACTCTGCAGGTTTATTTACAGGATCTGTGCTATATTTAAGTACCAGTATAAAAGTTTGTTTCACTCATCATTTGTCCACCCAATTAAGGTGCCAACTATGCATTTACAAACCACAGTATGTTGAACAGACTTTGAATGTGAACAGCTCATTTAGGGATGATTTGACAATAATCACTTGGAAGAGTCAGTATTTATTTTAACATCTGGTATTTGGCTTAGGATGGAAGACACTGGAGACGAGGGACAATAAAAGTAACAATAAAAATAGGTGCCACTTATTGAGAATTTGGTACAAAGCAGCCAATGTGCTAATTGCTTTGGAATTATTATCCCATGTACAAGTACCTTCTCATTTTTTTAAGGGTTGAGTAAAGTAAGATTTAAGATGTGCTCAGTGGCAGAGAGGTAAGAAGGTGAAATTTGAACTCAGCACTACCTGATGCTCTGAAAGATACACTCTATCACAGTGGCCTAAATCTTTTGCTAATTGACTATGTTCTTAGATAAACACCTAATGTCTATTTCATGACATCTCTTTTTCTGTAAAGTGAGTAGTTTGAATTAGACAATGTGAAGTATCTCTCTTGATCTAAATCTCTGAAATCCTTTTACAATGTCTTAGTTGACTGTCAGGCATTTATAAAATGCAAATAATATTGCTTCATTAAAATTGGCCATTTATTGATGAGAAAGGGTATGTTTTCAAGGATTGGTACTATAATTTTTTGCTTCTCCTTTAAAAGAAAATTTATTTAGGGAAAAGGCTTAGTCTACCAGATTCAGTAAAGATTACTAGTTAAGTGAAACCTTCAATGTGGTGTATATTACAGAAAAAGCTGTTTGTCTGGATTATCAACCACTTTTCCTTATATTCCAGCAGTGGTTTAAAAATATTTTCATGTCAGATTCTCTCATGTGAAAGACCTCAAAACATTATGCTATCAATTTAACCATCCAGACAAAGAGAAGGTAAGTAACTTGCCCACATGTGCTAAAGGCATGGATGTCGCATGCATAACCGTTACACTCGGCTGCCCCTCTTTTTGTAGCGTACAAAAGTGCTTAGGAAGAGTTTTATAAAGAGAGTAAGAATTCAAAAATAAGTTACAAGAGGTAAACTAAAAAGTCTTTTGTGTCATTTAGAAGGTGTGGTGGTGGTAGTGGTAGTGTGCCACCAAACCATAATGACCCTATATAGGGTTTCTGAGGCTGTAAATCTTTACAGGAGCAGAAACCCTCAGTTTTCTCCCTCAGAGTGACAGATAGAATAGAAGTGTCCTTGCAGTTAGCAAGTCAGCTTGTAATCCACTACTCTACCAGTTTGTAAAGGAGCTCTGGTAGCAAAGTGGTTACGAGTCAGACTGCTAACCTCAAGGTCAGCAGTTTGAAACTACCAGCCTTTCCACAGGAGAAAAATTAGAC
Organism: Chrysochloris asiatica; assembly: GCF_000296735.1. Classification (NCBI taxonomy): domain Eukaryota; kingdom Metazoa; phylum Chordata; class Mammalia; order Afrosoricida; family Chrysochloridae; genus Chrysochloris; species Chrysochloris asiatica. The sequence continues at coordinate 16,896,618 of NW_006408530.1, forward strand.
ATTTTACTCCAATAAATAAGTTACAAGAGTAAATAAGTTACAAAGATTACAGCTTGGGAAACCCTATGCAGGGTGATTATGAGTTGGAACAGACTGCTTGGCACATCCCCACCACCACCACCAGTTTGTAATGTACTACTCCTAAAACAGTATGGTTGTCATTATTGAGGGTTTCTGAGGAATGGCTGGTGAGCTTGAACTGCCGACCTTCTGGTTCAAATGATGTTGCAGTCCAGCGTATCAACCTGCAGTGCCACACAGGACTCCAAAACGTTATGGTAGGAAGCCAGTAAATGTCTACAAAATGTTTCTGTTGAAGTAAGTCAGTGCTGACTTTACTTCTACAGAAATGACAGGGACAGGTATGGCCTCCATGAATTCAGTTAATGGAAATTCTGAAACAGCTGGCAGGCAATTATGGGTTTTGAGCTTTGATTTTTATTCACTCCATTGATGCTTTAGACCTAGAAGCAAACATCAGGAAAGTCTTTCACAGAATTCAAAGTATCGGGCAGTTCTTTTGAATAGTAACTTCCTTTAAAAAACAAACAAACCCAAACACTATTCACTGTTCATTCTCAGAGTAAAACATTTTCATGCTTTTCAGAGCAAGTACAAGAATAAGGAATAAACACTTGTTTAAACTAACATCCTAATGACATCAATAACCAATTTCAGTCTTTCCTCCTTGCTTAAGAAGAGTCTTATACTTCCAGTCTCACCTATACTGAGTCATACTTCCTTCTTATTATGTCTCTCCTTTTTTTTTTTTGCCTGTGTCTCTTATGCTGCGAGTCGGTATTCTCACTGATTTCCTTTGTCTAGTTATGCATAATAACAAATGTCAAAGCTTGGAAACTGGTAATTTGGCAATTTTAGACAATCACCTCATAACCACATTTTAGTACACCTTTGAAGCAGTCGAAGTTCAAAGGTTTTGAAAGGGGACAATTGCTTCGCCTGTTACTCTGAGTCATTTGAAGTAATTGGTCTTGTCTGATGTATGTTTTGAACTGAGGAAGTAGAGCTTTATTACCACAATCAGATACAGGTTTTTAGCTGAGGAAGTAGAGTTTTCTTTGCAGATGTAGATGAATACTTGATAAGGCAGAAAACAGACAGATGTGTCTCTATGCACCAGGGAAGAGGTGTGGAGAAGGAACAAATAAAACAGTTGAGAAAATTCCATGAAGCTACAGTGAAGTGATTTTGGAAGCAGTCCCAGTTAGGAAATTTCTCACAAGCAAGCAACTCATAATTTAGATGCAGACTTCAGACTTTACTTTTTTTACCAAGCTAAGGCTACCTATTATCTTCACCATGGTAAAACTGGGCCAGTGACTTTCACGCAAACCAACTAGGCAAAAGGATTTCTTAAAAGAATATTAGCTAGTCTTTCTGCTTTTCTATTCCAACTATGATTCTGGAAGTAAGTCATTTGTTTGCTAGTTTCTAACAAAGAGGATCATTTCAGAACCCATCTCATGAAAAATAAAAGGCAAAAAATTTCCGCTTTAGAAAAACTGCTCAGTAGGATAAACACTGGGCTGCTAATCACAATTCAGCAGTTCAAGCCCACCAGGTGCTCCATGGGAGAAAGGTGAGGCTTTCTGCTTTCATAAAGATTTACAGCCTTGGAAACCCCAGACAGGGTTGCTATGAGTGGTACTTATATAAAGACACTTAATAACAATAGAACAACACTAACTTTTATTATGGTTTTTGATGGGGATATACATGTGTAGGATCCTGGTGTGGCACACTAGGATAAACCCATCAGGCACTCCTTGAACCCTCTTCAGGGTCGCTATGAGTTGAACCAATTTAATGGCACTCAAAAATGACATGCATGTGTAAATAAATAATTAAGTCCTAAATAAAGCAAAGTGAAATGAATAAAGCAACCAAAAAATGTTCCCTTAGGGAACTTTTGTGTATGTTTTTAGATATTTCTCATGAAATAGTCAACAAACATTATTGGAATCATACACTGGGTCAGGCACTGTGTAAGAAATTATATATAAAGAAAGAGAGATTAAAATATACATACAAGGGAACTTAACAATGTTCATGGGAAAATTCCCTTATCTTTTTGTTGTTGTTGTTGTTTATAATGGTTATATTAAAATATAATCCACAATCATACAATGCACCCATTTAAAGTATACTATACAATGCTTTTAGTATATTTATGGAGTTGAGCAACCACCATAACAATTGGTTTTAAAACATTTTAATCATCTTCCAAAGACCCATCATATCCATAATTAGTCACTATCCTATTCTCCTTCTTCCCCAGGCTTAGACAACTACAAGACTGGTCGTTCAGACCCACCAGCCATTCCTCAGAAACCCTATACAGGATTGCTATGAGTCTGAACTGACTCAAGGACACTTAACAACAACAACGAAAGACTGTCTCTATAAAATTGTATACTCTGGACATCAAATATAAATGAAATCACACAATATGTGGAATGTGTGTGTGTGTGTGTGTGTGTGTGTGTGTGAACGGCTTCTTTTACAAGTTTGATGATTTTTTTGTGTATGTTTATGCTTTTATATATATATTTAAATACCATAGTTTACATTATGATTCACTCTGGGTCTTGTATTGTTCTATGGGCTTTGGCTAAATGCATAATGTCAAGTGTTATAGCATCATACAGATTAATTTCCTGGCCCTGAAAATGCCCTGTGCTCCCTATTTGTCCCTCTATTTTACCCAACCCTAGCCACCACTGATTTTTTTACTGTGTCTATAATTTTAACTTTGCCAGAATGTCATATAACTAGAATTACATGGTATCTAACTTTTTTCAAACTGGCTTATTTCATTTAGCACTATGCACTTAAGGTTTTTCTTTTTGCAGCTTGTTAGCTCATTTCTTTTTGTCTTAACGTATCACAGTTTGTTTACCCATTCACCTATTTGTGAATATCTTGGTTAATTCTAATTTTTGGCATTCATGAAGAAAGCTGCTATAAACATTCATGTGTTGGTGTTGGTATGGACATAAGTTTTAACTCATTTAGGTAAACACCTAAGAACAAGATTATAGGAGACATTTAGATGAGTCAGAACTGACTTGATGGCACTCAACAACAACTTTATACTTAACACTGTTCTCTACTTTTTGCATCTTTATTTGTTACATGCACACAGTGCCTTTATCACTAAGACATAGTCATAAAATGTTTAAAAACCTTTCAAGGGAACTTTTGAATTGGGAGTTCTTATCTTTTAATTCCATTTTTCCATGAACTTTTTAAATCCCCCTTATGTGATTTCTCTCTGGAGGAGTTTTAATGTGGCTAGTCAAAGAATAAAATGGGTCATAAAAAGCTGAAATCATGAAAGTGAAGCATTGACAGGAGACAGGAGAAACTAAGGCCATATGAAGAGAGGCCTCACTCTTAAGGGACAATTGAAGAAGACTTTACATGTTTACAAAAAGGGAGTAGTTCATGCTAAAGTATAGGAAAGGAGTGCTGGTGGTGTAGTGGATTCAACATTGAGTTGTTAACCTCAAGATCAGTGGTTCAAACCTCCCAGATGCTTTGCAGGAATAACATGAGGTTTTCTGTTCCTTTAAAAACATATAGCCTCAGAAACCCTAAGGAGACATTTTACTCTATTCTATAGAGTAAGTAAGGACCTCTGGTGGCCTAGTGGGTTATATGTTGGGCTGCTAACCACAGATTAGCAGTTCGAACACACCAGTCACTCCTTGGGAGAAAGATGAAACTTTTTGCTACCATAAAGATTTATAGCCTCTTGTCCTGGTGTAGCGCTGTGGGTTAATGCACCAGACTGCAAAGCCATTTTGAACTGGAAGATTGGTGGTTCAAGCTCACCAGGTGCTCCTCGGAAACCCTATACAGGGTCATTATGGGTTGGAATTGACTCAACAGCACTTAACAACAACAAACCCTACATGCTGTGGGATCAGCACTGGACTATGAACCACAAGGCTTGCACTTCAAATCCACCAGATACTCCTCAAAAGCTCTGTACACGGTCATTATGAGACAGAATCCATTCAACGGTACTTAACAACAACGAACCCTATACAGGGTCACTATGAGTTGTATCCACATTGACAGCACACCGTCGTCACCACCAGAATATGGCCACTATGAGTAGAAGTTGACTCTTGAGCAATGGGTTCAGTTAAGGTACAGGAACATGAAAGAAACATAAGGAACAGGTTCGAAGTCTTATTTCCAACCACTCATAGTTGTCACTCTATAGTTTGGAAGAGAGAGAAGAGGAAGAGTGGGACGAAAAATTACGATAGCTGAGTTAGACACAACTGGAATCATGGAAACCAATTATCAGTAAGCTTAGGGCAAGTCAGGGACAGCAAGGGTTTGACCACGATGAATGCTCAATGGTCAATGGACAGAAAAATAGAGCTCAGAAACACTCACATGATTTGTCAGTGGTAGAATGGACAATCAAATGTAGGGAAGATAAAGGAGAGAGAAAAAGGAAACTTTGAAGACATGCCTTCCTTCAGAGATTTTAATTTTTGTTTATGTACAATAATTGTACGGTTTTTCATTAAGATATGCCCACTTCCCCTCCCCACAACACTCCACCAAGATCAAAAGCTCTTCAGTGTCTCTTTTGGGCCCATCAGTCACCCTGGTAACTAAATATTAGTTGAGTAAATGATTAAAAATTAAAAGAAAAATATGTGTTTGGGACTTCAATGATAGTTGTTTCTGTAGCTGTTAAGTGCCATTGAGTTGGTACCAACTCACTGAAACCCTGTATAGGGTTTCCCAGGAGCAGTTGGAGAGCTTGAACCCCTGACTTTGTGGTTCTAACTAACCTTGTAGTCCAGTGCATTAACCCATAGCACTACACCAGGGCTCCATTTCAATGACAGTATATGGTTTTACAGCCTTGGTGTGGTGCTGCAGGTTAATGTACTGGTCTACAAAGTTGGTTTGAATCACAAGGTTGGCAGTTCAAGCTCACCAGCAGCTCCTCGGAAACCCTATACAAGGTTGCTAGAGGTTGGAACTGACTCAAAGGCACGTAACAACCACAACAGCAACAATATAGTTTTAAAGCTACCTTCTTGATCCTGAGTTATGGTATTTCATAACTGTGAAAACAACATGTTTGGTTAAAAGACAAAAGTTTGATATACAATTTACTATAATTAGTAGGAATAGGAATCCTACTGTAGGATAAGCAGAGGACTGCTAACTGCAAGATTGGCAGTTCAAAACAACTAATCAGTCCTTGGAAATCCTATATAGAGTTGCTATGAGTCACTATAACAACAACAGTAGGAATAAAGGCTAGAGACTAGGCCTCAATATGGAAAAATAAAAGAATATGGGTTTGCTTAATATCTGAAGGAATAGAAAAGAGTTGTACAAAAAAATGAATAGCAGAGATTTCTCAGTGAGGAAACTAGATACAAATGGGTGAGAGGGGGCCTTTCAGAGTTCAATAACCAAGTAGAACAATAAGGAAATATGAGAAACATAGTATAAATGGAATGGAAAAAAGTCAATATGATTAAAATAGGTATGTCACCCTCCTCCTGTTCATATTGTTGTTATGAATTTGTCAAGCTTGGTCAAGTTTTGTTTGTTTGTTTTTAATTAGGTAACATTTACATATAATAAATATATAAATTTTCAGTGTGTAATTCAATGAATCTTAGGAAATATATAAAGGGGATCTTGAAAATTTCATGGAAAAATGGAATGAAAAGATAATGAAAAGTTTCCACATACTTTTTGAAGTTCTCTTGCATACCCATGGACCCAACAGTTCAACTATGATACAGAACATTTCCATCATGCCAGAAGTTTCTTTGTGCTCCCCTAGAGTGATTGCTCTGGAGTCCTGGTGTGGTGCTGTAGGATAAACACGGGACTGCAAGGTTGCTGTGAAGTGCAAGGTGAGCCATTCAAATCCACCAGTTGCTCCTTGAAAACTCTGTACAGTGTTGCTATGAGTCAAAAATAACTCAACAGCACTTAATAACAACAGAGTCATTACTCAGTCCTTAGTGGTTGTTAGGTGTCAACAAGTCATACCAACAAATAGTGAGTGATTACTGCCCTATCCTGCACTATCCTCACAATTATTGTTATGTTTGAGTCCATTGTATGCACTGTGGCAACTGTTTTGGTGAAGGTCTTCCTCTTTTTCACTGACACTTTACAGCATCAATTATGAAGCATTTCTCCAGGGATGAGTACCTCTTGAAAAGTCTAAAGTTTGTGAAACAAAGTCTTGTCATCCTTGCTTCTAAAGGGTATTCTGGTTGTACTTCATCCAAGACAGATTTATTTGTACTTCTATAATAAATGTTATATTCAATACCCTTCAGTAACACCATACAAATAAATCAATTCTTCTTCTGTCTTCCTTATTCATTGTCTAGCTTTCACATGCATATGAGGCAATTGAAAATACCATGGCTTGAGTCAGGAACACCTTAGGCTTCCAAGTGACATCTTTGCACTCTAACACTTTAAAGCGGCCTTTTGCAGATTTAGTTAATACAAGATTTCATTTAATTTCTTCACTGTTGCATCCACAAATGTTGCCTGTGGATTTAAATGAAGTCTTTAACAATTTCAAAATTTTATGTTTATCATCATGTTACATATCATTTCATTTGTGAAAGTATTTGTTTTCCTTGAGTCGTAATTGAGCCGTAATTCATACTGAAAGCTGTATGCAGTCTTTGATCTTCATCAGGAAGTCCTTTTCATTTTCAGCAAACAAGGTTGTTGAATTATAGGATATAAATGAGGCTTCCTCCAATATTGAGGCTAAATTCTTCTTCATATAATCCAGTTTCTTGCTTTATTTGCTCAGGAAACATTAAATAAGTATGGTGACACACAGATTTCCTTATTTTAAATCACTCAGTATCCCCTTATTCTGTTTGGACAACTATCTCGTGTACAGGTTCCACATGAGCACAATGAAGTGTTCTGGAATTCTCACTCTTCACAATGCTATCCATAGTTTGTTATCACCTCCATAGTCGCATGCCTTTGTATAGTCAATAAAACACAAAATACATATTTGTGCTATTCTTTGCTTTCAATCCAGATTAAACTGATGTCAGCCATTAAATCCTTTGTTCTATGTCCTCTTCTGCATCCAACTTGAATTTCTGAAATTTGATGTCCAGAAATGTACTGCTACAATTGCTTTTGAATTATCTGCAACATATTTTACTTGCATATGGTATTGATACTATTGTTACATAAGTTTCGCATTTTTGTCACCTTTCTTTGGATGGGCACAAATACGGATCTCTTCCAATAGGTTGACCAAGTAGATCTCTTCCAAGTTCCTTGGTATAAACTAGTGAGTGTGCCTAATGCTGCTCAGTTTACTGAAACAGTTCAACTGGTATTCTATCAATATCTGCAGTCTGTTTTTTCACTATAGCCTTCAGTGTAGCTTCTTCTTTTAACACCATGAGTTCTTGATCACATGCTACCTCCTGGAATGATTGGACAATGACCAATTCTCTTTGGTACAGTGACAGTGTATTCCTTCCATCTTCTTTTGTTGTTTCCTACATGAGTCAATAGTTTGCCCATGTTGTTGTTGTTTAGTGCTGTTGAGTTGGTGCTGGCTCATAGTGACCCTATCCACAACAGAAACAGTTATGGGTCCTGCACCATCCTCACATTCATTGTTGGGTTAACCCATTTGTTTCACTGTGTCAATCCATCCTGCTGGGCTTCTTCCTTTTCACTGACCCTCTAAACCTACTTTGAGTGCCTTCCAACCTGAGAGACTCATTTTCTGGTACCATATCAGACAATAGTTTCTGTTATTCCTAAGGTTTTTAGTGGTTAATTCCTCAGAACTGAACAACCTATTCTTTCCTCCTAGTCTGCTCTTAGTCTGAAAGCTCCACCATGTGCAAACTGTCTGCAATGGGTGATTGTATTATTTTACAAACTCACAAGTAAGGTATAAAATTTTGAAATGACTCCTTATCCTCATCAATATTTATGGTTTCAGTTTTTAGTTTAGCTCCTCAGATGATTCTGAAGTGGTTCTTACATGCTGCTGTGGAGAACTTTCTAATGTGCCTATTAGCTTGATGTATCTTCTGGTAAGTGCCTGTCAAATTCTGTAGCCTGTTTTGTATTGGGTGTTGTTGTTGTATTAGTGCCATTGAATTGGTTCCGACACATAACAACCCTGAATAAGGTTTCTAATGAGCATCTGATGAGCCTGAACCACCAATCTTGTGGCCCAAATCTACCCTGCACTCCAGCACATCAACCCATAGCACCAGGGTAGTTAACTTATTATTAATAATGTATAGGAATTTTTTATATATTCTGAATACAATTTTGTTGTCATTTTCTTAACAATATTTCTTAGTGGATACTTAGAAAATGATGCTCAATTTTTAACTTTGTTTTGATTTAGAAAAAAAAAAAGGAATTCTGGCTGTTACTTTTTGTTTCCTTGTCAAGAAATCTTTTGCTATCCTAATGTGAGGAAGACTTTTTTCTAATTTATTTTAGAAGTTCATTATTTTTGCTTTTACTTGTAGATCTGTGACTCATGTCTAATCTTTTGTGTGCATTGTGAGGTATGAGTAAAGGTTAATATTGTTGTTAAGTGCTGTCAAATCAGTTCTGACCCACAGCGACTCTGTATAGGGTTTCCAAGGAGCAGCAGCTAATGAACTTGAACTTCCAACTTGGTGATTCAACCCAACTTTGAAGTCCAGCTCATTAGCCCACAGTACCACACCTTACAGTTAATACTTCTTTAA
>NW_006408530.1:16906820-16922721 GCF_000296735.1 Chrysochloris asiatica
CTGTACAGGGTTTCCGAGGCTATAAATCTTTATGGGAGCAGAAAGCCTCATCTTTCTCCCTTGGAACTGCTGGTAGTTTCGAACTGCTGACCTTGCAGTTTGTAGTCCGATTGATAACCACTATGCTACCAGAGTATATGTAGTGATAAATACAGATATGTATGCATGTGCATCTGTATATATGTAGGTCGAGCAAGTGGTTAAATGCCTGACTACAAACTGAAAAGGGCAGCTTACAAAACAGACCTGAGATCTGCTTCCTGAAGGCTGTTATTGTTAGGTGCCATTGAGTTAGTACTGACTCATTGCGAACCTATGCACAACAGAACCAAACACTGCCCTGTCCTGGTCCAACCTCACAATCACGGCTATGCCTCAGCCCATCGCTTCCACCACTGTGCCATCCAGCTTACTGTGGGTCTTCCTCTTTTTTCTAAACGTGATATTCTTCTCCAGTCACTGGTAATTCCTGATACTATGTCCGAAATAATGAGAGACAAAGTCTGGCCATCCTGGCTTCCAAGGAGCACTCTGGTTGTACTTCCAACACAGATCTTTTTTGTTCTTCAGGCAATCCATGGTACTTTCAATATTCACCTACACCAGAACTCAAATGCATCAATTCTTCTACCGTCTTCTGTATTCACTGTCCAACTTTTGCATGCATCTGATGTTTATTAAAAATATCATGGCTTGGGTCAGGCGCACCTTAGTCCTCAAACTGACATCTTTGCTCTTCAACACTTTAAAGGGGTCTTGTGCCGCATATTTGCCTAATGCAATATATCGTTTGATGTTTTGACTGCTGCTTCCATGAGCGTTGATGGTTGATCCAAGGAAAATGAAGGTTACAGTTTTGAAAATCCTATGGAGCAGTTCTACTGCATACACGTGGGTTGCTTGGAGTTGAATTCCACTCAACAGCAACTAAAAACATACTACACAATCCTAATTATCTTATGTATAAAGTAAGTTTTTAAAATTAAGAACCCAAAGTCACTGCCATCAGTCTATTCCAATTTACAGCAACCCTGCATAGACTTTCTGAGACTTTCCATCTTTTGAGGAGCAAAAGTCTCATCTTTCCCATGTAGAGCAGCTAGTGGATTTGAACTTCCAACCTTCTGGTTAACAGTCTAGCTCTTATCCTATAGTGCCACACCAGCACTCCTAGTTTTTAAGTCATTGTTGCTGTTATGTTGACCCTTCACTTTACCAAGCATAATGTCCTTCTCTGACTTCATAACATGTCCAAAGTATGACAGGTGAAATCTCATCATCCTAACTTCTGAGGACCATTCTGGCTATGCTTTTCTCAAGACACTCAATATTCTTCAACACCACGATTCAAACATATCAATTCTTTTCAGGTCTTCCTTGATTCATTGTCCAACTTTCATATGCACATTTGTTGTTTTTGTTGCAAAGTTCCATTGAGTTGGTTCTAATTCATAGCGACTCTGTTTTCAGGAGCAGCTGGTAGGCTTGAACTGCTGATTCTGTGGTTTGCAGTCAAGTGCTGATCATACAGCACCACACCAAGTGTCCTCACATGCATATGAGGCTATCAAAAGAATCATGGTTTGGGTCAAACTGACACCTTTGTTCTTGAATATTTTAAACAGGTCTTTTTACAGCAGATTGATTTATTGACTGCTGTTTCTATGAGTGTTGATTATGAATCTAAGCAAAACGAAGTCTTTGAGAACTTCAATATTTTTTTCCATTTATTATGATGTTATTTATTGGTCCAGTTGTGAAAATTTTTGTTTTCTTTACTTTAAGGTGCAGTCCATACTGAAAGCTGTATGTAATCTTTGGTTTTAATTTGTAAATATATCAAGGTCTCTTATGAGTCCAACATGCTTATAGGTTTATAATAATTCTTTTAACTGAGGACTATAGGACCTCATGGCTTGGTTATTAAGATGCAGAACAACAGGGAAACCCCTAACAGAAACATTATAAGCCTTACTTATATTTACTTATACTTAAAATCCTATTTGCAAAGAATCTTGGTGAAGAATTCATGCCCTATTTCATTTTTACCCATCCATAGCCCTCATGAATCCTACTACTGCTTGACCAAATCATGTCTGTTTACAAGGAGTAGTTCCTTTTAACTTCAGCCCCTGCTGTTTTTCTTGTTTCTGTGTGTGTGTGAATATGAGTACGTGTGTAGGAGATCCTTGACTTTGTTCCCACACATATAACTGGACTCAAACTTGACTCCAAACAAAACTCTGCCTTGAGCAAGTTTTGCTACTCTGTTTCCCAGCTGGCTGCGCCATAATATACCCAAGACCAACTGATCAGAACTCACAGGATTCATTACTCAGGACATTTGACATATGTTTATTTATTTTTAATGCATTTTGACCTAATGATTAAGAAAGGAAGTGTTGTATGCTTGTATGAACTTTTGTGGTGTTCTTATGTAAGCTTGCCAGGTTATTCAGAAAGCATACAATTTAATGCTCTGCATTTTCTGAGGTCAAACAAACAAAACTAAACTTTCTTCTCTTTTATATCTACCTTTCCAACTTTGTTTTTCCTTTGAGAAAATCACTGTTTGCATATTGAAGCTTCTCTTTAGCAAAGGCTAAATCATATGAATCGAATTATTTCTTTTTGCAAAAGAAAGTACACACACACAGAGAAAAAGAAAGAACAGTAATTTCCTTTCTAGTGATCTTTGACATGTTTTTATGAACTTATTTCCAGACTTCTTTTCTCCCCAGATATAATTTCTCCTATTGTTGCTGTTGCTGTTAAGTGCCCTTGAGTCCGTTCTGACTCATAGCAATCATGCATAGGGTTTCCAAGGAGCTGGTGGGTGTGATCCACCAACCTAGCAGTTAGTCCAGTGCTTATCCTACATAGCCACACCTGGACATATCAGAGTTACATTAAAAACAATTAAATGGTAATTCAGAAACACATTGTTAAGTTTTCTTTAAAAAGTAGAATCTTCAGTTTCCTTCCAAAAATCATGTGTTTGAATTTTGTCTAGCAAAAAATGGTACATACATCCTCTTCTCACAAACTCACAAACTGCTCCTTAGAAACCCTACATATCATTGCTGTGATGGCACTATAGAGATATATACATGTATACATGCTTACTAGCACTAAGCCTTCTTTTCTTATCAGAAGTAGAATTATACTATTAAAAAAAGAACTCAAAGACTCCAATGTAACTTTTAAATGTTCATTGATTAGTATTGGGTATATTATTGCAGATTATTATTTTTTTTCTAGATAATGATATTAACTCTAGGTACAAAAATAAGGATCATATGGTAAATATGAGGGTTTTATAGATACAATGCATGCCAAACATTAGAATCAAACATATCTATCCTATAGAGATACTAAAATCTATCTTTCTCCAATGATGAACTTGAACTACCAACCTTATAGTTAGCAATCTAGTGTTCATCTTAAGACACCATCACAGCTCCTATTCAATAGGAGTATCTGACCTATATTTTTTCTGATGTGTATTTCAAAACATGTCTAAATTCATATGCAATTGGTCATTGGTAGTACAACATTTTTTTGTAAATGCCCTGAATACAAAATTTAACCAGTAGACTGAAATAAATCCTTTTATTCTCTTGGGTGTACATTGTGTGTGCTTTGCTTTGTTTTGTTTTCATTTAAAGATCAACTACATATATGTTTAATAGTCCAAAGTTCTATTAATAAAATATATTTTTTATATAATTATGTTTTACTTTTATTTTTCATTCTTTCTTTGGAACAAAAAAAACACAAAAGGAAACTTGTAAGCTTATATACACAAATTGGCTGCAACCAACAAAACACAGGAAATTGAACATACTATAGATAGAGAAAGAATTTCAAATTTGTATCACAGCTCATTTTTCTGCATGTAACACTACAGTGTATTGTCAAGCACAGGAGAGCCTGGGGTGCTTAGGAGAACATATGGCAGCTGGGTTAGGGCAGGCAGCATAGAAAAGGAAGGTGTGATCACCCAGGAAGCACTGGTAAATTATGTAGCTTGCTCTTATCACCTTCCAACGAAAAAAGGTACACAGTAAGGTACATGTGCATGGTCAACAGTACATCCACACTGAGCCAGTTTCAATGCAAGGAGAAAAGCAAAGGACAGAAGACACAAAAGTAGTTGGGGTAATTTCACAGGAAATTAGGAGATGGTAATACAGTGTTGCAGTGACCACCCCGGGACAAGTTATGTCCTTTAAATAAACACAAAGTACAGCTAAGTTCACATACACAGTGTTTCCTTTGAGAATCTATTGCTATGTGAAAGATAGGTGAGAGTCAGTACTCTAGTAGTATGAACAGACACAGCCATGGAGAACAGCTGTTCTTGCTTTTCACTGTGGAGTGATCAAGAAAAAATAAATAAACTTCCATAGAAGCAGGAGATATAAAGCTGAGTTTCATACATGAAGAACCTGTAAAACTCTGTGAAATGGTATCAAGGAAATTATCAGATCCCCTGAAGAATTACCTTTGGAAGACTCAAAACATCATATCAGCATTAGCAAAATCTTAGCAATTTATTTGTAGGAGAAAAAATTAATGTGTGGTAAAGTCATACCTTCACAATGGTGTATCAAAGGATATAGTATATGATATATGTAATAGTCTGTCAAAGGAATTACCTTCTTTATTCTTACATGAAACATCAAAATAATTTATATTCTTGTACACCCTTGTTTGTATGATTTCTGTTTTGTATGCCACCACACTTTGCTTATTTCCAATTCAATTTTTATAACTGCATTACAATCCTTTTGAGCAGAAATTTTTTCCATATTTATTCTCACTATTGCCTAAATCAATATTCTGCACAAAATAAATGCTTACTCATTTTAAAAATAGGGATGGTTGTGACATTTGAGTTCATCATTCCAGTACCAATTTACTTTACGTATGCCATATAACTCTGTCCAGTTTCACTTTTCACTGTGCAGTAGACTAAAATGGGAGATTATCTGAGCAGTAAAATTTCACCCATTGTCTTTGATATCATATATCACAATAATTACATATATTACCTTCCAGAATCACAGCAACTCACAAGCCACCATTCATCTGTCAATTTGTCGTACTGTGGTGGCTTGTGAGTTGCTGTGACTCTGGAAGCTATGCTATGGGTCTTTAAAATACCAACAGGGTCACCCATGGTGAACAGGTTTCCTATGAGCTTCCAGAAGAAGATAGACCAAGAAGGAGAGACAAACTACAACTGAATACTTAGTCACTGAAAAGCTTATGAATAGCAGAGAAACACTGTTAGATCTAGTGCCAGAAAATGAGCCCCTCAGGTTGGAAGGCACTCAGAATGCACCTGGGGAAGAACTGCCTCCTTGAGTAGAGTTGACCGTGATGAAATAAATGGAGTAAAGCCTGTGGTAGTAAAGCCCTTGGGATCTTCATTTGCTGATGGGGCACAACTCAAAATGAAGAGAAACAGCTATAAATATCTATTAATAATTGGAACATGGAATGCAAGAAATATGAATCTAGTAAAATTGGAAATTGTCAAAAATGAAATGAAATGCATAAACATCAATATCTTAGGCATTAGTGAGCTGAAATGAACTAGCATTGGCCACTTTAAATCTGACAGCCACATGGCTCGCTATGCCAGGAATGACAAATTGAATATGAATGGTGTTGCATTTATCATCAAAAAGAACATATCAAGATCAGCCATGCAGTATAACACTGTCTGTGATAGGATAGTACCCATGTGCCTACAGGGAAGACCAGCAAATACCACTATTATTCAAATTTAAGCACCAACCACAAAAGCCAGTGAGGATGAAATACAAGAATTCTACCAACATCTTCAATGTGAGATTGATAAAACATGCAAAAACAAGATGTATTGATCATTACTGGTGATAAGAATGCAAAGGTCGGAAACAAAGAGGAAGGATCAGTCGTTGGAAAATATGGCCTTGGTGATAGAAATGATGCTGGAAATCGTATGATAAAATTCTGCAAAATCAATGATTTGTTCATTTCAAATACCTTCTTCGGAGAGTATAAGAGATGATTATACACATGGACCTCACCAGATAGAATATACAGAAATCAAATTGACTGTATCTGTGGAAAGAGATGATGGAAAAGCTCCATATCATTAGTCAAAACAAGACCGGGCAGATTGTGGAACAGACCAGCAATTGCTCATATGCAAATTTTGACTGAACCTGAAGAAAATGAAAGCAAGTCCACAAGAGCCAAAATATGGCTTTGAATATATTTCTCCTGAATTTACAGATCATCTGAAGAAAATATTTGATACATTAGACACTATAGACCAAAGACCAGAAGAGTTGTGGAATGACATCAAGAACATCATACAAGCAGAAAGCAAAAACACATTAAGAAGACAAGAAAGAAGGAAAAGATCACAATGGATGTCAGAAGAGACACTGCAACTTGCCCTCAAGCACTGAGATGCTAAAACAAATTGAAGAAATGAGGAGGTAAAAGAGCTGAACAGAACATTTCAAAGGTAAGCTGGAGAAGACAAAGTCAAATATTACAAGAAAATGCACAGAGATCTGGAATCAGAAGAGCAAAAGGGAAGAACACGCTCAGCATTTCTCAAGATTGGGGAACTGAAGAAAAAATTCAAGCCATGATTTTCATTATTGAAGGATTCTCTGGGAAGAAAGTATCAAAATAAGATGGAAGGAATACACAGATTCACTGTACCCAAAGTTAATGGTTGATGTTCAAACGTTTCAAGTTGTAGCATATGATCAAGAGCCAATGATACTGAAGGAATAAGTCCAAGGTGCATTGAAGGAATTGCCAAAGAACAAGACACTGGTAATTGATGAAATGCAAATTGAAATCTTTCAAGAATGTGAGGTGGCACTGGAAGCACTCACTCATTTATGCCAAGAAATTTGGAAGACAACTATCTGGCCAACTGATTGGAAGAGATCCGTATTTGAGGTTATTGCAAATAGAAGTGACCCAATGGAACGCAGAAATCATCAGACAATCTCTTTGATATCCCATGTGAGTACAGCTTTACTAAAGGTAATACAGAAATGGCTGCATGCATACCTTGCTTGACAGAGAACTTCCAGAGGCTCAAGCCAGATTCAGAAGAGGTTATAGAATGAGGGATATCATTGTTGATGTCCAATGGATTTTGGCTGAAAGCAGAGAATACCAGAAAGATGTTTACCTATGCTATTGACTATGCAAAGGCTTTTGAGTGTGTGGATCATGACAAGCTATGGACAACATTGTGAACTATGAGTATTCCAGAACACTTGATTGTGCTCATGAGTAATCTGTACATGTTCAAACAGAACATGAGAACACTGAATGGTTTAAAATTCAGAAAGGTGTGTGACAAGGTTGCATTCTTTCACCATACTTATTCAACCTGTATGCTGAGCAAATAATCCAAGAAGCTGTATTATATAAAGAAAAACATGGCATCAGGATTAGACGAAGACTCACTAAACAACCTGTGATAGGCAGATGATGCAACCTTGCTTGCTGAAAGTGAAGAGGACTTAAAAAACTTACTGATGAAGATTAAAGAGCATAGCCTTTGGTGTGGATTGCCTCTCAATGTAAAGAAAACAAAAAATCCTACCACTGGACCAATAAACAACATTCTTATCAATAGAGAATAGATTGAAGTAGTCAAGGATTTCACTCTTGTTGGACCAACCATCTACACTCATATAAGCAGTAGTCAAGAAATCAAATAGCGTATTGTAGTAGGCAAATCTGCTGCACAAGACTTTTTTAAAATGCTGAAGAGCAAAAATGTTAGCTTGAGGACAAAGGTGAGCCTGACCCAAGCCATGATCTTTTCAATGACCTAACATGCATGTGAAAGCTGGACAGTGATTAAAGAAGACTGTTGAAAAATGGATGCATTTGAGTTATGGTGTTGGAGGAGAATACTGAAAGTACCATGGGCTGCCAAAAGAACCAACAGAACTGTGTTGGAAGAAGTGTAGCCAGAGTGCTGCTTGGAGTCCACAACAGCCAAATGTCATCGCTCATACTTCGGACATATTGTCAGAAAGGACCAATCGCTTGAGAAGGATATCATGTTTGGTAAGGTGGAGAGTCAGTGAAAAAGAGGAAGACTCCCAGCAAGATGGATTGTCAAAGTGACAGCATCAATGGGCTCAAGTGTGGCAACAATTGTGAGGTTGGCCCAGGACAAGGCAGTGTTTCATTCTGTTGTGCATAGGGTTGCTTTGAGTCGGTACCAACTCTACTCACCTAACAACAACAACAGCATTACAAATTGACTATTCAATGAGCCTAAAACAACAACTATTGAGTAACTTAAATGTAATCCAAAACTTCAGAAGCTCACAGGAAAGGGCTGGGATGATGTTCTTTGTTGTCATGTGCTATGGAGTGTGTTCTGACTCATAGCAACCCTGTACAGGGTTTCCAAGGCTGTAAATCTTTATGGGAACAGAAAGCCTCATCTTTCTCCCGCAGAACAGCTGGTAGTTTCAAACTGCTGACCTTGAGGTTAGTAGCCGAATTCGTAACCACTACTCTACCAGAGCTCCTTCTTTGCAACTATAAAAAGAATAATATATGAAATATGGGCGATCAGAGACACACACAGAGAGAGAGAGAGAAAGAGAGACAAGAGACAGACAAAATATAGAGACAGAGGGGTGGGGGAAGATGACAGAGGAAGAGAGGGAAATGAGAGGAAGAGAGTAGACAATGAAGAGACCAAGGGAAAGATGAGAGAAAGAGAGAGATAGGGAATGAGAGACGACAGTGACAGAGAATGAGTGTGCATATACATGGAAACGTGGGGGAACTGAAAATAATTCATTAACATTGGAAGCAGTAAGAGGGGCAGTATGAGGTAGAAAGACATGACTAAACTAGGTTGGACAAATCACAAGGAAGTTTAAATAATAGGGAGGCTTCTCTTGAATGCAATGGAAAGACGTTTAAGCATTTTGAGCTTGTAAATAAAGCAATCATGGGTCAAAGGTGAGTTCAGAAATATTCTTTCTAGTTGTAGTGGGAGCAGAGATTGGAGAGAAGTTAGGCTTGAGGCTGAGAGGTCAGTTTGGAGACTTTTGTAGGATATATAAGGAGCTCTGGTAGTGTAGTGGTTACGAATCGGGCTGCTAACCTCAAGGTCAGCAGTTCGAAACTACCAGCTGTTCCAGGGGAGAAAAATGAGGCTTTCTGCTCCCGTAAAGATTTACAGCCTCGAAAACCCTGTACAGGGTCGCTATGAGTTGGAACCGACTCCACAGTATTTAACAACAATATAGGAAATGGTGGTGAATTTCAGTAAGATGGTAGAAGAATGAACTAGCTAATTTGACTGAATGAGGGAGGGAAGAGAAAACCATTTCTGATTTCAAATAGATTATAGAAACTTGTATAAATTTTGGGAAAGAATAATTTTACATATTTAGAATTGTAACTGACCGCTACAGCTTCCAGTATCCTCCACCTCCTCCATTCTTTCATTAATTATTAGAGGATTCTGCATAAAAATTGGTTATTTATATAAAAATCAAAATGTGCAAAACACAAAATGCCCTAAATTATCATGATCATAACTCTAATTGGTATCAATTAAGACCCCAGAATTCTATCTTTATCTAAATTAATCTTATTCTTTCAGAAAATATTTCTGAGGCAATAGGCAAATCATTATCATTTTACAAGCTTGTAATATATTGAAGTTTTTAATCAAAGCATTTTCTTTTCGATATTTTATATTTATCAAGTTAATCTTATTCTGCCATCTTGTATTAATAAAATAATGTGTATATTTACATGTGCAATTTAAATATAAAGATACAGTTATAGCTCATAGTGCTACTAAATTAGAAATTCAATATTTTTGTACCATTTCCAAACTTTCTATTCACTATTTAGAAGCCTTCCTGAAAGACACAAAATCCATTGTGTAGTTCGTTGTTTTTTTTTTCCAGACTGCAGGAGTGCAAAAGTATACACTGTTTCCTTCAAAAATGGAATCATCATTCACAGATGTAGATGTGTACTTGTTATGCCAAGATGAGACAGATGTGGTTGTATTCACTCAGGGACAGGTGCTACGGAAAAAGAGATAAAACATTTGTAGAAAGTGTAAGCAACTGCATCGCTGTTGCTAAATAAATAAACTCTCTGCCAAAAAACTTTATTTGCTTATTTCTCCTTATTTCTTCAGAATGTTTATTTTAAGATCTGGCCGAGCTAAGCTGTATTCAGTTCTATTTTCCTGTATTGATCAAAAATGTACAGTATAGACATATGTATTTGAATAGTTTCAATAAGTATGTGTGCTACAGTCAGACCTAAATGTCATTTTAGACCAATATTAATTAATATGAAACAAGTATCACCCATCACCACCAGCACACACACACATACAGTCAACTCAAATGTAACTTCTAATATCATGTTCCTGGTACTTGTAAGAGGAAACAGGTTAAAATGAGGGTCATGAAAGTACTCACAGCTTGGGAAAAATCTAACTTCATACTATTTTATGAGAAATGTTTGGTGAACTACAGACAGAAAATGGTACTGGCAGTAGAGTTCTGCAGCTGCTAGGCTCCAGCAAAGAGACAGAAGATGATTTTGATTTTAAATATCGTATTAATTCTGACTCCATAAGGAGGATCGGGTGGGAATCAGCAGCTGGAGTAGGAAAGCAAGTGGGAAAGATTATTTTGATTTTAAAATGTATTTAATCATAATTCAAAGTGGAGAATGAAGGAGAGAGAGAAATCTGCAGCTGGGCTGAGGAAGGCAGGAAGCTAAATTGGAATATGCAGCGTTGGTTTTCCTGGGACCCAGGGGGACCTGGAAACTTAAAATAATAGAGATTCTACAGATTAAAGGTGTCACAAATAGAAAACTTTGCCTGCCAGTATTAATATAAAAGGAAAAGAAATTACAATGTAGATAGTAATATAGGGACATTTATCTCAAGAATGAAAATAACTTCAGAAAACTGGATTTTGGAGTGATCAAATATCAACAAAAGTTCTGGTTACTAAATAGTTACTATCTTTTATTAAAGATCTTCAAGACCACTCTTTAAGGACTAGAAAGCCAAAATACACTGACCCTCAAAATGATAGAGAATATATGGGTGAGTCAAAAATTATCCACACTGGCTGTAGAATTTATTTGAATCAACTTTCAGAAAAGTTGATTTTTTTCAAAAAAATCATTTTTTTATATGTAAAATTGCTTTTCAAGTCACTTTGTTTATCTGTCAATAGCCTTTCATATTTCCTTATTTAAAAAATGTTTTAGGCTGAACTGCAAGTCACAAAAATAGCACTGTCTTAACTTCTCCATCCTTAAAGGGTTGTTTTCAAGGGCGCAAACAGATGAATATCCAATGAAGCAACATCAGAACTATAGGGAGGATTCTTTAACACCTCAAAATGAAGTCTTTGCAGAGTGTCCACAGTGTGGGCAGAGGTGTGCTGATGTGCATTGTCGTGCAAGATCACAATGCCCTTGGATAGTAGTCCTCTGCATTTAATCTAAAATTTAGGCTTTAGCTCTTCATTGA
Organism: Chrysochloris asiatica; assembly: GCF_000296735.1. NCBI lineage: Eukaryota > Metazoa > Chordata > Mammalia > Afrosoricida > Chrysochloridae > Chrysochloris > Chrysochloris asiatica. The sequence continues at coordinate 16,918,408 of NW_006408530.1, forward strand.
GCATATCATTATAATAAGCATTGTTGAGTTTTGAATCTTTTTCCTGATGTTGTTGTTGTTGTTAAGTGCCATTGAGAGGGTACTGACCCATAGCGACATTATGAACAGCAGAAAAAAACACTGCCTGATCCTGGGCCAACCTCCCTACTGTTGCCACACTAGAGTCCATCGATGCTGCCACTTGGCCAATCCATCTCATTGGGGGTCTTCCTCTTTTTCTCGGATCGTCCACCTTACCAAACATGATATCCTTCTCCAGCGACTGGTCCCTCCTGACAATACGCCTGAAATATGAGAGATGAAGTTTGACCATCTTAGCCTCCAAGGAGTGCTCTGGCTGCACTTCTTCCAAAACGGATCTATTGGTTCTTTTGGCAGCCCATAGCAATATTCTCCTCCAACACCACAACTCAAAAGCATCAATTCTTCTAAGGCAAGCTTTTGCATGCATATGAGGTTATTGACCATACCATGGCTTGGGTCAGGTGCACCTTAGTCCTCAAGCTGACATCTTTGCTCTTCAACACTTTAAAAAGGTATTGTGCTGCAGATTTGTCTAATGCAATATGTCATTTGATTTCTTGACTGCTGCTTACATGAGTGTTGATAGTTGATCTAAGAAGAAGTCCTTGACAACGTCAATCTTTTCTCCACTGATAAGAATGTAGTTAATTGGTCCAGTGGTGAGGATTTTTTGTTTTCTTTACATTGAGATGTAATCCATACCGAAGGCTGTGGTCTTTGATCTTCATCAGCAAATGTTTTAAGTCCTCTTCACTTTAAGTGATCAAGGTTGTATCATCTGCATATCGCAGGTTGTTAATGAGTCTTCCTCCAATCCTGCTGCCACGTTTTTCTTCATAGAACCCAGCTTCTCGGATTATTTGCTCAGTATACAGTTGAATAAGTATGGTGAAATAATACAATCTTGTCCCACACCTTTTTAAATTTCAAAGCATTTTAAAACATTTAATTTTATGCATTCAGCGTTCCCATGTTATGTTCAATTAGGCATCAATTTCAACTCAAAGGGACCCTACAAAGAAAAACTAACCCTTAGAGTTTCCACTGCTTTGAATCTTGATGGTAAGGAACTTCCTACCATGAATGAGCTCGAACCCCCAACCTCTTTAGTTGGCAGTATAATACGTAGCATTGAGCCACTCAGCTACCATGGACACCTGTTTCCTGATAGTATTCTGTAATTGATCCTTGAGACTCTCAGAAAAATGTATGCATCAATTTTCTAGCTGATGGTTGACTTTTTAATGTTTTCTTGATTGACAATTGAAGATGTTTCCATTCCATACTCTGCTGCTTACTTTCAGGCTTGTGGTGATGAATCTATGTCTAGTCATCAGTAGCATTTTTTTTTTTTTTTTAAAGAAACTTTTACCTTCCATCAAGTATCGATCCAAATTTTGTTTCAGATGTCCACACGTTTCTGTTTAGCCTCTTCCGTGAGTTGTTTCAGTACCTATCTTGCACAAACTTTTTGAAACTAGGTCTATTATACATTATATCATAGACAGAGCCATGGCTGATTTGTAAATGATTTGCCACCTAATCCACTGTCACTCATCTATTCCACAGAATCATTTCACGTGGAAGCTAAATGTAGTCATCAGCCATGAATGTGGATAAGCATTTTAATATAACCAGAATGTGGATAATTTTTGACTCACCCTCATGTATTTTACTTCTTTTGTAGTTGTTGTTATGGTTTCCAAATAAACATAGGAGATTTCAGAACAGTTTCAGGAACTTTCAAGGCATTCTGTCAATAATATAGTAAATATTTGTGGAGTAATATAAAAAAATCAGTAAACAAACACTCACCCATATTTTAGATATAGAATAGCTAAATCTGAACAGAACTCAAATAATATTTGTTGTTTTGTATATTGTCTTATTGCCATTTGTCTCATAAAAGATAATGTCAAGGAAAATCTGATTGAACATTCTTTTTTGTATTACAAGTAAATGTGAGTTCAGTGTGTGAGATTTTTATATCTCACCGGGGACATTTAAAGTATCACTTAAGAAATGTAAAATTTCTATGTAAGTGAATGTTGATAATGCCCATGATGATGGTGGTGGTGGTGATGTGCCGAGGAGTCGGTTCCGACTTGACTCATAGCAACCCTGTACGGTGTTTCCGAGGCTGTAAATCTTTATGGGAGCAGAAAGCCTCATCTTTCGCCCAGGGAACAGTTGGTAGTTTCAAACTACCATTTCGCAGCCCATTTCATAACCACTATGCTACCAGAGCTCCTTAATAATGCCCATAGCAGGAGAAAATGGTTACCACGTCAATTCCAATTCCTTGTCTTCAATTTAGAAAATTATTTTTTTCTGTTTGCTTATTTTAAAATTTGACTTGACTACAAATTCCAGATCATATAAGCATTAATAAAAAAATTAATGTAGATTTCTTATGTCCCATTTTTCAGAGCTATTGTTGCTGTTCAGTGCTGTGGAGTCTGTTTCAATTCATAATGACCCTGTATAGGGTTTCTAAGAAGCAGCTGGTGTGTTTGAATCACCTACCTTGCAGTTCAAAATGACCTTTCAGTTAGTGTTTTATCAGCCAATACTTTCATGGAGTTATTTTTATCTTAAATCTAAACGCAGAGTCCTGGTGTAGTGCTATAGGACAAACATTGGACTGGTAACAGTTTCAGACCCACCAACTACTCCTCAGACCCCCTATACTAGGTAGCTTTGAGTCAGGACTGACACAATGTCATGTAGCAACAACAACAACAAATCTAAAATCAACGGTTGATCAAGAGGTGGCTCCATAAGATAAGCACTTGACTGTGGACCACAAGGTCTGCAGTTCAAGCCCATCAGCTGCTCTCTGGGAGAACGATGAGACTTTTCACACCTGCAAAAATTTAAAGCCTTGAAAATCCTACATTGGAAGATCCTACAATAGGTCATTATGACTCAGAACCAATTACTCAGGCACCTAACAACAATAAGACATAATTGCCTTTAAAATTTTTTAAACATATTTTATTATGTTGGTGTGGCACTGTGGGCTAATGTGTCAGACTGCAAAGTCATTTGAACTGTAAGGTCAGTGGTTCAAGTTCACCAGCTGCTCATTGGAAACTCTATACAGGGTTTCTATGGGTCAGAATCGACTCAACGGCACTTAACTACAACAACAGGTGGAAGTTTACACAGCAAATTAGATCTACTCATTCAAAAATTCATGCACATTCTTTGTGACATGTCAGTCTTCTCACCATTCCCATCCTATCTACCCCATTTCCATCTATTCAGTTTTCCTTTCCTTCCTTGTCTTCTCACATTTGCCTTTTATATAATTGTTGACAACTTGGTCTCATGTAAAGGGGACTTCCAAAAGTTCATGAAAAAATTTCATGATCTTTTATTTCCATCTTTTGAAGACTCCTCATTGCTAATTGTTTAAAGACACATATTCCTCAAACTTACTGTTATTTATTTTATAGGACAATCTAGTTTTGGGCTGAAAGGTGACTTCTAGGAGTGATTTCAGTTGTAGATTAAAAAATCTTAGGCAATAGTCTTAGGGGGTCCCTCTAGTTGCTGGTGTTTTTCTATGAATTTGAGTTTTGTCCTACATTTTTCTTCCATTCAAACGAGGACATACTATTGTGTTCTTGGTAAGAATGAGTGTGATGGGAATGTGAGGGAACCATCTAGTTCTTCTAAAGAACTTTTTGCTTTTAATATGAAAAAGTAATTGTAAAATGTATTTCATACTGAAGGATTGAAGAAAATCTTTGTTTTGTGTAGGTTTATTCACTATCATGAGATAAATTTTGTTATGATGAGAAATGACTTATTTTTTAGGTCGCACTATACAAGGTCCCTGGTATCATGTTATAGGATAAGCACACAACCACAAGGTTGATTTGAACTACAAGGTTGGTGGTTCAAACTTACCAGTTGCTCCTCAGAAACCCTGTACAGGGTCACTATGAGTCAGAACTGCCTTGATGACATACAGGATCCCTACAAGGCAATACCCAACTCAACGGCACTTAACAGCAACAACATATTCATGATGATAAACCCCTGATACAATACATAACTTACTAGTAACTAATCATGTCTTTTTTTTTTTTTTTTAAAACTTAAAAAAAAAAAAGAATTAAGTTTCTTATTATATAATGTTTAGATTTATTAGTAGAATAATGAACACTATGAAATAGGTATAGGCGGCATTGGTAGCTGGATGGGTGGGAGAGACATTGCATATGAACCTATCTTTTAATATTTTAAAAATCAATTCTTCTCACTTGAGAGGGATTTTAT
>NW_006408530.1:16922821-16937110 GCF_000296735.1 Chrysochloris asiatica
CTGATACAATACATAACTTACTAGTAACTAATCATGTTTTTTTTTTTTTTTTTTAACAACTTAAAAAAAAATAGAATTAAGTTTCATATTAAATAATTTATAGGATTATTATCAGAATTATCAACACCATGAAATAGGTATGGGTGGCATTGGTAGCTGGATGGGTGGGAGAGACATTGCATATGAACCTATCTTTTAATATTTTAAAAATCAATTCTTCTCACTTGAGAGGGATTTTATCTATGGTTTTAATGACACAACCAATGAATCCAGCTTAATAGAAATATTTTCCTTTGAAGGGAGAATAGTCAATACCTTTACTGGTTTCAACTCATGTAAGAGGTGTAACTTTGCCTAGATGCCAGAAAGCATGCAGAAAAACCACAGTTATCCAGGTCATAAAATTCATCCTATCAAGAAGCACTGAGTAGCAATGGATATCCATTGTTCAATGTCATTCTGTGTACTCTTTGCTGGTACATAATTCTAAACATACTTTTGTTTTGTGTGGGTTTTTTTTTTTTTTTTTGGTACAATTTCTGTCACTACAAACACTAAGAGTAAGTTGTATTTTTTCTCTTTCAGTGAAGCTAGAAGAAGCAAGTATATAAAAAATACTGTTACTTCCTTACATTTATATTTTGTACAACCCAGCATTGATTTGCTCCTTATTTAAGCAACATTTTCTTGATAAATTAAAAAAGCAGCAATAGCCATTACTGCAGGCTATATACAGCCTCTAATATCACTTAAGCATATTACAGAATATAATATCTGGTACTTAACGACTAACTTGCATATGAAAGCTCACATAATGTCTCATAAAACCCTTAAAATGGCTTCAGTTTAAGAGTCTCTTTAAAAAAAAACACCTTCAGGGAATATTGTAAATGAAGTAGCACTCCAGCCTTGGAAAAAAAATTCACACACTTGCAGAAATTTTTAATATAAATTGAACACATTAAAAATTAATTTTGCATGACCATTTCGCATTGCGGTGCCAATGCATAGTTAAGATAAGGCCTTAACTCTTCTTTGTTTAAAGTAACATGGAAGCTCTTTGCTTTCTCTTTTTGCTTTCATCTGTACATAATTATTATTTTCATTAATCAGAAAATGGACCCCCATTCTGCTATTCTGACAGTCTCAGCTGGAGTTGACAGAAACCCTACCTGAGTCACCAGGGGGAACTTAACCATAAACTTCTAGGAAACCCATTAAAGAAAGGTGTGAGCTGACAATTAACCAAGGCAGTTTCCAGCATCCTTCCCTGTTTTAAGCTGAGGGGCTACCTTAAAAAGCTTACTCATCAGAAAAGTCGCTTTGTACTGAGAAGTACTTCTGCACTGTCTTTGTGATCACTCTCCCCTTCCCAGGCCTCTGACCTTTCACTTGTTTCAACTACATCAACTGTCTCCTTAAAGATTTGCATAGCATTTAGCACGAGCTAGCAAGATATACTTTCTTTCTGTTATGTTATGATTTTATTCTTTGATGGAAATAAAAAGAGAAAAAAAATAGCAACCAATTGCACCTTTTTGTATATGTGTAGATTTAAAAAAATTATTATTATTATTGATCTCATGGTGACAGTTTTACAAGAAAAAATTCCCAAAGTGGGCATCAGTTGCAATAAGACATTGACGAATGTCTTTTTCCAGCGAGAGCTGGCATGGCAGAGATCTGACAGGCTGTAGTGTTCTGTGGTTCTGACATGAACAGCCAGTGTGTGATGCCAGTGGGAGCATACAGGGAGTCACTGGGGTGATTCACAGATTACATCTCAAGTGATCAATTTTAAAAGGTGGAGAAGGAACTGACCTAAGAAAGTGCCCTAAACCTTGGGGCAAAGGTGCCAAATAAATCTAACAAAAAAATACAGAAACCCAGAGCCTACTTTTCCTTAAAGAAAATTGAATCCTCTACTCTCATTGTTCCAGAGGGAGCTTTACTATGCAAATCTTAAAAACTGAACATAAAATGAGACTTAGTTCAGAAACTTATTTATCTTACTAGTGTTGGGGGGCGGAGGAGGCTGTTTTGAGATAGACAAGTTTAACAAAGAATATTTCCTTAGTGTCCTAGGTTAAACCAGACCCTGTGAAAATGTTAAAACATGCATTTCCTAACTCTCTTCTAATTCCTGTATTCTATGTTAATACAATTTTAGGTATAACAATGCAGTAGACTCTAAGGCTATTATACTGTGATGGGGCCAGATATTCAAAAAATCATTCAAACTGTTAAGAACATAGTGAATGCAGTCTGTCTGGAATAATTGCAAAGAACTGCCTAATTGCTTACAGAAACATACATACCTTTAAGCATACTAACATAACACAATCATCTTGTTACCCACCAAGCACTAGGTACTATAGTCTTATTTTCAAAAACCTAGTCTTCTGTTCCATTGAAATGCTTCCAGTCTGACAGATTTTCAACCATTGGTTTACAGCAAAGAAAGAAACCATCTTATGTTGTAACTTCATTCGCATAAACATAGTATCTACCCCCTCACCACTATTTTTTCTTTTTTTGTGTGGGAAGAATATGATCAAGATAAAGACTAGCAAGAGCTAAACATTGTTTAGAACTGGGTGGACGCAGATTAATGCAAGAGCCCCAAATGTACTGGATTTATATGTTTGCAAATGCAAGCAAAAAAAATTGGTTGAGAAGCATTTCCCTTTGCAGTTGCAGTAATTCTCCAAAACTAGTCATGGAAAATCAGTTCCTCCCCCCAACACCTCTCTTTCTTTCTCTCACTCACATACATGCAATCAGTGGTGACCCATGTGAAATGAAACAAAAAAGAACCATGCAAAATTATTTCAGCATTTACACATAATATCTTTTAATAATCAGTACTAAAATGCTGCTACTAGAAGCAATAGGGATGCAAATATCTATCTATTTAAAACAATGGCAAATTTTACATTGTCACTTATTTTATAGTGTAATTGCACAAGAATCTCAAAGACATGAAGTATACAAAATCAAATCGGATACCCACATGTAGAATAATCCAGTTTCCACTTAATATTGAGAATGACAAAAATGAAACATTTAGAATTTTTTGATGTGTCAGTAAATATTTCCAAATAAGTTTGAAGTCATAAATGCAGAGATGTGACCCCGAGTTTCTAAAATCTCTTCCCACTGTCTCCTGCAATTTATAGACTCATGAAAATTAAGCAAAAGTAATGACCTGATGAGTAATCCTTGGGTGTTGCAAAAAGTTAACTCACTTGGCTGCTGACCAAAAGGTTGGATGTTTGAGCCCACCCAGAATTACCTAAGAAAAAACACTTGGTGATATATTTCTAGCACATCAATCACTGATAATCCTATGATGTATGTTGTTGTTATTGTCATGTTAAGTGACGTCAAGTTGGTTTTGACCCATAGCGATCCTGTATAGGCTTTCCAAGGAGCAGCTGGTGAGCTTGAGCCATTGACCTTATGGCTCAAACCAACCTTGCAGTACAGCACATTAACCCACCAGGACTCTAACACTAGTCTAATATGCATGGGGTCACCATAAGTCCCACTGGACTCAAAGGAAACTAGCAAGAGTATCCTGATAAATGCTACATTTGTTATATTACTACGAAATTTCTGGAAATTTATATATGTAACCATTTCAGCAATAAGAATAACAAAATTTATCTCCAATAGAAATTTTCAGTCATTAAACATAAATTATAAACTTATAAGTGACACATATATAGAGTGATTATAATATATCTCTAACTATAGTATTTCCCTTCAAACAAAATATGAAGGGGATTCAAAAAGTTCAGGGAATAATTCCATTGTCTTTGAACTATTTTTCCACAAAAATTTTGAAGCTCCCTTATATAACCTTACTTCCCAATGCAGTGTATCTTATGTCTCTCTTCAAAACTGTGATGAAAGTTAGGTCTTCACAAGATCCATTTGGGTACAAAAGATAGAGATAAGGTAATGAAGAACATGAAATATGCAATTTTCTTAATCTATGTCTTCTTTATTTCACTGTAATTCACAATTAATAAAGAGGTTTCTATCATTATGAGTTTCTGGATCCATTTACCAGAAACATAGAAACATAATAACAGATCATAATGGCAACCCCGAACTTTACAGAGGATCTCCTATCCCATGAGCTTCTGGGAGATGTGTGTTAGTAGTGAGGCAGACATCCATAGCAATGATTTAAGGAGAACAACCAGGAGTTCAGGAAAGCAGCAACATTGCTTTATAGTGTTGTTAAGCGCCCTTGAGTCAGTTCTGACTCATAGTAACCTTGTATAGGGTTTTTACAGAGTGGATGCTGAGCTTGAACTGTTTACCTTGCAGTTCAAACTGACCTTGCAGTCCAAAGCATTAACCCACAGCACCACACCAGTGTAGCAGCACAAAAATCAACAAATGCAAGTTTGAGATGACCATTTCTCTATATGTTTTCCATTGCTTTTCTTTATAAAAATATCAAGGATGAGTATATACATCAAGGAAAAAAGAAGTAGTTCTACACCTAGAAAAGATAATGCATCTAGAAGCAGTGCATACTTGAAAGTAGGAATAAGTGAACCAATGCTATTAAGAAAAATTTCAAAGTGAGTAAAGTGCTACTTGTCACTAGTATCTAATTTTACACAAAGGCAAATCCAAGCAAGAATAACAATGTGCCAAAATATCATAATGATGGTAAAAAGATGAGTATTAAAAACAAAGTAACACAAAACAGAGAGATTTAAAATAATTTCACAATCTTAGGAGCCAAATGGTAATACCCAAGGTGAAAACTATATTATTAATATTTATAGTATACAGTGATCTGATTACATAAATTATTTAAAAATTTTTAAATATCATAATAACAGATCAACATCCAGAATACTTAATGATATTGAATCTTGGAGGAATTCTGAATACTAGAATAATATGAGGCAGGCTAGCTATATGTATGTAGGTGTCCTTTGGAAGAATGAACTTTGATCAAATCAGAGAGGGTGGTATGATCAAATTTTCCTTACAAGACTTGCTTAATCTTTGTCTTTTTCTTATAAAGAATTATCATTTATATATAACACATACATGCACCTCTGTATCTATCTTTGTAGACTTAGGCAGTATGCCAGAACAGTGTGGCACTTGCTAAGAACAAAAGGATACTTCATAGGTCCAATCTGGAGTGTTTTTCCTACCCCAAAGGGCCAGCTACGGAAGAAGAAAATTATGCTTTCTCTCTCGATTCTTACTCCAGCAAACCATGGTTAAAGACTACACATAGTTATTAACAGGATCAACATTTTGAGTCTCTTCTTATCTTCCTTTCTTACGATCTTTATAAATAAAGGAAAGCAAAATAAATCAGCCCTTTCCTTTAATTATTTAGTGGAAGACAAGAGTTCCTTGAAGAGAAATATTTTAATAAGTGGTGGATGTAGGCTAAGATTCATGACTTAGGCAACTGTTACTACTCATTCTAGCTGTGGCATGCTCTATACTCTACTGTACCATGCAGAAAATTTAATCAGAGAGATAAACCAGTGCACAGTGATAGCTCCTCTACACAACATAAAACATTCATATGCTGTAAATAAATGATATATGGTGTAAATATTATTACTTAGTAACTAATGGCTTATGTTAAGGTTTATCTATGACCTACGTAAAAGGTCTTTGGCATTTAATGCAAAATATACAAAAGAATGTTTCTTTGCTTTAAAACTTACAAAAAGTATATACTCATTAGGCACACACACACAATAATACAGAGCTGAAAGAAGTCATTTTACCTCAGATTTTAGTTGTGTGTTTAGATGGCCCTGTTGTACCAATCGGGGAGGACAATGAATCTGTAAGATAAGCACTGGGCTGCTAACCAAAAAAACAGTGGTTAAAGTAAACCAGCTTCTCTGCAAGAGTACGATGAGGTATTTTCTGCTCCCACAAAGATTTACAGCCTCAGAAATCCTGTTGTTGTTGTTAGGCACCCTTGCATCAGTTCCAACTCATTGTTTTTGGGAAGTTCTATCGAGTCAGAGACTCATAGCAACCCTGTATAGGTTTCCAAGGAACAGTTGATGGATTTGAACCACTGTCCCTGTGAGTTTGAACAACCTTGTGGTCTAGTGCTTATTCTACAAAGTCACACCATGACTTCCAGAAACACTATACACACTAGGACTCCCTGAAACCCTACAGTATCACACCAATACTCCCAGAAAACAAAATGAGTCAGAACAGACTTGTAGGCACTTAACAACAACAACAATTACACCAATAAAGACAAACATTCAAATTATCCAAGAGAGAGGAAGATAAGAAGAGTTTAAAGAAAAGGCAGTGTAACTTGCATAAATATTTGTAGCTAATTTCTAAATTTTTCATCAATAGCTATCTAGCTTTGTAGCTCCATCAGCTAACTATGGGGAAATATCAGTATTAAATACATTCCAAAAAAGAGTAGAAAAAATTATACTTATTTTAAGAATCAGAAAACATATTTTTTAACAGTTACTGATCTCAAATGCACAATATTGTGACTATGGTTCCAGTTCATACATGCACTGATTTATTCCAGATAAAATGCCTTTAAACATGTGTGTGTGTGATCAATGGATAGTTACAGAAAATCCTTTCAATAATACTGCTAAAATCATGTTGGAGCCATGTTTGACTTCCCCTGGCTTCACAAGAAAGAAAGAGAATCAAATTCAAAATCTACCCAAGGCCAATTCCAGTGAAGTGGAGGTCAGCTATGTTTGCACCCTACAGTCTTCTTTACCCTATTCTGACACCAACCATTCCTCTCACAACACTCTACTTGACGTCTGAATTTGATAATCCATTGCAATAGCTACAAAGAACTTCTAACAATACTCACAATTATGGGATTTATTAGGGAAGAGAACAGGTTACAATTCAGGATCAAAACCAACTCAGGACCCAGTAGTTCCTCAGTTAGGAATGCCTCTCGTCTGCCATACTACAGGCAAGCCTCACCTTTGTCTCTGACCCTTCAGCCCTGTGGTCACTTGGCCTCTGCCCTGCTCGGGGCTAAAAGTTCTTTTAGCAAGTCTGTGAGTTCCCAAAGGGCACATTCTCTAAGCCACTCTCCTGCCCATAGGAACTCAGTTTTACTCAGTCCATGGGTCTAGGGCCTGAAGTTGCTCTGTCTCCATGCCACCATCTCTGTAGTCACCTCTGCTGTTGCTGTTTCTCTAGGTAGGGATCTCATGCTTTGCTCATGCTCTTCCTTCTTGATGGTCCTGGAATCTTCCTTCTCTGCTTCTGAGATGGCTCATTTTAAGCCTCGTTGGATGGCAAAACTAACCAATCCCAGCCTTAGAGTCCTATAAACCTTACTTGTGTGGTCCCATCCAATCACTTGGTGAGAATTAAGAAGACTTTGATAGAAAAACCATAACAAGTAAATTTAAGGCACCACAAATGCAGTCATCTTAGTTATGCTAGGGTACCTTCTGTCAGGATCTGCCGCACTAGTCAAATTCAAAATAGAGAAGCCAGCTCAAAAGGATATGGAGGCTATTTTGGGGGGAATTCAAAAGTGATGAACTTGATGGAAATGTATTGAAGTCCATAGGACAATCATGGGGAATGATTAGAAAGAAATTTTAAGAATATTAAAAACCACATTGATGAGAAAAAAGACAGAAAAATTACACCAAGGAATATTTTTCCATCGTGACAAGGCACCTTCTCATTCTTCAAGAGTTACAAGGACTATCCTACAGGAATTTTATTGGGAAATCTTACTTCATCCATCCCACAACCCTATCCTTGCTCCTTCAAATTTCTCTCTGCTTCCAAGACTCAAAGAACATTGAAAAGAAACATGATTTCAGTCCTTCAAGGATGTCAAAACTTACAATTTGATATGGGTAGATCTAGAGCGTAGAATTCTTCAATGAAGGGCTAGCGTGATGTGAACACCTTCAGAAATATGTAGCCCTAGATGGAGATTATGTCAAAAAGCAATAGCCATAAATTTTGACCATTTTGTTTATTAAAGCATTCAAGTATTTTGTAGCAGTTCTTTTTGATTGACCTTCAGATGATTCAAATTGGAAATAGTGTTACAAATATTACTACAAAATAAGAATTAGAACTTCAAGTTATACTTCACATAATTTCTTTATTGAACTCTCAATATTTACAGAAGATATACTTATGGAAACAACTTTGGACATTTTTGTTTGTTTGAGATTTGAACCACAGACTGAATTCAATATAGATCTTATGAACCTTTAATAGAATATCAAAATAGAAATATGCTTTGTAAATGAATTGTGATCTTCCCCAAAATGTGTTAGCATCTTAGGTCTTTGAAACTTGTATTTTGAATATCTGCTGATTAATTAATTCATCTCTATCCTAAAAATGTCCTTCTTCTTTTCTTTAGAAATGAAATGACATAACTAGTTTTTCTTTTCTATTATAAAATTTGTGATTTTTTCTTTCAAAATATTTTTTGACCACCATGAAAATTAGGAATGTTCCATACTGCATACAATTTTTTTTTTTTTAGTTTTTATGGTGAATTGAGTGATAGTTTACATGAGAGAATATCAGTATTACACTCATTGCTTTATTGCAATGATTACAATGCCCTCCATGCATCATCATTCAACAGTATTTGCTTCTATTCCCTTTTTTTTTTGGTTGTACACAAAAACACTTAGGAATATATAAACATTTAAACAATGAAAGGGAGCATTCTGCAAGCCTGTCTCCTAGCCTCAATACACAGCCTTTCTCTTTCCATGAGTCTAGAGTTCTCAGCTGCTCTATCTCTCCATGTCATCATCTCTGCCTCCATCTCTGGTGTCGCTAGTACTCTGGATAGGGTCCCACATTCTGCTTATGCTCTTATCCCTTGATGGTCCTAGGATCCTCTGTTCCTGGACTGTAAGATTAACTACTCCTCCTGTTTTTGTTATAAAACCTCTACCATTAGAGTTGTGACTATTGCAATTAGTCATGATAACAATTACTCACCAGACATGTCTAGACAATATGAAAACTATTCAGTGGGGATTTTCCTTTCCCCCACACACTCTGAAACTAAACTCCTTCTTGAAAGCTCATAACCCAGTCACTTCATGCCTTTTTAGAGCCCTCATTTTAGGTAGCCAATGTCTAGAAGTCCTGGTGTGGTTCTGTGGATTAATGAATCAAACTGCAAAGTTGTTTGAAATGCAAGGTCACAGTTCAAGTTCACCAGCTGCTCCTCAGAAACCCTATACACAATTGTTATGGGTTGGAACTGACTCGGTGACAATTAAAAACAACAATGTCTAAGTTGCCCATCCCTATATACCGTGTGTACAGAGGGGATGGTAGTGATCCTTGAGGTGAAGATTCCTTCCCTCTCAGTTTGTATTTTGAGCTACTACATCTATAAATAGGAGCTCTGGTAGCGTAGTGGTTACGAATCGGGCTGCGAACCTTAAGGTCAGCGGTTTGAAACTACCAGCCGCTCCACGGGAGAAAGATGAGGCTTTCTATTCCAGTAAAGATTTACACCCTCGGAAACCCTGTACAGGGTCGCTATGGGTCGGAACCGACTCAACGGCACTTAACAACAACGACAACATCTATAAATATAGGTCAAGTTAATCAAATTGTAGCGATTTTCATTTGTTTCCTTTATCATTTTTTTTTTTTTTTAAATCTTCCTCAAGTCTAGTTCTGATCATCCAGTCATTGAAGCTAGGTAAAATGGGTACTACCTGCAAGTTTGGTTGTTCTTATTTGTCTCCCCTCACTTCATATCAGCTGGAAGCTTCACTCTCAGTCTAGCCCTCCATGGCTATGTCCTGCTCCAAGGGCCCAGACCAACGAGTCCTTCCTCTTCTCTCTCTCATCTCCAGGTCATTGGGAGTCTATGGAACATAGTTGAACTCAGTCCATTTCTTCATTGCTGCTTTCCCCTACTTCTACTCACCAGTATATCAAAGCGGTCACCAGTAAGCTTACATGCCTGCTCATGTATTCCTTTTGAATTTCAGTCTTGAAAGGACTTGATTGCTTACCTTGATGGCTCCCTGGCAAACAACTTGCTTGTTCTTCTAGTAGCCAATCAGACTGTCATTTTTGTGTTTTTGTTTTTATTTCTGGTCTTTCTTTCAAGAAGTATCTTCTGTTCTAGTTGCTTCAGGCTGATCTGCTTGTCCTTTCTAGTAGGAATGTCCCACCTAAGAAGGTTCTGGATGGGGATCAGGATTCAAGCTAAGGTCTTATACACTACAAAGGTTCCACAAGAAGCCTCTTTCACTGGGAAATTTCTATTTAGGTATTCCAATCAGTTATAGGCTGAAGATGGGCCTATAACCATTCTATAATCATGTTTCTGGATATTCCTTTCTATCCCACTCAAGTGTCTATTTTAAAATAGTATGCAAGGGAAACCAATATTCATAAGATAGTCAAGCATCTTAACATTATTTCCCCTCTGTTACCTATGCTTTGATCCCTGTATCACTGTAATTGGGTGATAATTTAAAATATTTACGATGCTTATCATTGATGTTAAGTGCTGTTGATTCAGTTCCGACCCATAGCGAAACTTACAGGGTTTCCAAGGAGCTTCTGGTGAGCTTGAACTACTGACATTGCTGTTCAAATGGCTTTGCAGTCTGGCGCATTAATCCACAGTGCCACACATAGAGTCCTTCAATAATACTTCACTCCCATTCTCTTTTCTGCCTATGAAATTGGAATGTCCAGTTAAAATATTTCATATTGTATTCATTTACAGATCTTTTATGATTTTGATTAATCACCAGACTTGGAAACAACTGACTCCACATTGTATTATGACTAAAAAAAGTTCTGATAAAACCCATCAGTTTTGTGTCAGAAGAAAGCATCATTTCATTGTAATTCCACTGAAAAATCATGATTGTTCTCATGTAGCCACTCAATAATGGTGCTTCTACCATCTGTTGAACTCCTATGCAGGCTTTAAGGTTTTGTCTGATAAGCAACTGAATTAGTTGCTTTTTTTTCATTCTATTTATACTTTACACTCAACTCCGCTATAGAATTTACTACCTCAGAATATTTTCATGCCTGGTGTGGCACTGTAGGTTAATGTGCTGGACTACAAAGTCTGTTTGAACCACAAGGTAGGCAGTTCAAGCTTACCAGTCACTCCTCAGAAACCCTATGTAGGGTCACTGTGAGTTGGAACCGACTTGACGGCACTTAGCAACAACAGTAATTTATATAAATCTCCTAAATAAAGGTAAGGTATCTAAATCCTGAAATTAATATTTTACAAGCATTATCTCAATTATTCCTCTCAGAGCTTTAATATCTTTAAATATAAAATGGGCAACAGACTTTCTATTTCTGTTCATTTAAGTGGACTGACATGGCATTGCAGAATAAGCACTGGACTGCTAACCACAAGTTCAATGATTCAAACCCAACAGCTGCTCCTCATAGACCTTATGCAGAGTTGCTGTGAGTCGGAAACGACTCTGACATTTAACAACAAGTTCCAAAATGATGGTAGAATTTTCTGCTGACACCAAAATGCTGTCACTAAAACTGGGACCCTAGAGCTTTCAAAGTTGAGGGATACAAAGAAAAAAAAAAAAAAAAAACCAATGGTTTGAATCATATCAGATTCTCCTATCCTCTGCACCCTTGGTAAAGGTCTATGCAATTCACATAGAGCAACAACAAAAATTTGGGGGAGCATTTTCCTCATTTAATATAGAAGACCTTTCACTTTTTCCCTAAGCCAAACCAGAACTCATACTATGATCAGTTGTCTTGAAATCCATGACAAACCTTGAGTTGTTTATGAACTAAAATACTCAAATAGTTCATCAAGGAGCCCACTTCCCTCGAAAGAAAAATATATCTTACTTAGAAAGCTTTGTTTTCTTGTTGTAATATAAAATTTATTTATAATTTATTATACATTTTGTTGTTGCTAAGTGCCATTGAGTTGTTTCCAACCCATAGCACCCTGTATAGTGTTTCTGAGGAGTGACTCTGAGATTGAACTCCCAGTATTGCAGTTGCAGTTAGCTGTCCAGTGCTTAGCCTACAGCACCATACCAGGTCTCCTTATTATGCATATATATTTTAAATCACCTCTATAAAAGGTGACCATTTAAAAACATTGCTTTTATTCCACACTCTCATTTCATTGAACAATTATATACAGATCCCCTGTGCAATTATTTGACCATAGTGTTGTCTATATCTTTGTTGTCATTAAACACCATGGAGTAGGTTCTAGAGCCTCTTTAAACATAAATAAACAGTTTCCAAGCCTCCTCATCTCCACTGTCATTTGAATTGCATATGACACAGCACTACGAGTGTGTGTATGATACTACTGCTGGATATTTGATACCAAAACATAAGGACCCACTGGATACAATACTTAGGGATTTATATTTCCATTAAGTGTTAAGTCTTGTTAAAATATGAAGACGCAGGCCTTATTCTGTGACTATCTACAAAGTTTAGTTTTTTCTATTAAGGTTGGGAAATAGATTGACTGGAGACAGGATTGGAAAAAATAATTGACCTCAGCCTGTAAGATAATTCTCAGATACTCGGGAAAAATTCAGGAGTCAATCCTTTATAGTATGATGTTCAGTGCCCTAAAATGTTTAGGAAGACAAAGCAAATTCTTCCATGTTTGGAACCTAAGAAAATGCTGCTTATGTAGACTACAAATAAGACATTGTTGTTATTGTTGTTGGTAAGTGCCTTCAAGTAGGTTCTAACTCATAATGACTGTATATAATTTCCTAGGATCAGCTGATGGATTTGGTTTGAATTATGGACCTCGTGGTTCTGATGGATTTGAACTATCCACCTTGTGGTTCTAAGTCCAGTGCTGAGCTGTAGAGCCACACCAAGAATTCAATTAATTATATGTTATTACCTGGGTATTTTAATTTAAAGGTCATCTGTGGCACTGTGGACTAATGTGTTAGACTGCAAAGTTGGTTTGAATCACAATGTTGGAAGTTCAAGCTCACCAGCCACTTCCTGGAAACCCTATACAGGGTCGCTATGGGTTGGAATTTACTCAACAGTGCTTAACAACAACAAATTCTATAAGAATATCAAATTATTTCTTGCTACAACAGGGCAATGTTGAAATTAGTAATTCTGAGTGTGATGCACAGATAGTACTTCAGCATCACTTGGAAATTTTTTGAAATGCAAATGATTGGCTCATTCCACACCAATTGTTGTTGTTGTTAAGTGCCATGGAGTCAGTTCAGAGGAGCAGTTGGTAGGTTTGAACATCCAAATTTGTGGGTCACAATCCAATGCTGATCCTATAACACTGCACCAGGAGCCTCACTGTAAACCTACTGAATCAGAATCTCTCTAGGGATGGGGACCAGTCATTAGTATTTTTAAAAACCTTCAGTTGATTCTGATGTCTGAATGTGAGAACGCTAGTAGACTTCTGGTGGCGCTGTGGGTTAATGCGCTAGACTACAAGTTTGCTTTGAACTGAAAGGTAGGTGGTTTCAGTTCACCAGCTCCTCCTCAAAAACCCTATACAGGGTCATTATGTGTCGGAACCAGCTCACAGCGCTTAAAAGCAACAACAGTGGACTTCTGTCTGGCTTGTGCTTTTGGATCAGCACTGGACTTACAACCACAGGTCGCCAGTTCAAACCTCTAGCAGCTCCTCGGGAATGCTATACGTAGGTTTGCTATGAGTCGGAACCAACTTGAAGGCACTTAACAACAACAACAATGTATATAACATTTTTGACAGATAAGACGTTTCTCAGTATAATAAAAATACAGTAGATGAGAATGTTATAGCCTTCCTTCCTATAGCTATGTTGGATGTATTTTAGCATCCAACAACTCTGTTCTCTACATCTGAAATTATCAGAGAAACATGGGCTACCACAGCAAACTAAAGCATATCAAGACAAGGATACCAGAGGCTCTGCTCTTGCCACAGATGCATTCAATATGCAAGGAAGAGTCAAACTTCGTATTCCTAATATAATTCTTGTTTCAACAAATTAAAATTTTCCCTTTGTTTAACCTGAAGTCAGAAGGAACAGCTGGCAGGTAAAATTAGTATGGAAAATTGGATGTAGTTTCTGTCCATGATTTAAGTCTTCTCTGCATTATTTGTTTGTCTTTTTCCTTTAAACTTTAAAAAACTCTCTTCCAGTCTTTCTCCTGACCTATTATTCTACTATTTAAGTTATGGAAAACTGAACTAATTAGCTACTTTTAAATGCAAAATTCATTCTAAAAGAG
>NW_006408530.1:16937419-16950609 GCF_000296735.1 Chrysochloris asiatica
GTACAGGGTCACTATGAGTCGAAACTACTTCCATGGCACATAATCACCATCATACTTAAAAAATTGGTGAACATTCAAAAAATAACTGTGGACATAAGTTTTCAAAGTAGACCTTCTAAGTAGACTTAGCCAGATGATTTGCAATATATGCCCACGTTTCACCAATTATTTTCACCAATTATTACTGAATAATTAAAGTTATAGCAAGATTATGGCTTAATATACTCATGCATATTTTGCCTCATTTAGAAAGAAAAACAGAAATGCACATTCTTAGAATATTCTATAAGCATTCATTTCCCTTTTTGTTGTTGTTATTGTTAACTACCATAGGCTCTGACTCATAGGGACCCTCTATAGGGTTTCAAGAGGAGAGGCTGGTGAGCTTGAATCACCAATCTTGGGGTTCAAACTGACCTTGCAGTTCAGTGCTTTAACCCGTGGCACCACAACAGTACCCAATTAACCCTTTACCATTTTCATTCTTCTCCCTTAAGGAACATTAACCTCAGTCTTATTCTGTGTGTGAGTGTATAATTCAAACCTGACCAATCAAATCACTTCTGCCCCCTATCCACATTGTTTGGATTAGGAATAAGTGCATGATCTAATTTAGTCAAACACAGACAATGACATTAGGTTCTCATATTTTTTATTTAAAACATTTGAGAAAGGGGCACTTTTTTCAGTTGGAAATTCTGAGAAGATGGGATGTGAGCCTAGGGAGCTGTTGGCAGCCATTTACCCCCATAACTGGAGAACCTACGTAACAGTGGACACAGGACAGAGAGAAGCACAGCTAATGATGGAAAGGGACATAAGACTTAAGGGAAGAATTTAAGCTAAGTAGGACTATGCTCTTCAGATAAATGAACTGATGATTTTTTTCTGAAATTGATATTATCCACTTCTAACCTAATCTGCAGGACTTTGTGAAAAGGAAAGGAGAGGAGTAAGTTCATTATGAGTCTTCAGTTGTTGACATGAGTAAGAGTATAAGAGATTATATTTTCCTGAAATCTGGTCAAGACTAGAGATAGGAGTGCAGATTTGGTGAATGTTGGAGTGGTGGGTGAAGTCAGGGTAGAAAGTATACTTTGAACATTTCATGTGACTATGTCTGTGAAACATCCTAGAGGAAATGACTGTTAAGTTATTTTCAGATAGGTCTCTCTTTTGTAATACCTGGTGTTTCCATGTGCTGAGACTCAATACACTGGAAATAGGTTTGAATCCTGCAAAATGTTTGCTAGATGTGACTTGGTTATCCATCAGAATATATCCATGGTAACTGGACTGTCTAAGTAAATACCCAAGAGAATAAAAGGTGTCAAAATGTCTCAAAACATTCATTATGTTACCTCTCTAACATCAAATAGCTCAGGTAAAATAAGATAAGAACCTAAAATATCCATTGAACTTGATACTTATGGTTCATTAGTGTAAAGAATTGAAAAAGCAAGTTGGTTGTGTGTTGAGAAGCAAAGATGAATGTAGATCAGTCTTTTACAGTCTTGGTTGTTATGGAAAGAGTTAGATAGCCCTCTTCATTTAAATGTGTTTGGATGATGAAGTGGGATCAATATTTGACTCATAGCCCTTTGAGTTCAAAGGTGCTATTACCCAGAACAGTTCATTGAGCTCATGAGGAAGCTTACCATAGATGAAGAGGCAGTCATTAGAACAGAACAAGGGGCTACTAAATGGCTTAAAATCAGGAAAGTTGTTCACTTTTCACCATATTTATTCAGTCTGTACGCTGAGCAAATAATCCAAGGAGTTGGATTATACAAAGAAGAATGTGGCATCAAGATCTGAGGAAGATTAATTAACAATCTGCAATATTAAAATGAAACAGTCTTGCTTACAAGAAGTGAATATGTCTTGAAATACTTAGTAATGAAGACCAAAGACCACAGCTTTCAGTATAGACTGTACCTCAGTGTAAATTAAACAAAAATCCTCACAACTGGACAAATAAATAATATCTTGAAAAATGTAAAAAGGTCGAATTTGTCAAAAATTATATTTTTCTTGGATCCACAATCAGTGCTCATGGAAGCAGCAGTCAGGAAATCAAATGGCATATTGCATTAGGCTAATCTCCTGCAAAAGACCTCTTTAAAATGTTCAAGAGCAAAGATGTCAGTTTAAGGACTAAGGTGTGCCTGACCTGAGCCATGGTATTTTCAACTGTCTCATTTGCATATGAAAGTTGGACAATGAAAAGGAAGACCTTAGAAGAATCTATGCTGGAGAAGAATATTAAAAGTACCATCACTTTCAGAAGTATGAACAGAACTGTTTTGGAAGAAGTACCATTGGTTTGCTCCTTAGACGCTACGATGGTGAGAATTCATTGCTCATACTTTGAAAATGTAGTTAGGAAGAACCAGTACCTGGGCAAGGACCTCATGCTTCATTGGAAAGTGAACAAAAAAAAGGAAGACCTCCACAGAGAGGGACTGACACAGTGGCAGCAACAATGGGCTCAAACATAACAATTCAGAGAATGGGCTAGAACTGGGCAGTGTTTCACTCCCTGAGTCATAATTGACTCCACAATACCTAAAAACAACATTAACATTTTTACTTTTGCTGCTGAAATGGTTTCTATCACCATACTATTTAACACTTCTTATTAAGAGGTGGGAATAATGTCCAAGCAGATGGTTGTCAGTAAACTTTATGACTACAGCTATGGATTAGTGTCCAAATACAATACTAAAAACTTGGTACATTACATAGTTTCATGAATGTGACTGCCAAGATAAATCTGGCCTGGAAAATAATTTTGAGGATTTTTCTACTCTCACTTAAATCTTCTTTAGTATTTTAAGCTACAGATATTCTAGGAAATCCAAGACTGTGCATAAATAGACTATTACAATATTCATAGAATTCATCTTTAACTTTTTTGATAATATTACTTGAGGAGAAAAATTATTCCAATATAATACTCATGTAAACATCATCAGTATCATCCATCATGCTGCTTTACTTTCAGAAAAAATTAGAAACTATTGTAACTTATTATTCATTGTACCTCCACCACTAATCTGTCTGTTTGTTACACTGGGGTGACTTACATGTTGTTGTGATACTGAAAAGCTATGCCAGCATATTTGAAACAACAGCAGGGTCACCCATGGTGGATAGATTTCAGTGGAATTTCTAGATTAAATCAGACTAGGAAGAAATCCTGGTGTGTAACTGTAGGATAGGCATTGAACTATTAACCACAAGGTTGGTGGTTCAAAACTACCAGACACTCCTCAGGAAACTTATAGAGGGTTGTTATAAGTTGGGACCTATTCAATGACACAACAGCAAGAAATAAAGAGAGGCAGGCTACTTTTGAATGTTTAACCACTATAAATCTTATGAATATAAAAGAAACACTGTCAGATATAGTGCTGGAAGATGAAAACAATATTAATAGCACAAGAATATTTTCAGATATAGTGCTGTAAGATAAGCCCCTCAGGTTGGAAAACACTCAAAATATGACAGAGGAAGAGCTACCTCCTCAAAGCAGAGTTGACCGTGATGACATAAATATAGTTTTGGGGGCCTTTATTGACTGATGGGGCACAATTCAACATGAGGAGAGACAGCTGTAAATATCCATCAGAACATGGAATGTAGGAAATACGACTCTAGGAAAATTGAAACTTGTTAAAAATAAAAATAAATGTAATACATAAAGGTAGATATCTTAGACATTGGTAAGCTGAAGTGAACTTGCACTGGCTATTTTGAATCTGACAATCATATGGTTTACTACGCCAAAAATGCCCAGTTTAAAAAGTATGGTATCATATTCATCATGAAAAAGAACTTTTCATGATCTGTCTTAAAGAACAATGTTGTATGTAATAGGATAATATCCATACATGTACAAAGAAGACAAGTTAATACTATCATTATTCAAATATACAAACTCACCACTAAAGCCAGTAATAATAAAAATTGAAGAATTATATCAATTTGTGCAGTCTTAAATTGATCAAGCTTACATCCAGATGCATTGGTAACTACTGATGATTGGAATTCAAAGGTTGGAAACAAAAAGAAAGGAACAGTAGTTGGAAAATATGGCCTTTATGACAGAAATGATGCTGGAGACCACATGAAAGAATTTTGCAAGACCAATGACTTATTTATTGCAGATACCGATTTTACACAATATAAAAGTCAAACTGCAAACATTGACCTCACTAGGTAGAATGCACATGAATCAAAATGACTACATCTGTGGGAAGAGATGGTGGAGAAGTTCAATATCATTAACAAAAACAAGGCCAGGGATTGACTGTGGTAAAGACCATCAATTACTTGTATGAAAGTTCAGGCTGAAACGGAAGAAAATCAAAACAAGTCCATAAGAACCAAAATATGACCTTGGCTATATCCCAAACGAATTTAGAAACCAATTCAAGAACAGATTTGATACATTAGACTCTAATGACCAAAGACCAGAAGAGTTGTGGGACATCATAGATGAAGAAAATGAAAGGTCATTCAAAAAGACCAAAACTGGTGTGAAGAGAGACTCTGAAACTTGCTCTTGAGCATGGAGAAGCTAAAGCAACTGGAAGAAATGATGATGTTAATGAACTGAACAGAAAATTTCAAAGCGGTTTGACTAGACAAAGAAAAGCATTATAATTAAATATACAAAGATCTGGAGTTAGGAAACCATAAGGGAAGAATAAACTAAGTATTTCTCAAGCTAAAATAGCTGAAGAAAAAATGTAAGCTTTGATTTGCAATATTGAAGAGTTCTATGGGCAAAATCAGAATGGACTAGATGGTGCTAAACAATGGCAACACGGGCAAAATACTGAATGATGCAGACAGTATCAAAACAAGATGAAACAAATACGGAGTCACTGTACCAAAAAGAATTGGTTGATTCTCAACCATTTCAAGAGGTATCATATGATCAAGAACCAATGGTACTGAAGGAAGACATCTAAACTGCCTGAAGGCAGTGATAAAAAAACAAGGCTCCAGGAATTGGAATATAAATTTAGATTGCTAACAAACTGATGCAGCACTGGTGGCACTCAATTTATGCCAAGAAATTTGGAAGACACCTACCTAGCCAACTGATTGGAAGAGATCCTTATTTGTATTCATTTCAATAAGAGGTGACCCAACAAAATCCTGACACCCTTGAACAATATCATTGTCATCACATGCAAGTAAAATTTTACTGAAGATAATCCAATAATGGTTGCAACAGTACATTGAAAGGGAACTGCCTGAAATTAAAGCCAGATTCAGAAGAGGATATAGAACTAGGGATATCATTGCTGAAATCAGATGGGCCTTTGCTGAAATGCCAGAAAGATATTTATCTGTGCTTTATTGATTATTCACAGGCTTTTGACTATATTGTTGTTGTTGTTAAGTACCATCGAATCGGCACCAATTCAAAGTGGTCCTATGCACAACAGAATGAAATGCTGAGGTCCTGAGCCAATCATGGCTATGTTTGAGCCCATTGCTGCTGCCACAGTGCCAAACCATCTCATAGATGGTCTTTCTCTTTTTCTCATGATATCCTGTTCCATGGACTGGCCACTCCTGATAATATGTCCAAAGTATAAGAGACGAAGTCTGGCCATCCTGGTTTCTATGGAGCATTCTGGCTATACTTCTTTCAACACAGATCTGTTTGTTCTTTGGGCAGTCCATGATACTTTTAATGCTTTTAATACTCAATTATTCTATGTTCTTCCTTATTCACTGTCCAAATTTCACATGCTTAATAGGTTATTGAAAATACTATGGCTTGGGTCAGGCATACGTTAGCCCTCAAACTGACATCTTTGCTCTTAAACACTTTAAAGAGATTTTGTGCAGCAGATTTGCCTAATGCAATATGTTGTTTGGTTTCTTAACTGCTGCTTCCATGAGTGTTTATGGTTGATCTGAGCAAAATGAAGTTTTTGACAACTTCAATCTTTATAACAACGATGGATTACATTGGGATGAATGAGCATTTGAGAGCACTTAATTGTGGTCTTGAGGAATCTGTACATGGACCAAGAGGCAGGCATTCAAACAGAACAAGGGGATGTTGACTGGTTTAAAATTAGGAAACGTGTGCACCAGGGTTATTATATCCTTTCACCATACTTATTTAATCTATATGCTGAGGAGAGAATCTGAGAAGCTGGGTTTTATGAAGAAAAACATGGCATCATGATTAGAGAAAGACTCCTTAATAGCCTGTGATATGAAGATGACACAACCTTGCTTACTGAGAACTAAGAAGATTTAAAATACTTACTGATGAGGATTAAAGACTTCAGTTCAGTTGCCTTCAGTATGGATTGTACATCAATGTAAAGAAAACAAAATTCTTCACAAGGCACCAATAAGTAACATCTTGACAAATGGAGAATAGATTGAAATTTTCAAAAGATTCCTTTTTTGCTTTGATCTACAATCAGCAATTATTGTGGAAATATTCATGAAATCGAAGGATGGATTTTTTAAGGCAAATCCAGGACACAAGACCTCTTTACAGTGTTAAAATCAAAGATATCAGTTTGAGGATTAAGGTGCATCTGACCCAACCCATGGTATTTTTGATGGGCTCATACGCATGTGAAAGTTGGACAATGAACAAGAAAGACAATAGAAAACTGATGGTGTTGTTGTTGTTGTTAAGTACCCTTGAGTGGATTCCTACCTATAGTGACCCTGTTTAGGGTTTCCGAGGAGCAGCTGGTGAGCTTGAACCGCCGACCTTGCAGTCAAATGGCTTTACAGTCTGATGCATTATCCACAGTGCAACACCAGAAGGTGAATAATAAAAGTTCAATGACTGTCAGAAGAACAAACAAATCTGTGTTGGAAGAAGTACAGCCAGAATTTTCCTTAGAAGCCTGGATGGTGAGATTTAGTCTCTCATATTTTCGCATTTTATCAGGAGGCACTAGTCTCTAGAGAAGGACATCATGTTTGGTAAATTGGAGGGTCAACGGAAAAAAGGAAGACCCCAACGAGATAGATTTGCACTGTGACAGCAGGAATGGACTCAATTGTAATAACAATTTGACGATGGTGTAAGAACGGGCAGGGCAGTATTTCATTGTACTTTGCATAGTGAGACTATGGGTTGGAACCAACCAACAACAACAATTTACTCTATGTTACTCACATATTAAAATAAATTTTAATTTGTAATAATTTCCCATTGTTTGACAGTACTTTTACTCAATCACCAAAGTAAGTAGTTGGGTATTCCATGCTTCTCCCTTCTTCTTTAAACATAGCCACTCCTCTTGTAAAAGACTTGTCAAAGACAAGTCATCTTTTATTGGGCACAAATCCTCACTGGATCCTCAGTTATTCCTGCAAACTGGAAAAGTAGCTGGAATCACAATCAATTGGCAACAAGGAATTTCTGTACACTGAGTATATATTTAAGTTATATTATCTTCAGTACAGTACAGTTGTAAATCTGTCAAATGTTTCATATTTCAGAAGGCTTACCTGAAAGATAGGAGTCTTGGTGTGACTCTGTAGGGTAAACCCTGTACTGTAAACTGCAATCTGGGCAATTCAAAACCACCAGGGACCATAGGACACCCTATGCAGGGTCACAGAATTGAAACAGACTTGACAACAACAACAAGAATAAACTGAAAGAAAAGCTGTCCCTCTAAATTTACTCAAAATTAAGATAAATCAGCACAGAGTGATATCCTTAAAGCATGCTTTATAATAACCCATTCATTCCTTTCCTGGGTAGTATTTTGCTTGGATGATGTCACTAGATAACACTGAGGGGCCCTATAGGAAACGTCCTGATGAAGTTGACTGCTCTATCAGTGATGAAGGTGTCCTATGGGTGATTTTCATCATGCTATACATTGCTGGTTTTATAAGGACTCTAGGGAGAAAATCTTTTTCTGGCTTTAACACCAGAAAAAGTCATTCTACTAGGCATTTGGCTTGTTTTTGTCTTCCGGGATCATCCCATTTTGGCTTTAAGCAGAACTAATATGTTGTTTAAGATACCTGGCGGCAAAGAGGTCAGAATGAGGTCAGGCTGTCTTCTCTGTAGTGAATTAGCTACATTCATTCATTATCTCCCAAGGCCTCATTAAAACAGCTTTAATGTGGTGACCATTTGATGGTAGACATAAGCTTTAATCTTGTGAATATCAAACCCACCTGGGTTACATTTCCTGTACGGACAGTTAGCAGAAGCAGGTTAATAAGATATTTTAACTTCCTAATCTGCAGCATTTGTGTGGGAACCAAACTCCCTAGTCACCTGAATTTGAACTCAAATGGTCTATATAGAGACCTAATTTATCATGTTCTGTCTTCAAATCTTAGATTTCTTCAGACACATTTAATCATCTGTTTAATTTTGCACCTTTTTTTTTCCCCCTCTGATATATTATTTTTCAGGTTACTCTTTAGGCCTGGATATGACCTATTTTTCTTCCTCTACTGACCTAGATTCAAATTTAAACACTGTGATATAGCTAATAAATCCCCATTAAGGTTGTATAAGGTGAAAGTTCAACCAGTGTATAACTCATCAATTCTCATGTAAAACTGAATGATCCTTGATATTAATAGCTTGGCAAGAGTGTCCTACAGGTCCTTAGGATTTTTGTGAAGAAAAGATTTTATTAGTCTGAGAGCATCCCACCTATTCTAGAATGTCCTGAGCATGTCTAGAATGTCTCATCACCTAGGACAAATCTCCCTTATCCTAACCTATCTCAAAATGTAAATTTTTCCCTGGATGTCTATGGGTAGTTCTAAGGTTACATGTATTTCTTGTACAAGCAATCCCCAGTTTTATGGACAAGATCCATTTCTAAATGTGTCTTTATGTCAAATCTGTAGGTAAGTTGGAGCAGGTGAATATGGTTCTGATTGATCCCTACTTTCCCTCTAGAAATGGCTTGAAATCGTTTCAATGATTTAAATGCTGCATGTGCAGCAAATGAAGGGGACTGTGATGAAGAATTTGTTGCAGGCAGGGGTTGGTTAAATCTTTTCAAAGTGAGGACAAATTTACATAACTTTAAAGGGCAAGTATGAGTTGTCCCTCAGATGTTCTTAACTCAGGGACTGCCTGTACTCGTTTTCTTTTGTGTGTTTTTTTTCTTTGAGACTGGACATTAAAAGAGAAAGTCTCTGTTTGTGTTTGGGCTGTTAGAGGTTAGGAAAAGTGGGACATTAAACCCCATAGGGAGCTTTTTTTTTTTTTTTTTTTTTTTTCCTTTCCACTAGCAATAGAGAGTATTACAATGATTTACAGAGACACGTTGAAAGTAAATTATGTTGTAAACGCCTGTCCCTCGGGCCAGCTAAGAATCACTGGAAAAAAATGCAAAAAGTTTGAAATTCCCAACAGCAAAGGTTGACAGAAAAATATGGTTTTGTTTTTCTATGAGTAAAAGTAACTTTTATGTTGTATTTTCCCATGAGAAATTATAAACTTTCAAAGGAATTTTGGTCTCTTGCATGCACATATAAGAGCAATTTATCTGGTATTGCCCCAGCGAAAACACTCTTAAGACTTTAAAGCTGTTAGAACTGGGGCTGAGTTTCTTCAAGACCTCTACTTCTTATTTGTTCTTGCTGCTTCCTCTTGTCAAAACATTTACTCAGACTTCCAAGAGTTGCAAGTTGGCAACATGTTAATAATATGAAAATGCATTTGTGCAGACCATGTGGCTGCAATTTCGAATAAGTTCATCATTTATTTCATGAATTATGAATCCGTTACAGTAGCTATGGTGACACAGAAGCATATGAAGTAAATTAAATAAAAACTGGTCAATATAGGACATTGCTAGGGCTTGTGTCTTTATAGCTTTCTTGAAACTCACTCGGGCCCTTATTGTTGTTTAGTGCTGTTAAGTTGGTTCTGACTCATAGCGACCCTGTATAGGATTTCCGAGGAGCAACTGGTAGCTTTGAACTGCTGATCTTTCATTTCAAATTGACCAGTGCTTGTCCTACAACTCCACACCTGGACTCCTACCTACTACTTTCCCCCTCTGTGGTACTGCAGGATAATGCACTGGACTGAATGGTCAGTTTGAACATCAAGGTTGGCAGTTCAAACTCACCAGGCATTCCTTCAAAATTCTATGTAGGGTCGCTATTGGTCAGAATCGTTTCAACGGCACTTAACGAGTGAACAGAAGTGATAGAAATCCTAGGTAGGCAATTTAAATCATCCAAGTAGATTGTGTCAATGTGAAAATTTATTCCTGAAATATAAAGATCTTCATTAATCTCCTTTTCTCTACTTCAATATAATTAGCAATACTTAAAATGATTAATACTAGAAATTTACATTCTTTTTTTCATAATATGATAAGAAGAATAAATAAAGATCCCCCAAACTGCTATTTAGCCTTCTCTGCTTTGAACATTCACATCATGAAAATCTTTTGCAATGTCATTTAGTATTGGCTTGGTTTGACATTACTGCTCCACCCCTTCTGTCAGAACTTCTCCTTTGCCAAAGGTCCACATTTTCTCTTGTGTTTATAAACCCTTCCTTGTCAAAATACCAAATCATCTGTTTCACCTGGCCTGACAATTATTCAAGGAACGTCATTTCTGGGACTATGCACAGACATGGCAATTCTGCCCTCTCTACACTGTCATGTCAGCATTTGCATCAAAACTCAAAAGTGGTATGAATGCCTTTCTTCTCTACTTCATTGTAACTGAGCACTTTATCTTTCAGGAATTACATTCCCTTTGGGCATCACAAAAATATTGCCACAAAACTTTCAACAAAACTTAAGGAAGCTATGCACCTTATAAAATGCATGTAACTAAAAGGAACCACAGTATTCATTCACTACATGAACTACACAATGACAGGAATGAATAGAACAAACAGTAAGCCAATATCATCCTCATTTTCTCATGCTCTGCTAGACATACACAGAAACTCGGCTGCTATGCATTATTTCTTTCCCACCCCTTCATTTTCTCAGCCTGTGATAGACATATCCTTATTTATGGATTAACAAGTATGGAGATAATGTCACTTCCTGACATAAATGACAACGTTAACGCACCTTTGCTCTTTGAGAGGTCTATTTAGACAAAAAAATAGAAATCCCCATGAAAGGCATCAGATTGAGTGTTGGCTAAACAGAGCTATTTAATTAAAATATCAGAGTAATATGTTTCTTGGTAAAAATAAGCCATAAAGCCAGTGCTTCATTTGAAAAAGGCTATGGGAAGATATTGCAAACTACTTTGAATCTTTGAATCATGTAACGTAAACTCATGCAACATATACAAATACATATGGATTAGTTGTAATTCTACTTTATGTTTAAAACTTGAAGTATTGTCTTATAACTTATAAAGTACTTTAAAATATTTTTAAATTAAATCTCTGCTAAAGTTCTATTGTACAGTAACGATAGATATAAGCTCAATTTTACTGATGAAAACCTAGTAAAACTACTTCTATGGGGTGCAAGGCCTGGGGCACTATCAGAATGCCCCTGAGCATGTCTGATCAATAAAAACTGTCCCCCTTAATGTCTTCACTAATCATTAGTAATGGAGTGATTTTTTTATTTTTATTTTTACATTTGAATTTTCTTGATGTTGGATCATGACTGATACAAATCTACTAAGTATATTTTCCTCAAAGTTTAAATGTTGTGTAGAAAGCATCGGCCACTTTTATAGTAAATTACAATTTGGTGTTTGAATTACAGTTAGGTGTATAGATCTATTTCTTGATATTTGTGTCCTATTTTGCTTACCTAATAGTTCAAGTTTTTTTTTTCCTTAATTAAAAAAATAGACAAAAAATTTTTTTAATGGAAAAGCAGAGTAATAACTAAGAAAATGTTGTGATGATTTCAAATACCAAACTAGAAAACAAACAAATAAACAAAACAGAAGCACTATCAAAATGCTGAAATATAGTGTCTTTTTCTAATTCCATGACATATATAAAACTGAGATTCAATGTAAGATTCAATTTAGTGATTCTCTAGCATAAATGGATATATGAAGGGACTTGGAAAAAAATCAAGGAAAAATTTCTTTATCTTTTAATTCCATTTTTCAATGAAATATTCTAAGATCTCTCATATCAATGAATACCCCTTACATATCCTTAGCAGACTATCATTCATTTTCTAGATTATTCTTCTCAGCAATGGAGAGACAATTATTCACTATTTTCCTCTGTGAAATGGGAATAATACCAATTCATACCACTTAAGTTTGCTCTGAAGACAAAATTGAAAATTCTACCTGGAGTGTTGAGAAAAGTCCTTAGTTGCCTTACCAGAGTCTAATCTATTTCCTGACTCTATCTCTATTTCTTAATATTTGTGTCTTGTTTTGTTACCTAATGGTTCAAGTTTTTCCTTAGTTAAAAAATAGGCAAAAGTTTTTTTTTTTGTTGTTGTTGTTTTAATGGAATAGTAGAGTAATAATTTAAAAAAGTATCATGATGATTTCAAGTACCAAACTAGAAAAAAACAAACAAACACTCCATTTCATCACTTCATCACTTCCTCTGAACTTCAACTTTCCAGAACTGATCACAAAAACTATTGTTTTTTGTGGTGTGGCTCTGTGGGTTAATGCACTGGATTGCAAAGTCACCTTGATTCACAAAGTCGGTGGTTCAAGCTCACCACCATTTCTTTGGAAACCTATACAAGGCCACTATGGGTCAAAACCAACACAACAGCACTTGAATAAGGACATAGCCACAGAGGGCTAGAGCTGAGAATGAAGCATTCAGCTGATATGAAGTGGGGGAGATGTACAAGAACACCCAAACTTGCAGATAGTACCCATTTGACCTAGCCTTGATTGCTTGATAATCAGAACTTGACTAGAGGAAGATAAAAAAAAATTTAAAAAAATTGGGGGGGTGGTAAAGGAAAAGAGGGCAAATTGCTACAATTTGATGAACTACAATTTCATGGAGTAGTAGCTCAAAATACCAACAGAGAGGGAAGGAGTCTTTACATCAATTATCAATGCTATCCCCTCTGTATACAGGGTAGATAGGGACAGGCAACTTAGACATTGGCTATGTAAAATGAGGGGACAATAAAGGCATGGAGTGACTGGCTTACAAGGTTACAAGTTTAAGAGTGTGTGGGGGAAGATAGAGTCCCCACTGAATAGTT
>NW_006408530.1:16950956-16967707 GCF_000296735.1 Chrysochloris asiatica
TTTAAATTATTATATATGCCTGACTGTTTAAAAAAAAAAAAAAAAGAGCTAAAATGAATAGAGAGAAATACTGTGAATTGATGGTAAATGGAGGGGATTATAATCATTGTAATGAAACAAAGTCTACGATTTGTTGAATGTAAAACTGATGATCTGCCCTGTGAAGTTTCTCTCAATTCACAATAAAAACTTAAAAAAAAAGAAAAAAATTAGCAGAGGTTATCCCCTCTGTATACAAGATTGATAGGGATGAGCAATTTAGACATTGGCTACCTAAAATAAGGGGGCAATAAAGGCATGAAGTGACTGGCTTATAAGTTTTCAAGAGGGAGTTTAGTTTAAGTGTGTGCAGGGCAAGGTAGAATCCCCATTGAATAGTTTTGCTCTTGTCTAGACAGGTCCGGTGAAAAGATACAGGGATAAGATTCTTATGACTCAATAGTGAGTAATTGTTATCATGACTAATTGCAACTGTCATAATTGTAAAGGTAGAAGTTCTGTAACAAAAAAAGGGGAGTAGTTAATTTTACAGTGCAGGAACAGAGGACCCTAGGACCATCAAGGGAGAAGAGCATGAGTGGAACGTGGGACCCTATCTAGAGAAGCAGTGACCAGAGTTAGAGGCAGAGATGAGGACATGGAGAGATAGAGAGCAGCTGAGGACTCTAGACTATGAAAAGAGAAAGACTAAGTGCTGGAGGCCAAGAGACAGGCTTGCAGAATGTGCCCTTTGGTTGCTTAAATTATTCCTGAGTGTTTTTGTGTACAACCCCCCAAACAAACAAACAACCAAACTAAAAAACAGAGGGAATAGAAGTAACTACTGTTGAATGATGATGTGTGGAGGGGATTGTAATCATTGCAATGAAACAATGAATGTAAAACTCATGTTCGCCCATGTAAACTATCACAAAATTCACAATAAAAACTTTAAAAAAGGATTTAACCAAGGTTAATGGGAACTTGGAACTCTAGCGTGGGTTTAGATTGAGCTATCTCAGAAGAGGAGGGAACTAGGGATCTCACTACCAACAAGAAGAAAGAGCCAGAAGGGCAGCATATCTTTTGGACCTCGAGTTCCCGGTGCACTGAACCTCCTTGACCCAGGGACAGAAAGCAAAGGAGCAGCAGTAAGTAGCAAGAACTAAGACCAGAGCATGAGACAGAGTGATGGGCTTCTCAGTCCATGAGCAAGTAAAGCTCATGGGGCAAGAGGCATGCTTGCAAAGTGGGTTGCCTCCAGACATTTAATTTGGGGAGCTAGGTTTGCTGACTTACGAAGCTCGAGCCGAGTGTCTAGAGGCTGAGGCTATGGTTAAGTGGTGCGTCCTGTGGGCATTTATCAACAGACCTAAAAGATATTTTGCAGCATTGCCTGGCAGAGAGAGGATGGCCTGTGGGCACGCATGGGGAGAGACGATCCTGACTAGAAAAACTGTGCACTGAGCATTTCTGAATTATAACATGTTAACTCTCCTAATAAATCCTCTAACTGTAAAAAAAAAGTGTATCAAATGTTGAATGCTTGTTACGTGTGTTCTTGATAGCCATGCCTTTTGTTTTATTTCATATAGGATTATGTGGTAGAAAGAAATTTGCATTTGAAGTTAAAAACAAACAAACCAAATAAACAAAAACTTAGGTTTAGATCTAAATCTACTATTAGTCATACAATTTTGTGATTTTTTTTTTAAAGCTTGAATCTTAATCTTTTCATCAGTAAAATTGAGATTCTAATCTATCGTTACTGTACAATAGAACTTTAGCAGTGATTTAATTTAAAAAATATTTTAAAGTACTTTGTAAGTTATAAGACAATACTTCAAGTTTTAAACATAAAGTGGAATTACAACTAATACATATATATATATTTAATGAATAACTTGGAATGAAGGACAGAGATGTTTAAGTTCTCACTAGAGATTTCTCTCTAAATCCATTAACCTATTCTCCTCTGGTTCGATTGTTCTCTTGAGAGCTCTAACTTATTTTCTTCCTTGCTCTACAAGAGTAATAAGGGGCTGTTAATTAATTATACCTAAGGAGTCTTGGTGTGGTGCTACAGGTTAAGCACTGGACTGTTAACTGCAGTGTTGGTGGTTCAAACCCTCCAGCCACTCCTTGAAAGTCCTATACAGGGTCACTATGAGTCAGAACCGACTCTGATACTTCACAACAATAACAACAAAATGCCATTCCAATGGTAACATTTTTATTTGACCCACTTTCTTCCAGATACTTTTTATCTGGGCCCCTAGTTTCTATCATAGAAATTGTCAAATGAAATGTTAGGAACTCAGTTAGGGTTAGGGGTCAAATAAATCTGATGTGGAATCCTCAGCCACTCTCTGCCTATGTGACATTGAACAAGTTATTTATCTTTAAGTCTGACCTTTTTCATTTTTAAAATACTGACCTCCTCCTGGAGCCCTGGTGGAGGAGTCCATAAGCACTAGACTGCTAGCCACAAGGTCAATTGTTCAAACCCACCAGCTCTTCCTCATCACTTTGAGTTGGAACCAACTTGATGACACTTAGCCAGTCCTCCTCTTGATCCCCACTTGCATTTCACAAACATATTATTGTTTTTTTAGAATTGGCATAAAGGTTACCAATGTTTAGGTAATAAAGTATTGAGACATGTGCTAGGTATGCATACAATTTTTACTTTAAAAGTCATGGTGAAAAGACAGAGGACAGGGAAATAAAGTCATGATTGAACTCAAAACCTCATATGGTTATTCTAAGCTTTTTACATAAATGGATTGGGCTAATTGCAATGCCTTGAGATAGTGTATAATATCAGATGGAAATCAAGAAATGCTGTGTGTGGCATTCCCCCAATCTAAGAAGTATCTCAAAATGCAAATGAAGTTAATTGTTCATCACTCTGTTAGGGAGTCTACAAGTATCATAAGTTGTTTTACTGGACTTCATAGAGACTTCAGTAACAACATAAGAAGCATAAGCAAATGCTTAAACTATGTAAAATTTTACTGAAATCTTATTAACTGGACAACCTTGGAATCTTTGTCCTCTTTATTTTTTATCTTTATTTCTTCCACTACACATAGATATGTTTGCTTTTGGAAAACCAACTTAACATTGGTGACCTTAATGTTTACCTGGAAATCCCATAAAATGCCTCCTTTTGGTATTTTTTACCTCTTAGACCCATATGCCCAATGTAAGCGCTGAGAAACTACTAGCCACATGCTTCTCCTATTCTCCAGGAAAAACAGGTAGCTTCATATCAATCATCGCAATTTTAAATTGGCTAATAAGCAATATGCTTAATATGCTGAAAACTGACTTAAAGATCATAAATTGATAATTATAAGAAACACTTTCTCTTTCTCTTTCTATCTCACACTCTCACTGACAACCATTATAGCATTTCATGTATTCTGTTGCTTTAGTTAATATCTATTTTGTTTCCTCAGGAAGAAATGCCAATGGACTGAGAGATTTGAAATTAAATAAAACAGCTAGGTCTTGTATTCCCCTCTTTTTAATTGGTATGGGCATTCTCTTCCACTTGGTGATGTTGACTCAATGCTTTCCCAGTTGAAAATAAGTTAACTGCTGTAACTGTTCACATAAGGAAAAAAAAATAAAAGTTAATGGTTGCCCCTTAGGGATACAATGCATTAAAATCACATCTTCTGACAGAGATCTTCTCCCTAATACAATCATATTCTTATTCCAAAAAATATGTATTTGTTTATTTGGTTATTTTTTTTTTTTGCCTTCAATGATTTTCACAGACTTCATCTTACTCTGTACGTTGTGTATATATTTTTATAAACTTGTTCTAGATTTTTGCATGGATCTTTGTTGATATTTCCTACAATCATATTTTAACATGATCTTTATGAATTACTTATATAAGAAGTGATATATCAAATAGTTTCTTTAGATTTTTTTTCTTCATTTTGTGCTCATTTTTATATTTAGGATTAAATAGAGGTTCTTCTTTAGTAGCTTTAGCCATGAGAGCACATTTATATTTTCTACCAACATTAAAAAATTTTCTTCTTAAGGAAAACAGTGTATTTTCTCTGTTGTTAGAAATTCAAAGAAAAAGTATTTAAATGTCCTGAAATTATTACTATATTCATCTTATCAACAACTTCGTTGATAGTTAGAAATTGGACATAATCAACAATGACCCTTATTCCTTTACTGGCTGGGAGTGAGAACTTTCCAGAGGATTGGTAAGAATCTTAAGATGTTCTGCTTATAAATAGATGTTAGATGTTCAGGATATGTATAGACAGTTTGGGTACTTTATTATAATTATATGTAACTAATACCATATATCCATGTCAAATAATGGTCATGAGTGTTCTCTTTCTGGGAATTAAGATGCTTATTCAGTTTACTCTCAAAGTATCATTTTTATTGTTGTTGTTGTTGTTATGTGCCGTGGAGTCAGTTCTGACTCATAGAGACCCTGTACAGGATTTCCAAGGCTATAAAGCTTTACAGGATCAGAAAGCCTCATCTTTGTCCCATGGAACAGCTGGTAGTTTCGAACTGCTGACTGTGAGATTAGCAGCCCGATTTGTAACCATTACACACCAGAGCTCCTTATCACTTTTATTACTATATGCTGAATCTTCATCTAATTCATTTTCTCTGAGCTTCCCCAGTGCTCAAAGTTATTTCTGCACTCAGTTCTGCTTCCTCTCACTTGTGTAGCTCTCCTGGTAATTAATGTACTGGTTGTGTTCCATGCAATAGTTCAATGTACTCAAGTTTTAGCTGGAGTGAAGTAATTACATTGATTTTCTCTTGCAAATGAATCTAAAGGTCCTTATTTCAAACCTAAACACTTCTCTCCAACAAGCTGTACTCTTAAACACACACACACACACACACACATATACACCTATCTCTCAAATATTCAATTTAATGTAGAAATAATACAATTTGTTGAAAGAATGAATTATAAATCTCAAATGTAGAGAACCCCATTAATAATAAATATTTTACATCACTTTACACTTCACTAACCATAGTCACATATTTGATACATTTTTGGAAGCTCGGGTTAGTAAAGTGAAGTGCTCAAAGTCACAAGGTAGTTGGTGATAAATCAGAATGCTTGGATAAATCACATTGATTCACATAGAAAATTAGACCAAGATGAACTTCAAAGATCATTTCCTCAAGTCCATCATTTTATAAAGAAGAAAATGGTCACATGCTGTCATTTGGAATGGAAATTCCAGTCCATTAACCTTCCTTACCACATCACTTTTCATTCAGGTTTTTAAATATGGAATGTAGATATTTTTAAACCATGCAGATAAAACATGCACTGAATAATTGCCACACCTCCTCAAGAAGTGGAAGTAGACGTGAGAATATATTTTCTAGTGATGATTACCTAATCAGCAACAATGAGGATTTAGAAGTTCCCTGAGAATTCTATGGTGATGGTGATGGTGGGGTGCCATGTAGTTGGTTCAGACTCATACCGACCTGAGGCTGTAAATCTTTATGGGAACAGAAAGCCTCATCTTTCTCCCATGGAATGGCTGGCTGGTAGTTTCAAACTGCTGACCTTCAGGATAGCAGCTCAACTCGTAACCACTATGCTACCAGAGCTCCTTGAGAATTTCATAGATCAATAAATATTTCAATCAAACATTCATTACCAACTCCCAACCTGCGCCACTAACTCATAACCAGAAGAACTTCTCTAAACCTTCCATTGCACATAGCCAATATAAATAGGTATGTTATAAAAAAAAGAGAATGAAATCTCCTTAGAAATTATAAATGAAGTTCCATGATGATCCAAGCAATATATGTATAAACAGGGCACTATTATAAATGATTCTAAGTATATTGTTGTATTCATAACTCCTAGATAATGTAATTATGACAGAAGTGGCTTTTTCTTTCATTTTCATGATGCTGTATATTGCCAGAAAGCTGTATTATTTATCTTTAAGCAATGCACTTCTTGGACTCCATGTGATTAGTTTGTAACATCACCTAGAACAATGGTGCTTCAATTGGCCAAGGCTTAAATCTAGTGGTTGCTCTTAACAGTTATTTACAACCTGTGCTCTATCAGTCCCACAAAGATAAAATATGAATGCCAAGCCAGAATGACAGAAATGGAGAAAAAGCCCATTCCCCGCCTTCAGCATGATTTGTGAT
Source organism: Chrysochloris asiatica (assembly GCF_000296735.1). Taxonomy (NCBI): domain Eukaryota; kingdom Metazoa; phylum Chordata; class Mammalia; order Afrosoricida; family Chrysochloridae; genus Chrysochloris; species Chrysochloris asiatica. The sequence continues at coordinate 16,957,134 of NW_006408530.1, forward strand.
ATTTACTGACTAACCAAACACTACTTTGGGATCAGACCCAAATAGCCTTTCAAGACTGGAGTGGTGACAACTGGCAGCAATTAGTGTGGTACCAAAGTATGCACAGTATTTGCAGTGTCATAGAACAGAGCTGATTCCAAAGGGGAAAGGCAACACCACTTTACAAAGTAGATTGGAGGATGATGTGGGCACAATCCATCGTCCTGGGTATAAGAGGAAACTCAGAAATGTCATAAACCCCTCTTTGATCTGTTGTCGCTACTGTTGGTTGTATGGAAAATTAACATATTTAATTAACTGTCTGACCAAAGCAGCTGTTACCTTATATAAAATCTTGAACATTGATGTCTGGCTTATCTCACTAGATGTTTGAATATGCCAGTGGCATAAGACTGATGATATTTTTATACTACATGGCCCAGCATGACTCCTCTAGCAATAGGCTCAAGTCAAGATCTTCTTTAAATTCTTCATGGAGAATATTGATGCTCCAGCCAAAATTGTTTAATAATGCCCTATGTCAGATCAGCCAACAGGAAGCTCCATGCACAACAAATACATTCTGGCCAATCCAACCATTCCCAACATCCAAAAATTCCCCTGCTGCATAGTCCCTGGCGAACTCAGGCTGGCATCTTTATTCTTCATCATCAGGATGCTATTTTATTCACAATTTATTTCTCTTACTTATGAAAGATGATTATTTGCCTTCTATATAATTTTTTTCAAAATAAAAAAACCTCCTTGGCAGCAATTTTTCCAAATGGAATGAAATGTCTCCAAGTCAGAAGTTACTTTCATTAGTTTGCTAAGTTGGTCTAAAGCTATTATGGAGATCTTTCAAAATAAATTAATGCATCTAATTTCTTATGGTACGTGGATTGGTTTAAAGGAATTCTAAGAGATGGGGTTGAGGGACAGTGGAAGGTGGCTTTTCTAGCCATTGAAAAATGCTTCCTTTACTTGGTTTGTTATTTCAACCATTTATGAGAGACTAAGAATCAAGCTTTTTCTATTTTGGATAGCTTGAGCTATGAAGTGATGAGTTTATCTCTAGAAAAGATGGAGGCCAGAGTTTTCAATACTTTTCTTGGAGGAATGGGGTAACAGTGGTTATCTTGATTGCCTGTGCTGCTCTTTTTCTGAACAAATTGACTTTGCCATTGAATGTGTCTTCCTCATCGTACCTTTACTACTGGATACACTTAATATTTCCTTTTGTGCCATTTCTGAAATTCTTGGAAAGTCTTGCAAAGTCTGCAGTTTGGTTAGTACCATATGTAACTTACAAACAGTTTGCTAGTTCAGCAAATGAAGGGCTCAAAATTCTGTTTAGAAAGGTCTCTCTAAAAACTATGGGGCGGGGGAGTTAGCCAGCAAGGATTTCTCTTCATGGCTTGTGTTATTGTATTTTAACCTACAAACTGACATATGTGCTTGTGAAAAAAACAACATTATTTCCTAAAATATAAAACTAAAGAAACGCTGTATAAATGATAAGAATAGTCTTCTTCTAATTCTTAGTGAGCATATAATAAATTGTATGTATATTTACTCACACATTTTCCTTATTGTGTCAAAATTCCAGAATAAAAATTACGAGGGTTAAAGGTCACAATGGTGATTGGTATCTTTTACACATATCATCCATGTTTATACTTAACAACAACATACACACATACACATACACATATATATATATACATACAAGCATACATATTTTTGTTAAGTGCCTTCAGATCAGTTCCAACTTATAGTTACCCTGTATACAGGGTTTCTGAGGATCAACTGGTGGGTTTGAACCACTGACCTTACAGTTAGAAGTCTAGTGCACATTGTACAGCATTAAACCAAAAACCATAACTATCTATCTAGCTACATAAATTTCTACATATGTTTTTGCTGTTGAGTACTCTTGAGTCAGTTCCTACTCATAGCAACCCTGAGTAGTTTCCAAGGTTTAGCTGGTGGGTTTGAACCACTGACCTTGCAGTTTGCAATCCAATGCTTCTTCTTTTACAGCATCAAAGTAGGAATATATATATATATATACACACACACACACACACATACATGTATATACTGAATGCAAACCACAAGGTTGGTAGTTCAAGCTCACTGGCTGTTCCTCAGAAACCCTATATAGGGTGGTTATGAGTAGGAACCGACTTCACAACACTTAACATTACAGCACTTAACAACTATAGTTATTGTTAAGTGCCTTTGAGTTGATTCTGACCCATAATGACCCTGTATAATGTTTCCAAGGAGCAATTGGTGAGCTTGAACCACTGACTTTGCAGTTCAAATGGACTTCGCAGTCCAACGCATTAACAAACAGTGCCACACTAGGACAGGTCGAGAAGAGAAAGTCAAATATAACGAAATGTGCAAAGAACTTAGGTTAGAAAACCAGAAGGGAAACATATGCTCAGCATTTTTCAAGCTAAGTGAACTGAAGAAAAAGTTCAAACTTCGACTTGTGGTATTGAAGCATTCCATGGGCAAAATATAGAATGATTCAGAGAGCATCAAAAGAAGATGGAAGGAACACACAGGGTCACTGTACCAAAAAGCAATGGTCAATGTTCAACCATTTCAAGAGGTAGCAAGCATATGGTCAAGAGCCAATGATACTGGAAGAAGAAGTTCAAGGTGCATTGAAGGAATTGGCAAAGAATTGGCACCAGGACTTGATGGAATACAAATTGAAATCTTTCAACAAACTGATGAAGCACTAGAGGTACTCACTCATCTATACCAAGACATTTGGAATAATGGATAATATCATTGATAGTCCATGTGAGTAAAGTTTGACTAAAGGTATAACAAAAATTGCTGCAAGCATACATTGACAGAGAATGTCCAGAGGTTCAAGCTGGTTTCAGAAGAGGACATGAAATGAGGGATATAACTGCTGATGTCAGATGGATCTTGACTGAAAGCAGAGAATACCAGAAACACGTTTACCTGTACTCTATTGACTACACAAAGTCTTTTGATTGTGTGAATCATGACAAGTTATGGACAACACTGTGAAGTATGAGTATTCCTTAACACTTAATTGTGCCCATGGGGAATCTGTACATGGACCAAGAGGTAGTTGTTCGAACAGACATGGGAACACTGAATTGTTTAAAATTAAGAAAGGTGTGCAACAGGGTTATATTCTTTCACCATACTTATTCCATTTGTATGCTGAGCAAATATTCTGATAAACTGGATTACATGAAGAAAAATGAGGCATCAGAATTGGAAGAAGACTCATTAACAACCTGCTATATGTAGATGATACAACTTGCTTGCTGAATGCAAAGAGGACTTAAAATATTTACTGATGAAGATCAACACAGCCTTTGGTATGGGTTGCATCTCAATGTAAAGGAAAAAAAAATCCTTACTACTGAACCAATAAACAATATCTATATCAACAAAGAAAATATTGAACTTTTCAAAAACGTCATTTTGCCCTGATCAACCATCAACACTCATGAAGGCAGCATTCAAGAAATCAAGTGATGTATTGCATTAAACACATCTGCTGCACAAGACCTCTTTAAAGTGTTCAAAAGCAAAGATATAAGTTTGAGGGGTATGATGCACTTGACCCAAGGTTATTTTCAATAACCTCATATGTATGTGAAAATTGAACAATGAATAAGGAAGACCGTAGACGAATTTAAGCATTGAGTTATGTTGTTGGAGGAGAATATTAGAAGTACCATGGACTGCCAAAACAACAAACAGATCTATTTTGGAAAAAGTACAGCCAGCATTCTCCTTGAAAGCCAGAATGGCCAGACTTTTTCAGACATACTTTGTCAGACATATTAGGAGGGACCAGTCATCAGAGAAGGATATCATGTTTGGTAAAGTTGAAGGTTGGAGAAAAAGAGGAAGATTTCCAATGAGATGGGTTGGCACAGTGGCAGCAGCAATGGGCTTGGGCATGGCAATGATTGTGAGGTTGGCCCAGGACTGGTCAGTGTTTCGTTTTGTTGTGCATAGGGTGTCTATGAGTCTGAACTGACTTGATGGTATCTAATAAGAACAATACATAAACAGACGTTTTTGGAAACAAAATTTGGACCATTACTCGAAGCAAGTTTAAAGCTTTCTTAAAAAAAATAAATTACTGGTAATGAGACATGGATTCATACTACGAACCTGAGAGTAAACAGCAGAGTATGGAATGGAAACATCTTCAACTGTCAATCAAGAAAATGTTCAAAAGTCCACCATCTGTGGAAAATTGACACTTACAGTTTTCTCATATTCTCAACTCTAGTTGTGGAATGCTATCAGAAAGAAGATTCACTGATCCACAGTGTTTGTTACAGTGAGATGCTCATTAAAGAACTGAAGCCTAAATTTAGGATTAAATGCAGAGGGCTGCTATCCAAGGGCATTGTGATCTTGCATGACAGTGGTCTACACACCACTGCCCACACTGTTGACACTCTGCAAAAACTTCATTTTGAGATATTAAAGTATCCTCCCTATAGTCCTGATCTTGCTCCATCAGATAGTCACCATTTGGTCCCCTAAAAACAGTCCTTGAAGGATTTAGATTCACCTCTGATGAAGACGTAAAGAAAACAGTGCATTTATGGTTCAAAACAAAGCTCAGAATAAAACTTACAGAAAAAAAAAAAAAAGGAATACAAAGGATTGTTGACAAAGTATATTGAAAAGCAAGGGGATTATGTTGAAAAATGATGTGTTTGTCTTCTCTATAAGTTTATTAAAATAAATTCTACAGTCAGAGTGCAGATAATGTTGGACTTACCATAATATGTGAATATATGTATATATATAAACATGTATCTTTTATACATGTCCTATACATTTATGTATATATATTGTTGTTAAGTACCTTAAAGTCGGTTCTGACTCAGTGATCCTTTGTATAGGGTTTTCAAAGCAGTAATCTGCAGGAACATAAAAGCCTTATCTCTCTATCCCTCACAAATCTTTGCTGGAGCAGAAAGCTTCATTTTTCTCTCTCATAGTGGCTGGTGGGCTCCAACTACTGACCTTGTGATTTGAAGTCCTATGCTTATCCTACAGAGCCACTGCATTCTCATTAGCATATACATTGTTGTTGTTGTTAAGTGCCTCTGAGTCGGTTCTGACCCATAACAACCCTGAGCAGGGTTTCTGAGGCTGTAAATCTTTACGGGAGCAGAAAGCCTCATCTTTCTCCCGTGGAGCAGCTGGTGTATAAATTATGTACATATGTGTAATTATATGTATTGTTGTTGTTAAGTGCCATCGAGTCGATTCCGACCCATAGCGACCCTGTACAGGGTTTCCAAGGGAGTAGAAAGCCTCATTTTTCTCCCGCGGAGCGGCTGATAGTTTCAAACCGCCTACCTTAAGGTTTGCAGCCCGATTCGTAACCACTACGCTACCAGAGTTCCTTAATTATATGTATACAGATGATATATTTCTATGTAGAGTTACACATTGTAGGAAGAAAATTATCATTCAAGACTATATTATTAAGCCAAATAGAACAACATCACATGAGTAAGAGCAGCTACAAACTTACAGAGCACTTAACGTTAGAGGTCCTAAGGATCTCTACTGTTATATTTAATTCGGAATAAGTTGCTCTGTTCACCAGGTAATATCCTCTCTGTTACTCTATAAATGTAGAGCACAGAGACTCTGTATGATAAACACTTGACTGCTAACCAAAGGACAGTAGTTCAAGCCTACCAGAAGTTCTATGGGAGACAGATGAGCCTTTCAGCTCCAGCAAAGATTTACAGTCTCAGAAACCCCTATACATGGTTGTTTTGAGTTGGAACCAATTTGGCAGCTCTTAACAACCACAATCCTGAATAAAATGTTATTTTGACTGAACACCAGAATACTTACTGTTAAATTCATGTTATATAATTCACCAAATGTACTAAACAAATATCTGCTGAGTGCTGAGGAGAAAGAGAAGAATGAACAATGTGTACAAGTTGCCTCCACCCATGGCCCCTGGACATTCTGGAGAAGCTTGCTGATCCCGAATTCCATCCTCACTGCAACCTGAGACTCAGGGTTCTCCTGATGAGCCTTCCGAGCCCTCACCCTCACCCTCCACACTCTTCTACTACAACATGCAGCGCTGGAAATGCATTCACCAGAGTGGAAGGCGGCATCTCATCGGAACTATCTCTGCTACTCGGAAAGCATGAAGATCCTATGGGAGATGTATGACCCACAGTGATGTTTCCCTGTCTCCCTATCGCAATAAAAATGCCACCTTTGCCCTTGAAAAAAAAAAAAAATGTATGTCTTCAAGGCACTTGCAGCAAAGAATATATAGCAGTAACTGGAACTGGAAGGAGGTCCCTTTAGAGATTTTATTATTATTAAAAAGGAAATTATGTAGCTAGATTGAATATAATTAAGTAAACATTGAAACTATTGATAATATAGTGAGATTCTCAAAATCTGTAATCTATTGTTACCCATTGTACCTGGACGATATTCTGTTAAGGGGTTTATGCACAGTCTGTCCTGCATTCCTCAAAAATGACAAGTGAGGTATCGACTAATATAATCAACATTGAATAGATCAGAATATAAGGAGAGAGTTTAATTGCCAAAATAAATTGAAACCTATAAATAACAGAGAGATTTATCAATCTTGGTTTTCCTGAAAATTTACCATGCATTGAACTACTACATGGTTCTTCCTGTCTAATGAACTGAGAAGAGTTCTTAGTTTGTTTTGATCTGCTTTAAATAGTATTTCTTTTCTTCATAAATTCTGTCACTTCTGAACTGACACATCCTGTGCTAATCTGCTTTATTTGTATGAAGGTTTCTATTACTGTTATTAGAAATTGCTTGAACTCAGGTATGTAATTGCTAACTCTCCTGCTCTTAACTATATTTAAAAGAGATTGCTTTCCTCAAATCCACTTTGCTAGGTATTCATCACTTCTTCTACCTTTATGGCCAAACCACTTTCTTTCTGTTTCCTGCCTCTGCTTGAGCTTTGGGAGAGAGTTTTCATGGATTTGGGCAGGATCTAAGGATTAGAGGATAAAACTCCATACTATTATTTCAAGTACCTTTATACATATAAATCTTCTTGCCCTTGTATTACTTTCCAAGAGAATAGACACTCTGTTTTTTCATTAGTTTATTCACAAATCCCTGCATGTATTAGGCCACAGATAAATATATGTTGAATGTTAAAGAAATTGTAATAAATATTTGTTCTTCAGGTGGCCATGCATTTCTTTCTTTTCGTAGTATTCCAAATATGGAGAAATTATTTGTCTTCAATGTACACAGAGATCTCAAACCACAGTAAACTGTTCACTCTTAGGTGAATGACAGACATCTATATTAAGCCATGCCAATGAGTCTTCTTCTCAAGATCTGAATCTTGAGTAAAGGCAGAAGAATGAGATAGGGATGGCTACAGTCCATTTGTTCCAGTAGAAATTTCCAAGTATTTCTGCTTCGTGGACATGTTCTGCTTCCTTTAACTCCCTGAGCCTAATTCATTTTCTCTTCTCTTTTCCTTATTATTATTATTATTTTTGTAAATAGAGTCTTTGAAGTTTAATTAACATATAACAAACTTCATACATAAAGTATATAATATGTGAAATTTGAACATATATACACACACATAATCACAATCAAGATAACGAATATATTTATTTCACCATCCAGTAAGTTTTTACCCTTTTATTCCCTCAACCCTTCTCCCCTACCAAATGTAACAAATGATCTGCTTTTAGTCGATATGCAGAAATTTTCCTTTACTAGATTTTATTTTTTTAATAGATGGAATGTCAAAATACAATCCTTTTAGTCTGGTTTTTTTTTTTTTAGTCACCATAATTATTTTGAGATTTATTTATGTTCTAGCATGTATCACTAATTAATTTTGGTGTTTTGCTGAGTAATATTCTATTATGTGGATATATCACAGTTTGTTTATCTATGCACCTGTTGATCAACTTTTGAGTTGTTTTCAAATTTGGCTCTTATAAATGAAAATTGAATGACCATTCCTAAAAACTTTTTAAAAGCACATAAACTTTATATCTCTTGGATAAATATTCTAGGGGAGGATGGCTCAATCATATAACAGGTAGATATTTCATTTTTTAAGGAACTACCAACTAATTTTCAAACTGGTTGTACCATTTCAATTTTATCCATATTTGATTCCTTCTAAGTTAATTTTGTGTGTATAGTACAAGATATATTTTGAAGTTGACTATTTTAGCATTGGATGTTTTCATTGTAAAGTACCATCAAGTTGGTTCTGACTCACAGAGACCCTGCACAGAGTATCCAAGGAGCAGTTGGTGAGTTTGAACTGCTGACCTTGAGGTTCAAACTGACCTTTCGGTCCAGTGCTTGTCCTACAGGGCCACACCAGGACTCCTATTTTAGCATATAAGTAGTTAAATTTTTATTCACCATATTTCATTATTTCCTTTTTCCACTGAATATTTTTATATCTTTATCAAAAATCAATGCCTCATATATATGTGACTCTATTTCTGGACTTTCTGTTATGTTCCATTGAACTATTTCTTGAACTTTATGCCAATGAATCTACTTTCTTGATTAAGATATATTTATAATACAGCTTAAGATCTATTGATATTAGGCCTCCAAATTATTCTTCCTTTTTAAGGTTGCTTTGGCTATATTGTTGTTTTGCATGTACCTGTGTATTTTATAATCAAATTGTCTATTTCTACCAAAAAGTCTTAACTGGATTTTGTTTAGTATTACATGAAATCTGCAGGTAAATTTTGGTGTCCTAGTGTGTCACTGTGGGTTAAAGCACTGGACCTCAGTTTGAACCACAAGGTACAATGTAGTAGCAGTGGTGAGAGTGGACATCCTTGCCTTTTTCCCCCTGATTTTATAGTTAAAGCATTTATTCTTTCACCATAAATATATTATAAGACTGAGCAAGTTTCCTTCTATTGTTTGCCTAGAGTTTTTCTTAGGATTGGAGATTTTTGTTAAATATTTTTTCTTCATTTACTAAGATGATTGGAAGAAAGATAAGCCTTTAAATATTTACAGCTTCAGAAATCTTACACAGAGTCATGATGAGTCAGAACCAACTCAATGGCATACAAACACTACCATCAAGATAATTATATGTTGTTGATTGAATTTTGTTAATCTAGTGACTTATATTGGCTTACATATTCAATGTTCAGCTACTGTTGTGGATTAAATTGTATCTAACAACAATATATGTTGAAGTCCTAACAACTGTTTACTTGAATGTGACCGTGTTTGGAAATATGGTTTTTCTTTTGTTGTGTTAAGGAGTTCATATTAGAATATTGTTGTTGTTGTTAAGTGCCATTGAGTAGGTTCCTACTCATATGGACACCTGATAGAGTTTCTGAAGAGTGGTTCAGATGATCTGCAGTCCAGTGCTTATCCTACAGTGCCACACCAGGACTTCATATTGGAGTATGTTGTTGTTAAGTGCCATCGAGTTGATTCTAATTCATAGTGACCCTGCACAGGGTTTCCAAGGAATGACTGGTGAGTTTGAGCCACCGACCTTGTGGTCCAGTGCTTTATCCCACAGTACCACATGGGTGGGTACTAAATCTAGTCCCCTCTGACACAGACACTGACACAGAAATACACACAGGTAGAAAACATCATGTGAAGATGGAAACAGATGCATTGATGAGTCCAGGAGTCTTGGTGTGGCACTGCAGGATAAGCACTGCACTGTTAATTGCAAGGTCAGAGGTTCATACCCACCAGCCATTCTTTGGAAACCCTATGTAGGGTCTCTAGGAGTTGGAAAGGAGCTCTGGTAGAGTAGTGGTTTGAATCGAGCTGTGAACCTCAAGGTCAGCAGTTCGAAACTACCAGCCATTCTGCAGGAGAAAGATGAGGCTTTCTGCTCCCGTAAAGATTTACAGCCTCGGAAACCCTGTACAAGGTCATTATGAATTGGAACAAACTCCACGGCACATAACAACAACAACAGGAATTGGCAGATCGAAGTTGTCAAGTCTTCATTCTCCTTAGATCAGCCACCAACACTCACGGAAGCAGCAGTTGAGAAATCAAATGATGAATTGCATTAGGCAAATCTGCTGCATAAGACCCTTTTTAAAGTGTTGAAATGCAAAGATATCAGCTTGAGGACTAAGGTTCACCTGACCCAAGCCATATTTTCAATAATCTCATATGCATGCGAAAGTTGGATAGTAAATAAGGAAGACCATAGAAGAAATGATGCATTTGAATTCTGGTGTTGGAGAAGAATGTTGAAAGTACCATGGGCTATCAAAAGAACAAACAGATCTGTGCTGGAAGAAGTGCAGCTAGAGTGCTCCTTGGAGGCCAGAATGGCCAAACTACATCTCTCATACTTAGGACATATTGTCAGGAGGGGCAATTCACTGGATAAGGACATCATGTTTGGTAAGGTGGCGGTTCAGAGAGAAAGAGAAAGAGCCCAAAGAGATGGACTGACAAAGTGGCAGCATCAACGGGGTCAAGTGTGGCAACAAGTGTGAGATTGGCCCAGGACTGGTCAGTGTTTC
>NW_006408530.1:16968853-16973296 GCF_000296735.1 Chrysochloris asiatica
AAAAAAGGAAGACCCCTAACGAGATGGATTGGCCAGGTGGCATCATTGATGGACTCAAGTGTGGCAGCGGTAGTGAAGTTGGCCCAGGATCGGACATTGTTTCATTCTGCTGTGCATGGGGTCACTATGAGTCGGTTCCGACTCGATGACACCTGACAACAACAACAACTAACCACAAGGTCAGCAGTTCAAACCCACCAGTTCCTACATGGGAATCCTATTCAAGGTCACTATGAGTTGGAACCAACTAGAAAGCACTTAACAACAGTGGAAGTTGAAAGAGACGAAGGAGCAGCCCCTAAAGCCAACACCTTAATTTAAATTTCTGGTCTCTAGAACAGAAAGAAAATGTTAACATATATATACTCTTTAACTTTGGTGGTTTACACTTTTAACTATGGTTGAAGCCAAGATACTTATATTAACTTCTCCAAATTCAAAGGCAAATGTTCAAAATGTGAGAAATACACTGTATTCAGAAACTAATGAAAATGCAAGACTAATTTTGAAGGATTTCATCTATTATAACGTAAATACCTACAAGTTGTTCAGCATAAGAAAAATTTTAAAGAAAAGCATCTAACAAAATGTTTTTGTATAATTTCCCTAAAAGATGGAGTACTCTGTGTGGTTAGAAGTTATGCTTCTAACATAAGCCAATGTACTTTCCTTAATTTGCTTGATTAAGTCCTAGTAATTTATTGATAATAGAAATATTCAAAGGGAGAGAAAAGAGCACTGTTCATCATCCACCACTGCTATGCAATAAAAGTCCATCTTTTTTCAAGGAGAAAAAATATATCATGAAACATAACAACCTGGGATTAAAACCCACAATATGAAAGTTACTGCCTTAATGAAATATTAAAATTGCATCAGGAATACTGTTTGGCATTAAAAATAAACAATAACATTTCTTCCTAGTTATGGTTCACTTCAATTCTTTAAAAATTAATTATTGCTTCCTTAAATATTTGATTAAATTAGATTTCAGTGGGCCATCACTACCCACAAAACACATGCTATTGTGTGTAAATTTTCATATCTCAATTTCTGAAACACTTTGTCACATTATTTAGTTCTTGATGGATTTTTTGAATATTTTTTTTTTCTTGGCTTGGTAATTAAAAAAAAATGCACACAACTAAAGCTCTCTTATTTTGCACATTAATATGGTATAGAGTAAAGCTTCATAAAAACTAAAATAAGTAACAATAATATTTGCTACATCACTATCATATATTGTCTATCATTCGCACAAAGGTAGTTGCAATTGCACTTCTAAATCATATCCTTTTGTTTTAAAAATAATATCCTTTAATTCCCACATAGTTATAGTACACAAACAGTCCAGCTAACCATAGTATATATGTGCTCACTGTTGACTGTAGGATAAGCTGCTAACCTACATTGTCAGCAGTTCAAACCCACTCATTGGTACTTGGAAACCTTATATAAGACTGATTTGAGTTGGAACTAACTAGACAGCATTTAACAACATATATTAATTAGTAATCAAAATAATTTTAAAATAATGAACTTGTTTCATACTGTGGTTATTGATCCAAGATTCAAACTAAGTTGTATATAAATTTAGATGCATGGTACACAAATGAAATCTATTTTATTAGAACTAGTATTGAGTTTTATTAAGCTATCATTTTTGTTTTCAGAGAATTGTCTTAATAAGATTACATTGTCTTTGAATTTGTACAATCGTATCTGTTATTCAGCTTCAAATGTTAATCAGTAAGCTTTTGGAATTATACTGAAGAAAAGGTGTTTGTTGTTTTCAGGTGCCATAGAGTCGGTTCCAACTCACAGTGATCCTATGCACATCAGAATAAAACACTGTGACGTCCTCCTGTGCTAGCCACACAGTTGTTATGTTTTAGACCATTGTTGTTGTCACTGCATCTGTCCATCTTATTAAGGGTCTTGCTCTTTTTCAGCGAAGCTTTACTTTACCATGCATGATGTCCTTCTCCAGGAACTGCTCTTTCCTGACAATATGTCCATGTCCAAAGTACAATAGGGTCTTGCCATCTTTGCTTTTAAAGAGCATACTGATTGTACTTCTTCCAAGGTAAATTTGTTTGTTCTTCTCGAAGTTAATGGTACTTTTAATATCTTCCCTAACACCGTAATTCAAATTAATTATATGATACTCTTCCTTACTCATTGTCCAACTTTCACATGCATAGGAGGCTACTGAAAATATCAACATCAGGTACACCATAGTCTTCAAAGTGACATCTTGGCTTTTTAACACTTTAAAGAGGTCTTTTGCAGCAGAATTTCCTAATGTTATATTTCCTTTCATTTTTCTTGGCTGCAGCTTGGAGATGAAAGATGCATCTCCCAAACTCTTGAATATCTAAAATCTCTCCCAGCAAAATCCAGCTGAGTACATCATTGAGTGTTACTTATCCAACAACTCTATCTTTGGAAATAACTGTACAATCTTATCTGTAACAACAAAAAAAAAATTGGCAACTGTGTTGTTGGTTTTAGCCATCTAGCTATAGGTTGTTAACCATGTATACACACCTGACTCACACTATGCCAATAGCACTCTCTTCCCAAGAATGTAGGATAACATATTTAGAAAATCCATCAATTGAAATTGCTAATTGAAGCCAAAATATTACAGTTTGCCACTTCTCCAAATGGAATGTAAGGCAGATAAATCCATTCTTATTAAAGGTAAAAATAAAACTGAATAGGAGACAAAAAGATGTGTGAAATTTTCCCACCCCAGAAAGATGGAGAGGGTTGTCTCAATTCATGACTTTGCAGTCTGATTTCAGTCCCCATTGGAGCCCAGATGTGCTTGCTGGTCTTGTATCCCATGGATGTTATTGTATGATTGAGCTAAATCCCAACTCAATCTTTCTCAGCCTTGTTGATTGAACAGATTTGTGCTCACTTCCTAAACTATAAGCTATTGGCTAGCTACAACATGAGAAAATGTATCCTCATATTTCACTCACTTGTAATTTTTCAGGCTTACTGCTTTATGCAATCAACGCCCACTTTCAGTCACTGAGCACTCATTTGACAATATTTAATGAGCCCCTCTAGATGCCAGGCATTATGAGAAACAAGAATTTCATCTTCTCAAATAGAAATTTAATGTAGCTCTATCAATTAATAGATTTTAATAAATTATTATATAATAATGAATTGATATCAAAGCTTTCAAAGTGAAAAAGTAAATTTCTCTCAGTATTTTTAAAAAGGAAATTGATGTACACCCAGGATTAAGAAAGATGTCCATGAGGATATGACACTTTAGCTGGGAACTGATGGAAGACTAGCCATGGATTTATGAAAGGGACAAGAGGATGAAAACATTTCAAGCAAAAGGAGGGCAACTTCTCTGTCATAAGACAGAGAATTCCAAATAATTGAGGATTTAAAGGCAAGAAAATAAATATAGGTATAAAGAGTAAGCAAAGGATGATGTAAGATATTAGTGAAGAGATATCTAGGCTACCTCACATGTGAGGTTTCAGGGCATTTAAGGACTTTATCCTAAGAATAACAAAATGTAATAGAAGGGATTGTAAATAGAAACTTGGTGCCATATATTTGGTTGAGTATTTAGAAAATATTATTCTGACTGCAATTTAAGAAGGGTTCCTTAAGACTAGATATAGTGAGTGAATTAGTAGGTAATTATAGTACTCCAAGTCAAGGAATAATAGTATTTATTTTAACTCAGGCCTTGAAATGTAGTAGTGAAAATGGGAAGACATTTAAAAGACAACTCAAATCAATTTGTTAATGATCTGTATATAGCAATAAGGGAAAGGTTCATATTCCTAATGTCTGGCTAATGTAACTAAACTAAGTGAGCTGGATCTCCCTAAGATAGTCCAATGTTTACCAGATTTTGAAGAAATGAATGGTAAAGGGAGAGGTGGCAAGATGTTCATGAGTTTGCATTTAGACATGTCTAATTTGATGTCCTTTAAATTCTGAGTTAGCTGTTTGCTATAAAAGTCTGAATCTCATAGAGTTTGGGCTGTATATAGAGACTGATAATCAGCAGTATCTAGATATTATCATTAAAGCCATTGGCAGGGATGAGATTATTAAGGAAGAAAATAAAAAAAAATCACAGAATCAGAATGTTTGGGAATGAAAAAGAAAGTAATTCAAACTTTCATTACTGGGTTTATGAGAGTAAGTCTGAAAATTATATTGAGAAAGAGTTTCTCATAGAGTCATGAAGTCAAAAGAAGTATTAATGTTTTGATGTGTTGAAGTATTGTTTCCAGAACCAGAATGTCAAGCAAGAAGACTGCTTAAAAATAGGCATTAAACAGAGTGTTGCTGTTGATTGCTTAGCTGAGAGCTGTTTTGTAGAGTAACAACAGTAAATGCTAAGTTTGATGGAAGGTGTGACAGAAAGAGAGATAGGCAGGAAAAGGTGCT
>NW_006408530.1:16974440-16976081 GCF_000296735.1 Chrysochloris asiatica
CAACAACAACAACAACAACTCAAAGCACTGCAGTATAGTCTGGCCAACAATGAAGTCAGTGTCAGTATCAAAAATCGTAATGGACAGAAAATTGGGCCATGTTCAACTCTGATGATGTACAACAACTAACTACACCTATGTGCTACAGCCATGAATACTTCAGCTTCATTGTTAAAACTCTAATGCTGATTTCATTGTATCTGGAATATTGCAACTTCCTGGAAGGAAATTATGGGAAAATACATACAGGGTTATGGAAAATTTGCTGAGCTATGTGAACTCACTCCAAACAATTGCTCATGATAATAAGATGGAAGGGATCCATGGAAAATTTATCCAAGTGGCAAGAATGCCGAACTTAGAACTTGATATAGCAGAGGTAGAACAGCTCTGAGAGTGATCACATGCTTTAGCAGATTTTGAAGAGGTGAGAAGTACTGAAGAAGAAAGAAATAAAAAATAGAGGCATTGTCAAAAGATTATAATGAAAGGATTAGTTGGATTTTTTTCTAAATTAAATTAGGAGTTTCAGTTACTTGAAGACATGGACCCAGGTGCTGTTCACTTTGCTAAAGGTGATAGGCAAATTTGGGAAGCAGTATCATAGTGCCATCAAATATATGGAAAAAAGAAAGGAAAATGACCATACAGACAGCTCTCAATAATTTTCTGACAAGCAATGCTATCCCTATTCTCAGAGATAATCCAGATGATAGGGAACTTTCCAAAAGAGGAGTTATTACTACAATTGACAAAATGATTATACTGTTCTTTCACTGTCAAAGTAAGTTTTGATTTTTTTAATGTTTTCCAGTGCATATTAAAATATATCTGCAAGTTTATGTGAAATGCTTCCAACCTCAAAGAAAACTAAAATAAGGTTTATAAAGATATTGAAAATAAAATGCAATAAAAAAAAACTGAAAAAAAAGAGGTATTTGACTCAGAACCGACTTAATAAAGGTGTTATTGGAATAGAAGCTTGTCATAAATTGTAAATGATCTAAGCAAGAGCTTCATTTCTGTTTATGACTGAGTAATTAATATTTCATTATTTACATGTATCACATTTAATTTTTCCATTCATATATTTATGAACATAAACATTAGTGTGCAAGTGTATTTTTACAGTGAGGCTAAATAGCTTGGATTGGGATTGTTGGGCCCTTTAGTATCTATGTTTAACCTTTAGAGAAACTCCCAAACCATTTTCTACAGTAGTTGTGTAATTCCAGTGAGTTTACAGTTATAAAACTAGTGAACGAATTAGGGTCGAATTCCTTCACATCCTTACTGACACCTGTTTTCTGTTTCATTTTGCTTTGGCTTTTATCATAGCCATTTTAATGTGAGTGATGTATTATTTTATTGAAGTTGAAATTTACAGCTCAGTAATGTAGTGCTTTAGACTGTTAATCACAAGGTTGACTGTTCAACCGACTAGCTGCTCCTCAGAAACCCATACAGGCTAGCTATAAGTCAGAATTGACTTAATAGCACTTTACAACAATAGCAAATGATTAAGAATTTTGATAATCTTTTCACATACTTGTTTGTTGGCCATTTGCATTTCTTCTTTGGTCAAATATCCAAGTGCTTAGTGCATTTTTTTTAAATTGAGGTTTTTATTTTATTGATGTT
>NW_006408530.1:16976396-16978419 GCF_000296735.1 Chrysochloris asiatica
AAAAAAAAATTATGAAGACCTATTTATTTTGCCTTTTGCCTTTTGTTAAATATGATAATATCTAAAAACTCAACATTTAAAACTAATTCCTGAAGAATTATCTCTGCTTTTTTCTAAGAATTTTATGGTTCTAGTTCTCATATTTAGGTCCTTGATTCATTGAGTTAGTTTTTATAATACAGTGTGAGGTCTGGGTCCAGTATCATTATTCTGTATGTGAAATTCCACTTGTCCCAACACCATTTGTGAAAGAGACTTCGCTTTCTCCATTTACTGGACTTTCTCAAAAATGAATTGACAACTGATATCCAGTTTTATTTCTGGATTTTCTATTCTATTCCATTGGTCTATATGTGTATTGTAGTGGTACCAGATTGTATTGACATTATATTGTGAGAATGGGAAGTGTAAACCGCATTGTGTTCTTTTTAAAATTGCTTTGACTATTCTGAGCCCCTTGCAATTCCAAATAAATGTGAAGATTGGTTCTTCAAATTCAACAAAGAAGGCTGTTGTCATTTGATAAGACTTGTGTAGATCTATAAATCTATACTGTGTTGAGTAGTAATGATATTTTATTATTGTTGTATCTTCCAATCCATTTTTTTAAGTTTAGCTGTGAAGAAAATGAGAGTTTTATTACAATAACCAGAAAGGAGTGGAGAGTTCTCTCCTGCAGTTAAAATACACCTGGTTATTGACTTGGTAAATTCACTGAATATGTGACATTTTAATATGATCAAACTAATTAAACTAATTAGAAGTGACCATTAGAATATTTCTAGGTCTTATTTACAAAGTAATGCACCCAACAGACTTTTTCTTACTGCATCCTAGAACCTCAGCTGGTCCCTGACTCTCACTCCACTTCTCAGTCTATCCCTTCCTTTACTAAATTCTCTCGGCATCACTATTGCCATTTTATTTCTTAGTGCATGACATCTCTCTGGGATACAGTGAGACTGGTTTTATAAACACTCAGCATAGCACCATTTAATAAGTACACAAAATAAATTTCCTAAATAGAATTACGTAATTATAGAAGCCAAAAATACATGATTATTTTTCATGTTACCTAGAAAGCATTGAACATATGAAGTGGTATTAGTGTTAAGAATCAATAATAACATTGCTGAAAGCCTATGTTATTACTGGATAAGCTTATTTTCTAGCAAAGTTTCTGTTCTCTTTCCATACATGTGTACATAAGCAATACATATAACTGATAATTGATAAGAAACAATGGGGAAAACTTAAGTCATCTCAAATAATATATCATTAAAGGTATACATATCTGTAGTTTTGATAGACATATGAAAGGCAGGTATAAAAAGTTCATGGACAACTTTGGGTTCTGTATCATAGTTGCAGGAAAACTATGATCAATTGGCATAACATAATCCACAAAGACAATGTTCTACATCTCTACATTGTACTTTGATGAGACCTTAAAAGCTCATGAGTGGCCATCTCATTACAACTATTGGTGTCTCCATGTCCAGAGGATAGAACACTGATAAAAATTGAAGGCACATAAAATCAATAGTCCAGTGGACTAATGGACCATGTTAACATCAGATAATGGCCCTTGGTCACTCTTCATCTCTGGAACTTAACTCATGCCGGTGACTCATTTTTTAGCCAACAATAAACAGTTTTATAGTGGGGGACAACAATACTAGTGAGATCTGTACACCATAGAATAGTAAATTTATTAAGATCAAAAGGAAGCATTTACCCAAAGACAAAGTTCAGGATTGAGAGAGAAGGAGGAATGTAAACAAGAAACAGAGGGAATAAGTAGGATAAGTGACGTTATATTGAGAGGTTTTCAACCAATGAAATGAATCAAAATGGGTTTGATTTTTTGAATATAGAACTGAAGATCTGCTTTGTAAACCTTCAGCCTATACACAAAAGAAAATTAGAAAATAGATCTTGAAAAAATGAAACAAACAGATAATAGAATTTTTCCATGAACTTTTTGAAGCCTCTGTGTATTTTGAAATTTTTTAATATGTTA
>NW_006408530.1:16982614-16988246 GCF_000296735.1 Chrysochloris asiatica
TATTTTCAATAACCTCATATGCATGTGAAAGCTGGACAGTGAATAAGGAATACCATAGAAGAATTGATGCTTTTGAGTTATGGACTTGGAGGAGAATATTGAAAGTGCCATGGGCTGCCAAAAGAACCAATAAATCCTTTTTGGTAGAAGTACAGCCAAAGTGCTCCTTGGAGGCCAAGATGGCCATACTTCGTTTCTCATACTTTGGACATATTGTCAGGAGGGACTAGTCGCCAGAGAAGAATATATTATGCTTGGTAAGGTGGAGGGGCAGAGAAAAAGAGGTAGACCCCCAATGATGAACTCAATCATGGCATCCGTGGTGACATTGGCCCAGGATCAGGCAGAGTTTCGTTCTGCTGTACATAAGGTCACTATGAGTTCATACCAAATCGATGGCATCTAACAATAATAACATCTATATATAGCTCTGTATAAACATATATATATATATGGAGCTCTGATAGCATAGTGGTTATGAATCAGGCTGCTAACCTCAGGGTCAACAGTTCAAAACTACCAGCTGTCCTGCAGGTGAAAAATGAAGCTTTCTGGTCCCTTGAAGATTTATAACCTCAAAAACCCTGTATAGGGTCACTATGAGTTGGAATCAACAACACGGCACATAACCACCACTCTCTCTCTCTCTATATATATATATATTATGCCAACAACAACAAATTTAAGAGGAGTGCTGTCACATTCAGTGTCAAAAGAGCATTTCAAGCTCTATCTTGTAGTTCAATGGTGTCTATGATCATACAGTATGCACACACTTACAAGGAAGACCAGTAAATACCACTATTATTCAAATTTACACACCAAACTCTAAAGTCAGTGATGAAGGAATTGAAGAATTGTACCAACTTTTTCAGTCTGAAACTAATTAACATACAGTCAATATGTATTGGTTATTGAAATGTGAAGAGGATAAGAAGTTAGAACATACAGTTGATGATAAAATCATGCTGAAGATCACATGAAAGAATATTACAAGACTAATGACTTATTCATTGAAAATACCTTTTTAAGCAACATAAAAGTGAAAATACACATGGACCTCATCAGATGGACTACACAGGAATGTTGTGGCCTTGTGGAATAAAGCACTGGATTGCAAGGTCAGTTTGAACCACAAGGTCAGTGATTCAACTCACCAGTAGCTCCTTGGAAGCTCTATACAGGGTTGTTTAGAGTCAGAACCAATTTGACAGCCCTTAATGACAACAACAACAAGATATCTGTGGAAACACCAGGTGGAAAAGTGCCATATCATCATACAAAACAAAGCCAAGTACATTCTGTGATACTGACAGGCAGTTGTTCAAATGAAAGTTCAGGCTGAAGCTGAAGAAAATGAAAACAATTCCATGAGAGCCAAAATATGACTCTGAATGTATCCCACCTGAATTTATAGAACACCTCAAAAACATATTTGTTGTTAGACACTAATGACTGAAGACAAAAAGAGCTCTGGAATGATAAAAAGAACATCATACAGGAAGAAAGCAAAAGATCAAAACAGATGTCAGAAGAGACTCTAAAATTTCTTTTCTGTGTAGAGATGCTAAAGTGAATAGAAAAATTAAGGAAGTAAAAAAACCTGAGCATAATACTTGAAAGGACAGCTCAAGAAGATATTAAAAAATCAAATGGAAGAATACGCTCAACATTTGTCAAGCTGAATGACTGAAGAAAAAATTTAGCCTTGAATTATAATATTGAGGGTTTCTATGGACAAAATAGTGAATGCTGTAGAAGGGATAAAAAGAAGATATAAGGATTATATAAAGTCACTGAACCAAAAATAAATGATTGATGTTCAACCATTCCTGGAGGTTGCATATGATTAAGAACCAATAGTACTGAAGGAAGAACTGTAAGATGAGTTGAAAGCATTGGTGAAAAACCAGGCTCCAGGAATCGACAGAATATACATCAAAATGTTTCAACAAAATGATGCAGTATTGGAAGCACTCACTCATCTATGCCAAGGAATTTTGAAGACAGCTTACTAGCCAATCAATTGGAAGAGATCTATATTTTGCCCATTCCAAATAGAGATGACTTAATTGAATATGGAAATCATCAAACAATATCATTAATATCACATCACATACAGTAAAATTTGATGAAGATAATCTAAAATTGACTACAACACTATGTTGGCATAGATTCAAGCCAAATTCAAATGAAAATGCAGAACTTGGGATGTTGTTGTTGCAGAGAATATCAGAAAGATGTTTACTTGTGCTTTATTGACTATGCAAAGGCTTTTGACAGTGTGAATCATGACAATCTATGGATAACATTGAGACTGAATACTCCAGAACACTTAATTATACTCATAAGGGACATGAACATAGATTAAGAGACAGTCTTTTGAATTGACCAAAGAGATATTGAAAGGTTTAAAATTATAAAATGTGTACACCAAAGCTATATTCTTTCATCATACTTATTCAATCTCCATTCTGAATAAATAATCTGAGAAACTAGATTATATGAATAAGAACTTGGCATCAGGATTGGAGGAAGACTCATTAACAAACTGTGATATGCAGATGACACAGCCTTGCTTGCTGTAACCAAAGAGGACTTAAAATATATACTGAAGATGATTAAAGACTACAACCTTCAGTATGGATTGCAACTCAATGTAAAGAATACAAAAATCCTCATAACTGAACTAGTAAATTGTTGTTGTTGTTAAATGCCATTGAGTCAGTTCTGACCCATAGCGACCATGTATAGGGTTTCTAAGGAGCAACTGGTGAGCTTAAACCACCAACTTTGCAGTTTAAACGGTTTTGCAGCCTGGCACATTAACTCACAGTGCCACACCAGGACTAGTCAATAGCACCATGATAAATGGAAAAAACATTGAAATTTCAAAGGCTTCATTTTGTTTGGATCCAAGATCAACATTCATGGAAACAGCAGCCAAGAAACCAATCGACATAATTTCATTAGGCAAATTTGCTGCAAAAGAACTCTTTAAAATACTAAAAAGCAAATCTAACAGTTTAAGGATTAAGGTGCACCTGACTCAAGCCAAGGTATTGTCAATTGCCTCAATTACAAGTGAAAGTTGGATAATGAATAAGGAAGCTCACAGAAGAATTGATGCATTTGAGTTACTGTACAGGAGAAGAATTTTGAATGTATCATGGACTGTCAGAAGAACAAACAAATGTGTCTTGGAAGAAGTACAGTCAGCATGCTCCTTAGATGCCAAGATGGTGAGACTTTGTCTCTCAACTCTGGACATGTTATCAGGAGGGAACAGTCCCTAGAGAAGGACATCACACTTGGAAAAATGGAAGGTCAGTGAAAAACAAGAAAATCCCAATGAGATTAGCACAGTGGCAGCAGTAGGCTCAAGTGTAACAATGGCAAGGGTGGCACAGGTCCAAGCAGTGTTTTGTTCTTGTACTTAGGCTTGCTATGAGTTGGGACCAACTTGAAGGCATCAAACAACACATACACGGAAAACACAGTGGCTCAGGAGTACAAGCATTGGACTACAAACTACAAGGTCGATGGTTTAGCCCACCATCTACTCTGCAGGATAATGATGTGGCTTTCTGCTCCTGCGATGGTTTATAGCCTCAGAAACCATGTCCACGGTTTCTATGAGTCTGAACTGAATTGAGGGCCCTTAACAACAACAACAACAACATAGTGTTGCCATTTGATTATTATATTTTTACCTTATTGTAATTTTTTAAAATGAAATTCATTGGACTGAATGAGTAGCTTCGTTCCATTGAGTTGCTATATCATATTGCTATCATTTCAGCAATTCATATATTAAAACTCTTACTAATAAAGGATGTAGAGAAGAAAGTGACTGTGAAAAGTGATGATGGATTTTAAAAACACTCATTGGTCAAGCAAACGTTTGGGCAGACATTTGCATGCCCTACAGCCCTAAAAGATGGGAATATGGTGCCTGTAACTTTTGTAATTGCAATCATTTTTTTCACTTCCATCTCAAACAGAGAATTCACATGACCAAAAAGGGAAAAAGATGTCTGGAAGGAATGAGACACAATGTCTGACTAGATGCATCCTGTGACCTTATCTAATTGAATGTAATCATAACAAATGACATGGAAAGTTGAGGAAGCACCTTTGTATTCTGCTAGCAGTGCTGTTGTTGTTGTTGTTGTTATGTGCCGTGGAGTCGGAACCGCTGAGAGGGCATTAAAAATAATGGTAAATAGCTTCACTAGTAAGGGTATTTGTAAATTGGTTATGACTGAAAAGCATTCAGGAATCACCAGCATAGGTTGAAATAGTGTTATGTTGTAGGCCTTTCACAGACATACTGCTTATCCAGATTTACACAGAGAAATCTCCTTATAAGTTTCTGCTAGTTTCTTGCTAGGCATTTGCATATCCATTTATATAATACCAAAGAGTAATAAACAAATGTATGAAGAGTCTTGGATACATTGTATGGGAGTAGAAACTAGCCCTATAGGATAGAGAGGGTCTGGATAGTCAGCAAACATCAAAAGAACTCAACATTTGTTCACATTTCTGATAAACACAATTTTTGTGCAAATATATAAAGTACTTTTCATTCTATAAGATAGCAACAGAGCTCAGTAATGCATTTGAATTATCATTATTGTTTGGACAAAGGAAAAAATGTTAAGACCAGGGTGTTGAATCTTACTGTTATTGTTGCTAAGTGCTATTGAGTTGGTTCTGACCCATAGCAACACTGTATAGGGTTTCCAAGGAGCAGCAGATGTACTTGAACTGACAATCTTGTGGTTCAAACTGACTTTGCATTCCAGCGCATTAACCCACAGCACCACATCAGGACTCAATACAAAAAAAAAATAGGGAACATATTCATCAAGGCACTATCAGAGTCTCCTCATTTATTTCATAAACATATATTGAATATTTATTATGTGCTAAGCAGTGGTCTGCACAACAAATATAGTGAAAAACAAAGTAAATAATGTCTATACTTTAATGGAAGAGAGACTATGTTTCTTCACACCATATACTCAAATATGTTTGAAATGATTGTTGAAATAAAAAATAGTCAATCAATCAGTGTTTACCAACGAACCTGATTTGAGACTTAGTAAAAGTTTTCTGGATAAAATGACATGTACTCTATGACCTGAAATTGGAAAGACAAATGTAGAGAGCACATTCAAGGCAGAACGAATAATATGAGCAAGAATAGCAAGTCATCTGAGTTTAAGAAACTGAAAGAAGGTCGTTGTATCTGGACAATGAGTGTATGGTGGTCAGGATGGTTTCAGCTGAAGCTCATGAGGTCGATCTAATCAGATGATGAAAATGTAAATTTTACCTTTTATCCATCCAATTTTTCTATTAGCTCTCTACAATGATTTCTATAGTTAACTTCACTAGTTAGTCAATTCACTACATCTCCTCCCTAACTATTCTTACATGACCACTTTTGAAACTCAGCATAATTCTTCAAAACTACATAAATCATGTTACTGTTTAAAATCTTACAGTAACCCAGGATAAGCAAAGCACTGCTTAAGAAGAACAAAGTTGGAGGCCTCTCACTCCCAATTCCAAAATTTACTACAGGGCTACAGTGGTCAAAACAACCTAGTATTGGTACAAT
>NW_006408530.1:16990261-16992230 GCF_000296735.1 Chrysochloris asiatica
ACTGTCTTACGAATATTGGTTTCCCTTGCCTACTATTTTATAAAATAGGCAGTTGAGTGGGATAGAAAGGAATGTCAGGAAACAAGATTACAGAAAGCTTGTGAACATGTCTTCAGCCTATAACTGACTGATATACTTAAAAGGGGTTCTACAACTTGCTCAGTGAAATAGGCCACTTGTGGGAGCCTTTACATTATACAGGACCTTAGGTGAAATCCTGAGCCCTATCCAGAACCTTCTGAGAAGGGACAATCCCACTAGAAAGGACAAGCAGACCAAACTAGAACAGCTAGAGTGACAGAAAATACATCTTTAAAGCAAGATCAACAGGAAAATCCCAAAACAAAATGGCAGTGTGATTGGTTACTATAAGAATAAGCAAGTTGTTTGCCAGGAAGCCATCAAGACAAGCAATCAAGTCCCTTCAGGACAAACCCCCCTCTAAGACTGAAAATCAAAGGGAACACATGAGCAAGCGTACAAGCATACTGACATCCATATTGGTCTACTGGTAAGTGGAAGAAGGAGAAAAGCAGCAATTAAGAAATGGGCTAAGTTCAACCATGTTCCATAGACTCCTATTGACCTGGAGATGAAAAAGAGAAGAGGAAGGGCTAGTTGGCCCAAAGTGTGGTGAGACCTGGGGATACCTGAGCCCATGGACAAGGACATAGCCACAGAAAGCTAGAGCTGAGAGTGAAGCATCCAGCTGGTATGAATGAAGGGGAGATTCACAAGAACACCCAAACTTGCATACAGTATCCATTTGATGTAACGCCAATGGCTTGATAATCAGAACTCAACTAGAGGACGGATAAACAAGAAATCAATTTTTGGTGAAGGAATCACATGTAAATTGCTACAACTTTTTGAACTTGACCTATACTCATGGAGCTAGTAGCTCAAAATACCAACAGAGAGAGAAGGAGTCTTCACAGCAAGTATCAGTGCTATCCGCTCTGTATTAAGGATAGATAGGAATGGGCAATTTAGACATTGGCTACCTAAAATGAGGTGGTGATAAAGGCACAAAGAGACTGGCTTACATGGTTTCAAGAGGGAGTTTAGTTTAAGAGTGTATGGGGTATGATAGAGTCCCCACAGAATAATTTTCATCTTGCCTAGATGGGTCTGGTAAAAAGAGATGGGGATAAGATTCTTATGATTCAATAGTAATTGTTATCATTATTAATTGTGACTGTCACAACTGTAAAGGTAGAAGTTTTATAACAAAAACAGGAAAGTAGTTAATCTTACAGTCCAGAAACAGAGGACCTTAGGACCTTCAAGGGAGAAGAACACAATCTGGATAAGATGTGGGACCTTATCCAGAGAAGCAGCGACACTAGAGATGGAGGCAGAGGTGGGGACATAAACAGAGGGAGCAGCTGAGGACTCTAGATTTATGGAAAAAGAGGGACTGGGAGGCAGGAGGCAGGCTTAGAGAATGTGCCCTTTGTGGTTTAAATTATTATATATGCCTGAGTGGTTTTGTTTGTTTTTGATTTTTAAAGAGAGCTAAAATGAATAGAGACCTATCCCCATCTCCTTTGATCATCCCTGCCTAGACAGATTGGATACTACTCAGGAGATTCTACCTTCCTCCACACCCTCTGGATCTAGATTCCCTCTTGAAAGCTTGTAAGCCAGTCACTTCTTGCCTTTGTAGCTTTCTATTCCTTTCTACCCCTCCCCACCCCCCCATTTTGGGTAGCCAAGGTCCAAGTTGCCCATTCCTGTCTACTCTGTGTATCGAGGAGGTGGGAATGATCCTCACTGTAAAGATTTGTTCCCTCTTTTAAGCTACTGTACCCATAGGTGTAGGTCAAGTTCATCAAACTGTATCAGATTACTCTTTTTTTTCCTCTTCTTTCTTCTTCTAGTTGAACTCTGATCATACAATCATTGAAGCCAGGTCAAGTGGGTATTATCTGCAAGTGTGGGTGTTCTTGTGCATATGCCCTCTCTT
>NW_006408530.1:16993001-17026190 GCF_000296735.1 Chrysochloris asiatica
AATCCCTGTATTCCAGAGCCCTCTGGTTCCAAGGTTGTCTCACTGTTTTTTGATTTGCATTTCTTAAAGGAGGCTGGTGTGGTGCTTTTGTATGCACTAGATCAAAGGTCAATTTGATCCCCAAGGTTGGCAGTTCAAATTCACCATCAGAAACACTCACTTTACATTGTTGCTATGAGTTGATACTGACTTAAAGGCACTTGACAACAAGAAGGAACCCTGATAGCATAGTGGTTTATGAGTTGGGTTGCTAACTGCAAGGTCAGTAGTTTGAATCTACCAGCCTCTCTGTGGGAGAAAGATGATGCTTTCTATTCCTATAGTGATTTACAGCCTTGGTATCCCTATACAGGGTCACTATGAATGGAAACCAACTTGACAGCTATTAACAAAAAAACAGCAGCAATGGCTAAGGATAACAAATACATTTCATTTGTTTGTCGGTCACCAGAATATCATCCTTGATAAAGTCTCTGTTAGTGTTCTCTGCGCAAATTAAACTGAATTGTTTGTCATTTTGTTCTTCAAGTGTTGAAAAATTCTATAAATTTTAGGGATTAGCCTTTTATCAGATTTTTTTCATAGTCTGTATATTCTCTTTAGGTGAAGTCTTTTGATGTGTACAAACGTTTAGTTTTTCAGAGGTCTTGATCATCTAATATGTATTCTACTATTTGGTCATTATTAACTATGTTTGATTGTATATTTATGGCATCTATTGCCATAAATTTGTCCTTTCTTTTTCTTTCATGATCTTGATGGATGTACATTTGACACTGAGTTCTTTGTCCATATAGAGTTACTTTTTAACATATTGCTAGAGATATGAATCCAGTTTCATTTTTTCTGCAAATCGATATCCAGTTTTGCCAGCACCATTTGTGGCATTATAGGATAAGCACTGGACAGCAAGGTTGGTTTGAAACATGAGGTTGGCAATTTGATCTCACTAACCGTTCCTCAGAAACCCTATACAGGGTATCCATGAGTCGAAACTGACTCAGTGGCACTTAACCACAGCAAAATTTGTTATGTAAACTATCTATTCCACATGTAATGGGTTTAAGCACTTTATCAAAGGTCAACTATCCATAAGTGTATGAATTTAGTTCTGGGTTCTTGATTATGCTCCATTGGTTTGTATATCGCTCATTGTACCAACACTAGGCTAATTTGAGAACTCTATTTAATAGTAGGTTTTCAAATTGGGGACTGTGAAGTCTGATGATTTGTTCTTTAGTATAGCTTTGTTTATCTGATGTCTCTTTCCTTTCCATATAGAGTTCATGTTTTTTTGTTGTTGTTGTTGTTGTCGTTTTATTTATTTTTTTCTCCTTTAAAGAATGATGTTGGACTCTGAATCAGAATTATATTATATCTATAGATATCTTTGAGTAATATTGATGTTTTGATGTTTTCATAATATTAAGTCTCCCTATTCATGTGCATGGTATATTCTTCTGTTTATATAGGTATCTTTTGTTTTCTTTTAGTAGTGTTTTGTAGTTTCTTTGTATAATACTTTAGTGTCTCTGGTTAGATACATTTCTAAGTACTTCATACTTAGGTGGCTATTATAAATAGTATTGTTTTCCTTATTTCCTTTTTACAGTAATCTGTCAGTATAGGGAAATTTCACTAATTTTTACATGTTGATATTGTACTCTGCCACTTTGCTGAATCCTTACAATAATTTTCTTGTTGAGTGTATAGAATTTTCTATGTGGAGGATTATAACTTCTTTGTCAGTTTGGATGTCATTTATTTCCCTTTATATTCTTATTGCTCTGGCCCAAATTTCCAATAATATAATGAATAAGAGTGACAAGAATGAGCTTGTCTGATTCCCATTTGCAAAGAGAAAATTTTCAGTCTTTTTTCACTGAGACTAATGTTGGCCATTGGTTTTAAGTATATGGCCTTCATTATATGGAGGGAAATGCTTTCTTGCTTGACGTTTGTTTTATCAATAAAGGTTGTTTGATTGTTGGATTTTTTTCAAACATATTTTCTCTATATCAATTGATATGATCATATGATTCTCTTCCATATATATATATATATATATATACTCTTCCATATATATATATATATTAGTTGTTAAGTGCCATCGAGTTGTTTCTGACTTGTATACAGGTTTTCTGAGGAGTTGCTGGTAGATTTGAACAGCCAACCTTGTTAGCAGTCCAGCGCTTATCCTAATTTGCCACAACAGGAGTCATATATATGGAGTGTGGTGGCTCTGTAGGGTAAACACTGAACTGAAAACCACAAGATCAGTTGTTTGAGCCCACCAGCAATCCCACAGGAGAAAGACGAGTCTTTCTGTAAAGGTTTGCAGCCCTGGAAACCCTATACAGGGTTGCTCTAAGTCATTATTGACTGGATGACATATGTATGTATATATGTATGTGTGTGTGTGTGGTATGTATATTGCATTGATTTTTTTTTGTCTTTCTAATATTGAACCATTTTTGTATTTCTGGAATTAATTCCACTTGGCCAAGATGTATTAATTTGTTGATATGTTGTTGGATTATATTGGCTAATATTTTGTTGAAAACTTTTGTGTCCATGAAGAATGCTGTGTAGTCAATGACAACTCATAACGACCCTGTGTAGTGCTTCTGAAACTTAAAGGAGCCACCACACTCCTTCATGAGGGATACAGGTTATAATTTTCATTTTTTCTGTGATGTCTTTGCCTGGTTTTGGTATCATGGTTATGCTTACTTTATATAGTGAGTTTGGGAACATTTCATCCTTTCTTCATTCTAGAATAGTTTGAGTAGATTTGGTGTTAATTCTTTCCTGAGTGTTTGATAAAATTTGTCAGTGAAACTGTAGGGGACAGGACTTTTGTTGTTGGGAGTATTTTTACCACCTGTTCATGATTTTCTTTTACTATTGTTGTAGTTAAGGGCCATTGGGTTGTTTCTAACTCACAACAACCCTGTATAGGATTTCCAATGAGCAGCTGGTGGGTTTCAATAGCCAGCCTTGAAGTTAACAATCCAGTGTTTATCATATACCGCCACACCAGAAGCCCTCTTATACTATATTATTATTGTTGTTGTTAAGTACCGTTGTGTCAATTCCGACCTATAGTGATCCTGTATAGGGTTTCCAAGGAGCAGCTGGTGAGCTTGAACTACTGACCTCGCAATTCAAATGGCTTTGCAGTCTTGCTCATTAACCCACAGCGCCACACTGTTGTTGTTGTTGTTAAGTGCCATCGAGTCGGTTCCGACCCATAGCGACCCTGTACAGGGTTTCCGAGGGTGTAAATCTTTACGGGAGTAGAAAGCCTGATCTTTCTCCCGCGGAGCAGCTGGTAGTTTCAAACCGCTGACCTTGAGGTTCGCAGCCCGATTCGTAGGACTGTTTAAATGTTCTATTTGCTATGTACTATGTGCTAACTAGGAGTCCTAGTGTAGTGCTGTGGGTTAATGCGCCAGACTGCAAAGCCATTTGAACTGCAAGGTCGGTGATCCAAGCTCACCATCTGCTCCTTGGAAACCGTATACAGGGTCATTATGGGTCAAACTCAATTCGACGGCACTTCACAATGTGCTAGTTTAGGAAAGTAGTGTGTTTCTAGAAATTTGTCTATTTCCTCGAGGTTTTAAGATTTGCCAGGACACTTCATCATTGTTGCTGTGTTACAAAACTCAGAATTGTTAAAAAGACCAGTCTTAACTGATTAGAAAGAGACTGAAGGGACCCGAGATTATGGCTCTCGGCCATCTTTCAAGTATGGAATGGAACTCACCCTTATGGCCCAATTTTTAACCAACGATGGATAGCTATATAGCGGGGGTAACACCACTAGTAAGGTATGCTCAGCATGGAATGGTTAACCATTCAAGATCAAAAGGGCACTATTCACGTGTGCACAAGTTTCAGAGTGGCTGGTAAGGAGAGAGGAATAGAAATAGGAACTACAGGAAGGAAGAGGGATAACTTGTTACACGGAAGGGATAGCAATTGTTGAGGGAAACAAAGTGTGTGATTTGTTGGTATGCTCAATAAACCTTCACTCAATTCACAATAAAAAGTTAAAAAAAATAATAACTCTATTAATCAGAACATGTAGTCACCTCTTTTGAGAGGGGTTGGTTACTCTTTGCTCAGATTATTTCTCTGTTGATGATTTTGTTAAGTACTGCGGAGTGGGTTCTGACTCATAGTGATCCTGCAAAGAGTTTTCAAGGCTGTAAATCTTTACAGGAGCAGAAAGCCTCATCTTTCTCCCATGGAACAGCTGGCAGTTTTGAACTGCCAACCTTGAGATTAACAGCCCGATTCATAACCACTATGCTACCAGAGCTCCTTGATGATACAGCTTCCTAAAAAGTTAAAACAAACAAACTTATGTGAGCTCAGAAAGAAATAGGGAAGATACAGCTATCTTGTTTAACAGGTATGCTGGATTCCTCAAAGATGTAATTAATATGTTTAGAGAACTTCAAGCTCTCTCCAGTCAGTACAAGAGGTAAAGCTGAAATCAGCTCTCAGGCCAGCTAAGGGCTGGTTCAGTACCTGAGGCAAAGCCTATGCCTTAAAGCAGGCTTTCAAACCACTTTATTCCCTTTCGTCCCCTAGCTGAGAATTTGCATTTCCACCCCAGATATTCTGAACCAGAATCTAAACTACCTTTTAACAAGATCTTCAGGTCACTTGTCTGTATACATAAAAATCACCTGGGGATCTCTAAGAATCACCTAAGATCTTGTTAGAATGTTTATTGTGATTCATTGTATGGGTGGAAATGCAAATTCTCCACAGGAATCATACCAGAATAAACTGTTCAAAGTCCTGACTGGAAAGACTTCCAGAATTTTTAAAGCAAATGATGAGATTAATTATTGGATGGGGGATGTTGGCCTTGAGCAATACTTATCAGTTCCTCCTCCTCTGCTGTTTAGCTCAGTCAGACTGGCAGCTCTGATCATCTTTACACAAGTTAGTCATCTCTTCAGCATTTTATGTTTCCAACCTTTCTGGGATTTGTTTAGTAAATGCTACTGTTCATAAACATTAATGGGTGAATATGTTTCTTCTCTGAACTTATATTCAACAGTAGACCTGTTTGTCATGCTTTCAAAACAACGATACTGAAATATACTTTTTAGAGCAAAGAATAAGGAAAGCAAAGCGAAAGGCAAAGGAAAGAGCTGGTATGATGTTAAAAGCACATCTGGAGTGATACTACCTAAGTGCACATCCTTCTTAACCTCGTTTTGGCCTCAATTCTCATATCTGTTAAATAGGAACAATAATAGCGCTAACCTTGCTGGTTTATTGTGAAGATTAAGTGAGAAAATATTGATAAAATGCCAGGAGTAATGCTTAGTGCAAAATAGTTTTCACAAAATCTTAGCAATGGTTATTCTTTGGCATTCTTCAAATCAAATCATGTAAGTAGCTCTCTACTCGAGTAGTGATCAAATCTAATATCAGTTAGGAATAATATCAGTTATTCTTAGTCTAGCCAAATTCATATTATCTAACAGAGGTCTGGTGTTGTGGTGTAGGATAATTACTGGACTGGTAACCATAAGTTTGGTGGTTTAAGCCCACCAGTCACTTTTGGAAGCCCTTCAAAAGTTCACTATTACTCAGAACTGACTCAATGGCACACAACAATACCAACAACATCATCTTCTTTTAATTAAAAAAAAAAGACAACAATAAATCAAATCAAACCCACTGCCATCTCTCTCCTACTCATGGAGCACCTGATGTGCTTAAACCACAGACATGAGGTTGGCAGCTCAGTGCTTAAGCCACAGCACCATCAGAACTCCATTATAATTTGATAGTATTTAGAAAAAAAAGTGATCCTTAAAAAATAAAAATTCATTATAGAAGCCAATTGGACTTAAGAGAAGAAAACACATTTAGACAACCCAGGCAATGTTATCTTTCAACTGTTTGTCTGGTAATGAATAGTTAAAACATCCAAAATGTGAATGAATCACCACCTATATGTGCAGTTTTTACTATAGATACTCCTACTCTTTAGGGCAAAGCTTCTAATGATGACCAAGAAAATGGAAGCTATTATTAAAGCCATTCATTTTACTTATATCTTGTGATGTCTTAACACTTGAAAAACAGTGATTTTTAAGGGAATAAAAAAAAGAATCATAAATTGGTTTTCTTAGTTTGAGCAACTTTGTTCTCTTTTTTTTTCCTTTCCTTATTTATTACCTGCCCCTCTTGATATCTCAAGTGAAACTTTCTCTATTTGTATGATGAATGCACATTACAGTTAGTTAACTAAGATGTGCACAGTAAAAGGTAAATGGTTTTCATAATTAGATTTAAATAAAACTGAATAATCAATGAGCAGTTGGATAACAGAATTATCAGCTTTTAATTGTTTTGTTTTGTCTAAGTTGTATATACAGAGAGATCTGAAATCACAATTCCTAAATAAATCACACTTTAAAATGACAATCTGCCATATATTTGAACTGATGTAATGAGCAAAAGATTATCATCACATCTTAGTTTCAGTTTTTGAACAAAGATTCTGGAATTAAATATCACCATTTTGCATAAGTCACTAAAGTTCTCTGGGCTTCAGTTTCATCATAAGAAATAATAAGATAACAAAATTAATTCCCATACAAAGGTATTCTGAAAAATAAAATATTAATAAAGTATTTAGAACAACATTTCACATGTAGTAAGAGCTACATAAGCATTTGTTTGCTATATAAATATGCAGTAATCACATAACAAGAATAAATTCTAATCATGTGTGGGTTTTGAAGTACAATAAATCAGTCTGATACAGTTGTGAATTTAAGCCTTCCAAGTTTTTATAGACCCAAAAGAGAGCCAGAAAACATGATTACGTGTGTGTACACGTGTGTGTACACACATCTTGGCTTCTTTTTTAATACAGAAACTCTAGTTCACACTCCATTTAGCTAAATGAAAGATGTTTACACTTCCTTTAAGGCTGTTGCTCTTCCAGTCCCTCTGGCAGCAGATACTGGAGAATAATATTTCGCTTTGCATGGCCAAAGGTATCTCGGCTGCAAGAACATTGTACTAAATGTTTTTGAGGAAATGAATGATAGACTGATCTCACAAAGACTGTATCGTGTTTGAGAGGAGTTTGTATTTTACCTTTTGACTTCCCATGCAGGTAAATGTTAGCTAGGTTTCCAGAGTACAGTCACCAGCTGCAGGAACTGGCATGTTCATAAGCATCAACTGAATGGTTTCACTCTGTTGGTCTCCAAAAGATACATGTGGGCTCTGTGACAATTGTAATAATTGATTCTATATTTGAAATAGAAGCTCTATTAGCTATTTTAATGTGTGTGTATGAAGAATCTAATATGTTCACAGAAGGGATAGTTTATATATGATTATTTATAAAAATTAAGGGAACAGTAGATTACCTGTGTCTGTTTTTCTTATTCCTGGGTGATTTAGATAGCATCACTTTGAATATTTTCATTATGGAGATAGAAAGAATATATATTGTATAAACATAATTCTCTACATAATATTTGGAAAAAGAGAAGGGAAAAGGACAGTTTTTGGTGTGTTTTTTTCTCTATCAGTTAATTATTTTCCAGGTAATGTTGCATTAAAACCATCTCAAATATCAATGACATATGACAAGTATTTATTTCTCAGTCAACATCAGCAGAACATTCAAAGTTGGATTGATGGAGGAACTCTAATATGTGGATTCAGTTCAGATCTACTCCACATGTCTATGTACTTCAAATCCACAGTAATACATACCTGAGGTACATTCTCATAGAAAAAAGAAGGCATATAATAATATAAGCCCAATAATAAAAGCAGAGTTAAAGTTTTTACTTCCTCCTTGCTTTCCTCTAATATCCAATTTTCCCAAAAAATCAATGTGCTGGAATATACACTTTGCCCACCATAAGACTATAAAATGAAATGTGGATAGATTAAGGGAGTGACTATTTGCTGAAAAATAATGTAAAAAATTACAGAAACAAACCTTTGGACAATCAACTAAGTTTTCAAAGAAGTACCATGATCCTTGTTTCCATATACCCTTGAATTAAGCTAGGCAAGGTAATATGGATTGAAGGGAGTAGGGGAAAGTAAAAACATAAAAGAATCAACAGATATGGTTTGCAGCGTGTTTGAAATTTTTTTGGAATAAAGAAACTAGTTGGAAGGCGAGGTCGTAGCGCTATAAGAGTGAGAAACTTTAAATGGAGATCATGGTAGGCTCTTTGAGTTATTAGTCATGACAAGATCCAGGTTACAGCCTTGAGAATGTATGGCTGAGGAAGTGTGGAAGCCAAGGTCATTAAAGAAAGGAAGGTTAAGAAAGGGAGAGGCCAGGGTATCAGAAGGATCAACTATGTAGATAATGAATTATGACCCAATATTATTGGTGACAGAATCCTTATGTGGCACTGTGGGTTAATGTGCTGAACTGCAAAGTCAGTTTGAACCACAAGGTTGGCAGTTCAAGTTTACCAGCTGTTCCTCAGAAACCCTACATAGGCTCGCTATGGGTTGGAACTGACTCAATGAACTTAATAACAACAACAACAATTATTGGTGATGTTTATTATAAAGTATTAGGAAGGCATTTAAAATATTTTATAGCATAATATATTCTATTTATAATATAAACTAGAAAATAATAAATTACAGGGTAACAACAAAGAAAATTACTAAACCTTCACATAAAAATAGAGGAAAATCATAAACATATAGTAAACACTAAAACAACAGAAATGAGGGAAATGATATTGTTGTGTGTTGTGAAGTGCCATTAAGTCAGTTCCGACTTATAGCTACCCTGTATAGGGTTTCCAAGGAGAAGCTGGTGAGCTTGAACTACCGACCTTGCAGTTCAAACAGCTTTGCAGTCTGACGCATTAACCCACAACACCATAAGAAGTTACAAATCAAAATGAATTTAACACAAAAATTTATATGTAACAGAGAAACCTGCAGAAGCACACACACACACACACAAAAACAAAAACAAAAACAAAAAAAAACCCCGGAAAATGATAGCAATAAGTGCATATATACCAATAATTACACTGAATGTAAGAGAATTCAGTGAAGAGATAGAGAATGGTAGACTGGACTAGAAAATGTGACCCATCAATATGCTCTTTATAAAAGACACACCTTAGACACAAAGACAAAAATAGACTAAAAATCAAAAGGTGGAAAAAAATATACCAAACAAATTGCAATTAAAAAACAAGAGTGGCAACATTAATTTCTGGTACAATTGGCTTTTGGCAAAATGGAGCATGAGAGACAAGGGGCAACATTATATAATAATTGAGTCTGTCCAGCAAGAGGATAGAGCCATAATAAATATCTATGTTCACAATTAAAGAGCCTCAAAATACATAAATTGAACTTTAACAGAGTTGAAAAGAGAAATCGACAACTCCACAAATATAGTAGAAGATTTTAATATACCACTTTTGATGAAGGATAGAACAATAAGAAGCTCAACGAAGATATACAGGAAGGATTAATTTGACCTCATAGGCGTATACAGAGCACTCCACTGAACAGCAGAATGATACCCATTCTTTTACAAAACATGGAATATTCTCCAGAAAAGACCATATATTAGGCCACAAAGTAAGTCTCAACAAATTTAAACACATTGAAATACCACAAAGAATCTTGTTGCTCAGAAATTACAAAGAGAAATATCAAAGAGGGGGAAAAAATCATGGAAATTGAGTCACACTCTGTTTTAAAACTTTCATGTAATATTTTTACTGTTGTTAAGTGCTATCAAGAGGGTCCTGACTCATAGCGGCCCAGTATAGGAAATCCAAGGACTGGCTGCTCTATTTAAATTGCCAACCTTGTGTTTAACAGTCAAGCAAAAGAAATAAAAAAGGAAAATACAATTTAAAAATTCCTTAAATCAAATAAGAATGAAAAAAAACAACAAACCGAAAACTTTGTGACACAACAGAAGGAGTGTTCAGAGGACAATATATAGCAATAAATGTTGTTGCTATTATTAAGTGTCATAGAATTGGTTTTGACTCATAGCTACCTTGTATAAAGTTTCCTAGAAGTTGCTGGTGGGTTTGAACTGCTTATCCTACCTTGCCACATGAGATGTCCATACATACATGAAAATAGAAGGAACCAAAATTAACAACTCAACCCAACATGTCCAACAACTAGAAGAAGAGCACTATAATAAGGCTACTGTCCCAGAAGAAAGGAAATAATAAAGACTCAAACAGAAATAAATGAAACAGAAAACTAAACAATAATGGAACAATCAAGACTACAAGTTGCTTCTTTAAAGGGATTAATACAAACAACAAACCATTGGCAAATCTAACAAAGGGAAAAGAGAAGATGGCAATAACACAAATAAGAAATGAAATAGGCAATGTCATAAAAGAACCTACTGAAAAAAGTAAACATTGAATAAAATGCAGAACTGTATTTTAGCAAATTTGAAAAACTAGAAGACATTGTCAAATTGTTAGAAACACATTACCTACCTAAACTAACACAGACAGAAAATGAAGAACAGATCCATAATAAAAAAGGAAATTGAACAGATCATAAAAAAATTGCACAAAAACAACAAAAAACCTTGGTCCAGATGCCTTCACTGGCAAATTCTACCAAACATTCAGAAAAGAGCTGACCCCAATTCTACTAAAACTATTCCAGAATAAAGAAAAAGAAGAAATACTCCTGAATCCCTTTTATGAAGTGAACATAACACTGATACCAAAACTAGATAAAGGCACGACTTTAAAAGAATATTACAGACCAATAGTCCTCATGAACATTGACCCCAAACGCTCAACAAAATGCTAGTAAACAGAATCTAGCAATATGTATAAAACATTAATACATCACGAACAAATAGGATTCATACTATGCACATAAGCATCGCTTAACTTTGAAAAAGCAATGCACCACAAAAATAAAACAAAAGAAAAGAACCACATGGTCATATCATTTGATACAAGAAAGGTATTTGATAAAATCTAACACCCATTCCTGATAAAAATGCTCATCAAAATAGGAATAAAAGAAAAATTATTCAGCATAATTAACGGCACATATACAAAACTAGTTTTTTTGTATATCTTACTAGTTTATCGGAGTCCTGGTGTGGTGCTGTGGGTTAATGCGCCAGACTGCAAAGTCATTTGAACTGCAAGGTCAGCAGTTCAAGCTCACCAGCTACTCCTCGGAAACCATATACAGGGTCACTATGTGTTGGAACCGACTCGACGGCACTTAACAACAACAGCACATACAAAACTAGACAAAGATGTCCTACATGTCTACTCTTATTCAATATTGTTTTGGAAGTCCTAGCCAAAGCAATAAGGCAAGAAGACAAAATAAGATGCATCCAAATTGGAAAAGAAGAAATAAAACAATCTCTATTTACAGAGAATATGTTCTTATACGTAGATAATCCCAGACTGAGCAAGAAAATTACTGAAACTATTGAAAGATTCAGAAAAATGGCAAGGTACAATCTCAGCAGTCAAAAATCTACCAAATTCCTATATACAAACAAAGAGTAATCTAAAAAGGAAATCAGGAAAGGAATGTCATTTACAATAGCCAATGGAAAGATAAAATACTTAGGAATTATACTACTAGAGACACAAAGAATACTATCAAACACTACTACAAGAACTCATAAGATACCTACATAAATAGAATGTACCATGTTTATAGATTATGAAAATGCCAATACTACACAAGGCGATTGTTCACATCTCTTTAAAGGTTAATGATGAAGTCTAGATCATAATTGCATTAAAGAGATGGTAAAATGAATTACTAAATGTGTTAGGAAAGGAAACAGACCCTGTGAAAGTAAAACACTACTAAGGAAGATGAACAAAGTAGAAAACCTCAGACTTCCCTGATCCAAAACCTACTGCACAGCCATGGTATTCAAAACAACCTGGTACAGGAGAAATGAAAGACACAGAGAGCAATGGAACAGAACTGAGAAACCAAAAGTAATTCCATCCAACTATGGATAGCTTATTTTTGACAAAGGTCCAAAATGTATTAAATGGTAAAGAGATAATATCTTTACCAAATGCTGATAGAAAAACTGGATATGTATTTAGGGGCCCTAATATATTGCATAAATACACTATCAAACATAATAAAAATGCACAAATAGTTGAAGACATAGTAAATGATGGAACTGCTAAAAATTAGATCCTTATGGACATCAAAAGATTTCACCAAAAGAGTAAAGAAAAAATGCATAGAATGGGAAAAAAATTTTTGACTATGACATAGTCAACAAAGAAATAATTTCTAAAATGTATAGGAAAAGTCAATGCCTCAACAATAAAGTAACAAATGTGGTTGTAGTTAAGTACCACAGAATCGGTCCTGACTCACAGTGACCCTGCGCAGGGTTTCTGAGGCTGTAAATTTTTACCGAAGCAGAATACCTCATCTTTCTCCTGAGGAATCACTAGTAGTTTCGAACTGCTGACCTTGAGATTAGGAGCCCGACTTGTAACCACTATGTTACCAGAGCTCCTTAAAGTAACAAATAGTACCGTTGAAAAATGGGCAGAGGACATGAACAGACACTTCACCAAAGAAGACATTCAGGTCAACAACAAACACATGCAGAAATATTCACAGTCATTAGCCAGTTGCTGTTGTTGTTAAGTGCTGTCTAGTAGATTCTGACACACAGTGACCCTGTACAAAGTTTCCAAGGTGCAGCTGGCAAGCTTGAACCACTGATTTTGCAGTTCAAATGGATTTGCAGTCTGATGCATTAACCCACAGCGCCACACCAGGACTCCAACAACAGTGAGATATTACAATGCAGTTAATTATTTAATATGGCTCTTCCAACCATAGTTTTTGTAACTCCCACCAAACATCTTTACCTGATGTGTCTGGGTAAGAGAAGGTGGGAGAAGATGCTGATAAGATTACATGATTTAGTTGTGAGTAATTGGTGTGGCACTGCCGGATAGGCACTGCACTGCCTACTGTGAGATCAACGGTTCAAGCCTGTCAGCTGTCACTTTGAGTTGAAACTGATCAGAAGACACTTAACAACTGTTAACAAAGTTAATTGTGATTGTAAAAACTTTGACTTCTAATGTGTGGATTGATCAATTTTGCCATCATGCTGGGTAGTAGATGAACTATCTCAGAAATGGGAATGGGAGATTTCACTACCATCAAGAAAGAAGAGCCAGGGATGTAGTGCATCCTTTGGACACTAAGCTACTTATATATTGAATATTCTCAGCCCAGGGACAGATCTGTGACTCCAGAAGAGCAGAGAAGGAGCAACAGAGGAGTAGGGCAGCAGTAGCAGCAGAAGCAAGACCCAGAGCATGAGACAGAGCAGTGGGTTTCCTGTATAATGGAGCACTTAAAGCGGAACAAGAGATTCACTTGCAGAGTACTGTGTCTCCAGATACTTAATTGGGGAAGTTAGATTTGCTGACCCATGAAGCTAGAGCTGAGTACCTTCAGAATGAGACTATGCTAAAGTGTCCTTTGGGCATTTATCAATCAAGCGAAAGGAGTTTTATAACATGGCAGAGCAGGGCAGAGGCCAAGAGACTGAGGACTATAGGCAAGGCAGAAAAGCTTTCCTGATCAAATGTGTCCTGAACTTTAACCTGTTACTTTCCTTGATAAAAGCCATTAATGAAAATTTAGGGAAAAAAATGTGTTGTTTTTGTTAAGTGCCATTGAGTTGGTTCCAACTCATAGGAATCGTGTATAGGGTTTTTGAAGAGCAGCTGGTGAGTTTGAACTGCCTACCTTGAGATTCAAACCGACTTTGCAGTCCAGCACATTAACCTGCAGTAGGAAAAACTTAGGGGTCCTAATATATTGCATAAGTACACTATCAAACATAATCAAAATGTACAAAATCATGAATATGGGCTATGGATTCTGTGTGGGAATCACAACAAATTTTTGAACACCACTGAAAAGTTGAAAGTGCTACGGGAAGAATGACTGATTTCAGAATTGCTAAGACATTTGGAAGATGTAGGCATGTCTCACTTCAGCATCATAGGAAGTAACCAAGGGCTGATGTTAATGGTGAATCTCCTTCCACTTTGTGTAGTCAGAGGAGCTCAGTGCTGCCCCCACATTCTTTTTACAGATATCATATCACCCCAACATTAACTGTTGTTGTTGTTAAGTGCTGTCAAGCTGGTTCTGACTCATATCGACCAATATAGGGATTCCAAAGTGCAGCTAATCCTACAGTACCAAGTTCAAAAAAAAAGAAAAATGCTGGTGAGGATGTGGAGAGACTGGAACCCTCATACACTGCTGGTGGGATTGTAAAATGGTACCATCACTGTGCAAAACAGTATGGTGCTTCTTTTAAAAAGTTGGGGGAAAATACCATGTGATCCAGTAGTTCCAATACTAGGTATATATGCTAGAAAAGTAAGAGCCATGATATCATAGATATATGCATTCCCATGTTCATCACAGCACTATTTACAATAGTAAAAAGATGGAAACAATCTAAATTCCTATCAGTGGGAAAATTGATACACAAAGTTTGATACATACACACAATGGAATATGGTGTGGTGCTGTGGGTTAATGTGCCAGACTGCAAAGCTGTTTGAACTGTAAAGTCGGCAGTTCAAGCTCACCAGCTGCTCCTTGGAAACCCTATACAGGGTTGCTAGGGTTGGAATCGACTCGGCGGCACTTGACAACAACAACAAAGAAGTTGAGGAGTTCTAGTGTGGCACTGTGGGTTAATGCGGTGGACTGCAAAGTCGTTTGAACTGCAAGGTGGGCAGTTCAAGCTCACCATCTGCTACTTGGAAATCCTATAAAGGGTTGCTATGGGTGGTAACGGACTAGCTGGCATTTAACAACAAAGAATGATGAATTTATGAAAGACCTCAAAGCATGTGTAAGGCTGGATGACATTATATTCGTTAGTCACAAAATGGCTAATCTTGCATGAGTTCACTATTATTTAAGAGTCAAGAAAAAGTTTTCACACAAAGAGAAACATTTTCTGGTGCTTATCAGGGGTTGGATGGGAAGAACCTAGAAAAAGATGTTGCTGTTAAAGGACATGGAGTTGCTTCCAACTCAGAACAGACCTGTGTAGAGTTTCCAAGGGGTGGTTGATGTACTTGAAGCACCGATCTTGGAGTTAGCAGTCCAGTGATTCTCCTACAGCACCACACCAGAACTCCAACTAGAAGGTTGCTGTTGTTAAAAGTCATCAAATAGGTTCCTACCTGCAGTGTCCCTGGATAGGGTTTCCAAGGAGAGACTGATGAGCTTGAACTACCAACCTTGTGGTTCAAACTGATTTCAGTCCAGTGCATTAACTCACCATGCTATAGACACCATATTAACCTGATTGAAAGTGAAAATAGTGTACGAAGAGTTTAGCAAAAAATTACGGAGTTAAGAAAAGCCCCTGGAAGGAGTGCAAGAGTTACAGGTAACAGAGGTGGTGGTGATGATGTGCCAGGGAGTCGGTTCTGACTCATAGCGACCCTGCACAGGGTTTCCGAGGCTGTAAATCTTTACGGGAGCAGAAAGCCTCATCTTTCTCCCGCGGAACAGCTGGTAGTTTCAATGGGAAAAATTCCTATCCATAACTAAACACACTAATGGAATGAGTCACTGATCTTGGGGGCTAAGGACCATAGTCTTGGGGAAAACTAAAATTAACTGGTACAACATAGTTCACAAAGAAAACATTCTACATTATACTCTGTTGAGTAGATACTGGGGACTTAAGAATTTATGAGGTACAACCTAACGGTATCTCCCAATCTGGAGTAAAGAATAATAATAATAAAAAAAACTAAAGACACAACGAAACAAGTAGTCCAAATGACTTGTGGATCACACAAATCTCAGCTTCCATGACCCGGAGAAAAGAACTAGATGATGTCATGCTACCCTCTGAAAGGGATCCTTTTAGAAGCTCTTGGATACAGTGGGGAAATAATATGTAACAAAACTTAAAAAACAAAAACAAAAGACCAGGCTTTCTGGTCAGACAGAGATTGATGAAACCATGGAGAAAGTATGGCCCTTAGTCACCCATCAGACCTTGAACTGAATTCACCCCTGCTTGGGCTCAATTGTCAAACAATACACAGGTCTATAAGATGAACTGTAACACATGTTGTTGTTATTAAGTGCCATTGAGTTGCTTCGAACTCATAGCAACCTTTGTAGGGTTTCTGAGAGCAACTGGTAAGTTTGTTTCACCAACCTTTCAGTTAGCAGTTCAGTGCTTACCTTACAATGCCACAGCAGGACTCCAAACAATTAACACTAAGGAGCTACATACTCCTTAGAACAAGCAACCATTCAAGATCAAGAAGGCACCATTTGCCTCTGGACAAATTTAAAGAAACCAGGAAAGGTTTCAAAAGCAGGAAGATGGACACTGAAAATGCAGCATAGAAGTGGGATGAGTGATATTAGTTTGTGGGGATTGTAATCAATGACATGAAACCGAATGTTTGAGTTGAATGGAAAACAGAATTTCTGTATAAACTTTCTCAGAATTCACAATAAAAAGTTACAAGAAAATAATCTTCTAGCATCTTAAATAGAATCTTGAGTAGGACATATAAGGTAAGGGTGCTATGCACAAAAAAAAATATGTCAATACTTTTGTTTTGATCATTTTTATCACAAGTGTTTGAAATCATTGTTTAAACTAGATGAGCTATAAATCAAACTTTCTTCTTGGGATTACTACTTGAATGAACAAATGAACACAACAAAAATACTTCTTTATTGTGGAACTCCTCTTTTCTTCTTTCGTTCTACCTGATCTTATGCCTTTTTTTTTTTTTTTCCCTGTGTCTGAATTGTAAATGCCATAGTAAAAGAAACAGAAACATTTTGTTTTGTTTTTTTAAAATATATGATAATTCACCTTGGATCTGTTGTACTCTATATAAATAGCTGGTTTCTTTATTCTGTCAGGGGATTAGGTTCTAAAAATGTCCATCAGTTTGATTGCCTTACAGCCACCTCCCCACATCCCCTAACTGTCCCTTCCTTCTGATCCTTGTTGCTTGAAGCTGACACTATGGAAATACTTTCTCATCCAAGAATCAAGTGTTATGACTTTGAAGGCTCAAGAGTCTTGGACATGTTTATGAGGAGAAAGCTGACAGGACAATCAGTACATTCCCCTAGTGAAGCAGAGTTATGTAGATTCTGTCCTGGTTTTAGGACTGAAACATCACTAATGCTATGCATTTGAGAAAGATGAGAACCTCTTTGAGCTTTATCCAATGAGGTAGAGAAAAACTGTCAAGTGAAAAAAAAAAAAGAAGAATGGATATAAAAATGAAAGATAACTGGAAGCTATTCTGAAGAAATCATTTGTAACTTGAAACAAATTCTGAAGGACTAGAGGTGAATCCCTTTATAAGACCACAGTTGTTTATCAAACTTATTATGACTTTGTAATTTTACTATCATGCTGAGAACTACACAGATATGGTTTACATTATGATAACATATCATATATATATATAGTGTTCAATAATCATGTTTATTATCAGATGATATGTTATTTGTGCTTTGTATTTTAAAATGGCAAAGTGAGTACTGAATAAAAGCATTCATCAGAAGTGTTGACAAGATTTTTAATTCCTTCTGTTTCCTTTGATATTTTTCTTAAATAGAATATGTAAGCAATACAACCCATACGTAAAACACATCTTGGTTTATGTTTATTCTGCTTTTTTATTGCACATTGAAAATTAATAATTCAATGTTCTAATATTAGCTGTCATCTTAGCTGTGATAAAATTAATAATTCATCAAAATGATATCAAACAAATGTTGCAGTTTTTTGTTCTGGATGAGAAATAGTCCTCTCAGCTTTGAGGAAATACAATTGGTAAATTTATTTCTCTTATTTTGGGTCAAACAATATTTAACCAGTTAAGCTATAAGTTTTATGTCTTCATTTTAAATATAGAAATGATCACAAGCAATGCTAAGAAAACAACCTTCCTCCTGTTACAGTTAGTTGTTGTACTCTTGCTCTTTTCCTGGCAGATAAGCATTCTAAAAAATAAAAATAATAGCACACAATAAAAGTGTCACATTTTGGGAAAGTTAAATATAAACAAAATTATTTCTTCTTTGCTTCTGGTCAATGTTGGTTGTGCCTTTACAGCCTCGATGCCACTAAGTATAATATAGCAGCTATGGGTTCAATATTAACTCTTAAAAAATTGTTCGGAGGTTATTAATGTAGTTCACTGAATCTATTTGCATAGACATTTCAGTTAACTTTTAAGTAATCTAAAAGTTAATTATCTTCAGGTAAAATGTTTTCAGTTAAAATACAGTCTTAAAGCACCTTCTTTTAAGTCTTATATCTTTTTCATTATTTTTA
Organism: Chrysochloris asiatica; assembly: GCF_000296735.1. Classification (NCBI taxonomy): domain Eukaryota; kingdom Metazoa; phylum Chordata; class Mammalia; order Afrosoricida; family Chrysochloridae; genus Chrysochloris; species Chrysochloris asiatica. The sequence goes on from NW_006408530.1 coordinate 17,011,447, forward strand.
AGGATAGCAGTTTTGTCTTTTTAAAACTTATGTTGATTGTATTGTGTCTCCTAGAATTGAAAGTGTGACTAACATAAAATCAGTTTACTTAAATCTCACCTACTTTATTCTCTTATATTTTATTGGGTGAGTCATAGGTCTGTGTGGTATAGAGCAAAAAAGTCTTACTATGTATTAAGGTCCAAGTTCTAATCCTTACTGAGTCTGAATTCGAGATCACATTATAAAAACGGGTGGCATACCAAACGATGGTCAAGATTTTACTAAAAAATTCTATGTTATAATTCTTGCAAACCTTACTCAATTATGGGTTCAACATGTTCAAGAATGGTAAGGGGTAAAACTGTTGATACTAGGCCACCTGTGACATTTAAAAACGTACTTTTTCACTCTAATTTCACTCTTATTTGACCTACTTCTTCAAATCTAACTTCCCCAACATTAATACATATCAGTATCATCTGGGTTCTTGTTAAAATACAGAGTTTAATTACCAATTTTTAATATTCTTATTTAGTGAGTCTAGAGTCCAGAGTCCTGGTGTAATGCTGTAGGGTAGCACTAGACTGCTAACCACAAAGTTGGAAATTCAAACCCACCAGCCCTACAATACAGGGTATTGAAACTCATTGCAGGGTCATAATGAGTTGGAACTGACTCAACAGCACTTAACAAAAGAGTAGAGTCCAGAATTCCTATTTAAAAATTAAGATGTTATTAATTCCAAAGCAGATGGTCCATGCAGGGTAAAGAAACATCCCTCCCTATTTGAGAATGCCAGTATTACCACTAATATTAACAGAAAACATATTGGAGTCTTGGTGTATTGCTGTAGGATTAGGACTGGACTACTAACAGTAAGGTCAGTGGTTCAAACCCACCAACTGCTTTTTGGAAAAATCCTATACAGGAAGGCAATGAGTTGGAACCAAAAATCGATGATACTTAACAACAGCAACAACATTGTTAACAACTGCCCTTGCTTTAATTCTTTAAAGTACTTAGGCTGGGGTGATAAGGAGCATTAGTGATGTAGTTATTAAAGTACTTTTCTGCTCACTAGAATGTCAGCAGTTCAAGCCCACTAGTCTTCATGAGGGACAAAGATAAAGCAGTCTGCTTCCCTAATGACTACAGCCTTGGAAACCCAGTGGGGCAGTTCGACTCTGCTTTGAAAGGCTGCTATGAGTCAGAATCAACACAGTGACAATGGGTTTGGATTTGGGTACCCATAGGCCACAGTCACTGGGTGGTACAGTTAACATGCTTGGCTGCGAACTGAAAGGTTTGTGCTTTGAGTATATTTCAGACACATCATGGAAGAAAGACCTGGTGATTTACTTCTATAAAATCAGCCACTAAACACCTTATAAGGAGTTATTTTAGCATAATGGATTACAAACTAGGCTGCTAACCACAAGGTCAGTAGTTCAAATGTAACCAGTCTCTCCACAGGAGAAAGATGAGGCTTTCTGCTCCCATAAAGATTTATAGCCTGGGAAACTCTATACAGGTTTCTTTAAATAAAATCCAACTCCATGGCACTGAATAACAAGAAGAAAATACCTATTGTGTCATACATAGGGTTGCCAGGGGTCAGAGTTGATTTTATGGCAACTAGTTCTTGTGCCCATACTTGGGGAACACACAATCAGAGCTTCCTAAGGAGGCATAACACCTGAATAAAAAACAACCACAAAAAATCATGTCCCGTTCTGGAACTGGGTCAACTCAAGTTGACAATAAATGTTCTGCCTTGAAATCTTTATCTACTACTTCCTCCCTACTCCTTCCCAAGCATCCTCTGTTCTTATCACTCATGACTGTCATTTGCTGTTCTTTTTAACACATTCATATCCTTTTAGTTTATGTTCAGATTATTCAAATCATTTTATGCTTCAGTTACTGGCTTTCACACTAAAATATGGAGAATTTTATTTTGAAGTGAATCACTTATGTGCAAAAGACCCTGATAGATCTGTCAATAGGGTGAAAATAAGAGAGGACATATTAAAAACTGAGGAATTTGCAGTCTTCTATCTTTTCCTCCCATTTTTCACAAATTAAGTAGGTGTCTTCACAGCCTTGAGAAGCAGTTCTAAAACATCCCCCTCCTCAATTAAAATAATATAGTCTAGTATGTTAACTCATGTGTCACAGGTTTTTATTTGAGGATCCTATTTCAACAAGCATTGAGTCCCCACTCTTAGGTCCCATAGAAGTGAAGAAAACAAAACACAACCTATGTTTTTTTTATAGGAGTCCTGGTGTGATGCTGTAGGATAAGTACTAGATGTTTCACTGCAAAGTTGGCAGTTCAAACCCACCAGCCTACTTGACAGCACTTAAGAACAACACAATTCCTTTGAGAAGACCAGTGAATAGATAAACAATTTTTGAAATTGAGTTTCATATTTTAGGGGAGTCATATGCAAAGTGCTATGGAAACACATAGATGGTTCAGTTATTTTATGCTTATGCTAAGAAGTGCAGTGATTTATTTTTTATATCTATCTACATCATAGAATATCTTGTCAGGGAATTCATTAATAACCATTTATTGTAGTATTGTAGCGACGTTTTAGAGAAATAGGTTTTTTTTTTCATGAGAAAGTTTCATTTAAAGTTTCCATTCAATCTACAACATTTGTTGAGTAAGAAACTACTTTGTACAAACTACTTTGCTTGGAACTGAAGGTACTAGAAAGACTGCATGTTCTACTCCTCGCCCTCACAAAGCTGAGAGAGGTAGCATATAATGGAAAAATTGGTGTATACATAAAGAACAGTTAACATAATATAAGATTCAAGAGAGAGAAATGTCCTTGTAACTGGGAAGGTAAGGTTGAAAGTGATATTCTCTCATATTAAAGGTCCAATTCTGGCTTACATTTTGTTGTTGTTGTTTTTTAACTCAATAAAATCTTATAGATTTGTCAGTCATAATTTCTCAGAATAATCTATTTATTTCTAGAAAATTTTGGATGAAAGCAGCATGTGACTGATTCATCTTTTCTCTGTATTCTGTGGGGTTTGATGACAAAGACTAGAGTATCTGTTTACTTCTTATTCTATTTGTTGTTGTTGTTAAGTGCCATTGAGTCGGTTCCGACCCATATCGATCCTGTACAGGGTTTCTGAGGCTGTAAATCTTTACGGGAGCAGAAAGCCTCATCTTTCTCCCGTGGAGCAGCTGGTAGTTTTGAACTGCTGACCTTGTGGTTCGCAGCCCAATTCGTAACCACTACGCTACCAAAGCTCCTTTCTTATTCTATAATATAGTTTATTTAGTTCACCAAAAGTTCTCACTCATATGACCACACATCTTTTCTTTGGGTCTCATGAACATCTATGTGTTTGTTCTACAATATGACAACTTTTACTACAGAATGCTTTCAAAAGTCTCTTCTGGCATGCTCTGTCACCTCACATCAGATGAGGTAAGAAGCTGATGGATACGTTTTGTTTTTCCTGTATTTTCCCATATCTGTAGATGTCCCTGAATAGATTTTAACCAACTTTTTTTGGGGGGAGGGGGTTAGAGGGGACTGATTTGAGAGTCTTAGGAATTAAGGAGTTTCAAGAATCTGAAATCAGGAATTATGAAAAATTTCTGTTCTTTAATTCATTATTTTATGTTTCTACATAAAATAATTATGATGTTACACAGTCTTACATAGATGAACAAGATACAGATAAACAATTTGATTATAGATCATTCTCCAGAATATTTTATGTAACATTGAATTGAAAACTGAACAAGATTCCACTTCAGTATCAATATTCTGTTTTTGGTTTCTATTACTGTAATCGATAAAAGTTAAGATGAAGAAAGTTTAATAACCAATAATGCAGTAAAGCATTTTTTTCTTGTGGAGACAAGAATGTTGTACTTGTGTGTTATGTAGCGTAGGTTCTCAGCTGTACTATTTAGATTATTTCCCCTGTGTATCCTTAGGGTAAGTAATATTCAATAATATTTGAAACTGACAAGTTAAATTTGTTAAGGAAATTATAAAATTACAAACTTTTCCATCATTTTTCTTTTTTTTTTCTATTAACCATGTACATTTATTGAGCTTCACTTTTTGTTAGTATCAAAATCTATTGATTCACAAGATAAATATTGACTTGACCTTGCCTTCACCTCAGTTTGTATCTACTTCTTAAGTCAATAAATCTAGAAACTGATCTGACAGGAGTCAATATTAGTTTAAAATTCTTAAAATAGCAGCTTTGCTGTAAGATACTAATTCAGTATTTTATAGTTATTTTTGGTTCAAAGAAAGGAGGAAAGGCAATGTAACGTCACAAGTTGCTATATAAAACTCTTTTTGTGTTATTTTGCTACAAATCCAAAGATCTCACTAATACCAAAGAGCTTGTCTACATTAGCTCCTATATATATTTTAATTGTTGTATATGAAATACCTCATTCCACTTGCGGGTAGCAATTGGTCACCAGCTTCTAATTTTGATTCTAATTGTAACTAAACTATCGAATTATGCTCCAAATGACCTGAGGATTGTGCTGGGCTCCTTTCTCCCTGGACTTCAGAAGTTAAAGACAATAACTCACTTGTTGCCTCATTTATCAACTTGTTTTTTATCTTTTCAAAGTCTAGGAGATATAAAAACCACAGGTCAAGATTTGCATATATTTATTCTATAGATAAAGGAGGTAAGCTTAGGGGCTTGGTCATAATCAAAGTAATATGTTCTACAACTTATTACTTTTTTTGAGGCCACAATGCTCATCTTTTACTTAGACTGCTTCCTTGTGCTTTTTGGGGATTGAGGGCATACTAATATTTCAGAACTCCATAATGAAATCTCTCAAAATGCTTTTTTAAAAACCTCAAAACTTAAGCTTTAATTTTTCACATAAATAACAAATAAGAAAACTGTGTTTTGAGGAAAAAAAAACAAACAAAAAACCACCTGATAAATGGTTATGTTCTGAAAAAATATGTTGTAATATTAACATGCATTTAACAAGATAACTGTTTAGAGAGTGAGTGTAAATATCATGGGAATAGATAGTAAACTCACAACTAAAAACATTATATACCTTTTTATTTCATCATTTGAAATCAACACATTCCAAAGTATAATGTGGAGCAGAGGCTACTAAAATTTTTATCATATTTTGTTGATTCTTATTGAATACCATTTAACTATGAACCAATCACACAAATTATAAACCACCCAAAGGAGACACAAATACTTGAGGGAATATTGATACCTCACTTAAAATCACATGCGGACAATGTTGCTGTTAAGTGCCATAAAGTCAGTTCAGACTCATAAAGACCCTGTATAGGGATTCCAAGGACTGGCTGGTGGATTTGAAGAGCCAACCTTTTGATTCACAGTCCAGTGCTTATTCTACAGTGCCACAACAGGACTCTAAAATCTTTTGCATGCAAAGTTAATAATCCTTTCAGCAAACTGTAAAATTATGGAGAGCAAGTATCATATGCTTCCAGAAAGTCCCTGGGTGATCAAATGGTTAACAACCTCTGTTGTTGTTGTTGTTAAGTGCCATCGAGTCGGGTCCGACCCATAGCAACCCTGTACAGGGTTTCCGAGGGTGTAAATCTTTACGGGAGTAGAAAGCCTCATCTTTCTCCCGCGGAGCGGCTGGTAGTTTCGAACCGCTGACCTTAAGGTTCGCAGCCCGATTCGTAACCACTACACTACCAGAGAGCTAAATAAAAGATATGGAGGTTCAAATTCACTCAGAGGCACCTCAAAAAAATGGCCTGGTTATCTATTTTCAAAAAAATAGGTCATTGAAAATGCTATGGAGCACAGTTATACTGTAATACACATTAGATCCCTATGAGTTAGGAGTGATTGCATGGCAACTGGTTTTACAGGCAATGAGCCATGGTGGCTCAGCAATTAAGTGCTCAGCTGCCCAATAAAAGATCGGTGTTTTGGACCTACCAGCTCTCTGTACAAGAAAAGAGATTATACAGCTGTGGAAACACAGGCAGTTCTATCTGTCCTGTCATATAAGGTTGCTATGAGTTGAATTTAGCTCAAATGCAATGGATTTGGTTTGGTTTGGGTTGGTTTTATTATACATTGTTTATTTTTATACCTTTTCAGGTATGTATGTCCAACGTGCTTTGAATCTATGCAGTTTTCAATAAATTCTTATGCTTACTATGACAGATTTATATGAATCATGTTTGGTGGTGGTGGTTATGTGCTGTGGATCGGTTCCGACTCATAGTAACCCTGTACAGGGTTTCTGAGGCTGTAACTCTTATGGGAGAAGAAAGCCTCATCTTTCCCCTGTGGAACAGCTGGTAGTTTCAAACTGCTCACCTTGCGGTTCGCAGCCCAATTCATAACCACTATGCTACATTATGTTTAGTCTATTTTAATTAATCATTCTTGGTATTATTTGAGCATATTAAACCTAGATATATATATAAAAAGCTTAGTAAATACAGTAGCAAGCTATGTGATGTGTCTTTCACTGGATTGCAAACCACAACGTCAAGAGTTCAAGCTCATCAGAAGAAAGAGTAAACTTTTTGTTCCCTCAAAGATTTAAATCCTATACTAGGTCACTGTGAGTCAGAACTGACTTACCGGTACTTAACAACAACTATGTGTCTTGATTATGAAATGACATGTTTTACAGTATAAAATGAATCATAAGTTTACTAAGAAATGCAATACAGATAAATATTGACATGAACAAGTAAGAAACATTCTTTCATTAACTTTTATTCCTACTTGTCTTACATTTACTGTTTCTTTTTATTCAGAGCTATTTCTTCTCATCAATTAGAGCTCCATGGTTGTGGTTTTTGACTAGTTATATGAGGAAACATTAATTATAAACAGAATTGAAAATACAGATTATTTAGAAAACAGGCATTTTAATATCATAAAATTTCAGTTTCTAACAATTTTGTGACTCATAAAATCTAAGATTATTTTTTGATATTTACTTTTCCTATTAATAATTCCTGCTCCAAAGATACAAAGTGAAGTCCAAGGAAACCCCTCATCAAATTACTTAGCTGTTTCTCTTTTCTTACATTTCAGAAACTGGAAAATGATTAGAGAGAGAGTTATTTTCAAAGAACTGACATTTGAAATTATGAAAAATATAAATTCTCCTCTTCCCTAGAATTCTTTATGTTTTTTTGTACTTAGTTTTTAGTAACAGGGAGTGCTGTGTACAGTATCTCTCATTTGTGTAAGTGAAAAATAACTGTTTTTATTACTTAAAATATTACAAAAAGGGACAATATGCTAAAAATATGCAGTGAACAAATATCATCTGTACAGACTGGAAGAGAACCTTCATAAATTAACCTTATTAGTGCATTACTGTAAGCGAATGCCAAAAAAGCTCCTAATTTGCATTAAGATAGATTTTTCAGGTTGGCTGCATGATTTAATTAAAGAAAAGATTAAGAATCATTAAACAAGCTGCTCTACCTTGCAATAACAGAATTCATATCTGATTCAGGTTAACGAAAACACAGATGGTGATTCAGTAACTGTTGAGTTGCTGTAACAGAATGAAAATGATCCCATTAGTTCTCTGGAAATGTGAGGGAATTTGGAAATTAGTATGCAGATACATTGTATGGTGCTAGACAGCTTGGTCTGCTCGGATCAGCGCTGATTATACTTTGTTTGGGTTGGCAACACTGAACTTAATAAATGAAAAAATGTTCCAGTATACCACAGTTGGAAACTGTTCAAGGTTGAAATAGGTGTGCAGGCTTTCAAAAGGAGAGAGTTAAGTAAACAAATGTCAATCAATTCAAAGCTGGCACCTCTTTTTTTTTTTTTTTCTGTAAAGAATATGTCTTCTCTTGAGTAGCAAGAATCATAAAATTTGAAATTCTTTTCTGGATACATATGTCTCTGTGGTATTTATTACTACAAAAGTGTTTTAAATGCATACTATCGGTTTGAGAGAGATGTGCACATATTTTAATAGCTTTTTTCTGGTAGAAGGAGAAAAATTTGGTCACTCTGAGGATTACTGTATTTTTCACAAAAAGAAATCAATATAATTCTGATGAAAAATGTTATGACAGGATAAAAAGAAAGTGTAAGTATAATGGCTATTAAAAGTTTAAAGGTGTCAATAAGGAGCACAAAGTAATCCTCAAGGAGCCTTCTGGGAAAGAACAACTTAAACAAGTAGTATAGTCAATCACTGCAGCTGACAGGAATAACCATCCTGTGGCAGAGCTCAAATACACATGCTGCCTCCATTTGTAACACCTGGTTCATGCTATCCATCTGACTGCTCAGTGTCTGACCCTGTGGAAGGAATCTCAGTGAAAATGCAAAAGACACAGCTGGACAGAGGTCCTGAAAGGCAGCCAGCCAATGTCCTTGCCCTGTTAAATTGTTAAAATAAAGCAGATACAGCAACGCATAGTTTAAAGTTTATTTTGGTCATATAATTTTCCAGCAACTAACTTAAAGGTGGGAACATTGATCGTGTGCAGAGCTTAGGGATTTCCAATAAAAGTGAAGGTGAAACATGAAAACTTTGGGTTAAAATGTTCTCTTTTCATCATGTATTGCAATCTTTCCAGAATGTTGTACTGCACCAGGGACTTCGTCCTCCATAAACAAACCACCTTAAAATGTAAGAAAATTATCTAACATCATACAGTCGTGTACAGTCCACACTAACAATGTAATAATAAAGAGTCTCATGGAAAACACAGCCCTCTTTTTCAGATTAGCACTCAACTCAAAGCAGGTTGCTTTTTTACTCTGACAATTGTTATTCGTTTGATTAAACTTTTTGCTAAAAGAGATGGTTATCTCATTTTCCCTAAAATGTACATTGAAAATTATAGTCTACTATGTATAATAGCTTCAAACAAATAGCAACATTTAAAAATTTACATGGTATTGCAAAAATGGGAATTTTATAAGTGGGTGTTACAAATGACATCTCTATAATGCCACCATGAAGAGCTCTTTTGATGGCTCTCAGACTACATCTCCAAGGGAGTTAGGTTTTCCATGCAGCACACAGTACTTACACAAACTTCATATCTGTTATTATAAAAACCTGAAATACCTTCTATCCTTGCAACTGCAACTTAATCTATTCTATTGTAAACAAACAAAACATTTCTCAAGCACTGTGTTATCAAGCAAGTCACTATGTACAAGAATTGCTCATGCAACATATGACACTACTTTAAATTGAGACACTTAAGAAATAAACTAGATCAAGTTGCTATTTGGCAGGAAACTATAGTATATTATCCCTTTTATAAATCTAATGGGACCCACCATCACACTTAATGTACAATGATCATTTTAGCTACATTTAACAGTGATTCTCTGAAGAGGTTTTGCATTCTACCCCCACCCAACATTAAATAGTGATTTCAACTAAACTTTTTCTTTTCCTCTCTCTCATATGTCAGTTTTATTCATTACCTCTCAATTTGGCAATTATCTCTAAAAAAATGAAGTCAGAAGTACAGAGGTTTTGGAATGACTTATGAGGTATGCTTATTTTCTTTTATGCTATTCAAAATTACTTAGCCCATTTCCTTGAAAATCAGAGTCTATACTATGGCAAATTGGCAGCTAATTTAAAATATATATATTGTTAAAGCTATTTATAGGTGTAGCAATATTAGCTCTGCAATAACTTCAAAAAAAGACCCATAAAAATAAAATAAATGAAATACAAAGAAGAAATAAACATTAGCCTTCTTTCCTTTGTAAAAAGACTTACCAGAGAATTCTTTATTTTATAAAATTTATTCCTGGTGAATATAAAATTATTTTTGTTATGTACCCTGGATCCCATTCTTGCTCATAGTAATCCTGTATATGAAGAGCAGCTGGTGGGTTTGAACCACTGACCTTGTTAGCAAATCACTGTTTATCCTATAGTGCCACACCAGGACTTAGGCAAACATTTTAGGTAAACCTTTGTATAGATTATAGAGTTTGGCAAATATATAGTATGTATAGCATTTTATCAAGTTATATTATTTTTTAAAGGCTACCAGAACTAAAATGTAATTTAAATATATGTCAAATATACAAAAACAAGGAAGTCCTGTGGCTCTGTAGCAGGTACTAAGAAAGCAGTTTAAGCCCACCAGCCACTATTTGGGTGAAAGATAAGGCTTTCTGTTCCCACAAAGATTTTAAAAGCCTCAGAAACCCCAGACAGGGCTGCTATGAGTCAGAATGGACTGGGCAGTACTTAGTAACAACAGTAGGAAAAAAGAATTAAAGCTTGTCATTGACCTGTGTTGTCTGTGTTTAGTTCTCAATTATCTACAGTATTCCAGTTAAAGAACTACCAATTTTGACATTTATACCATTTTGTTATTTTTATGATTTCACAAGTTATATTTACATTTAAGTATCTCATCAAAGTTTTCATAGTTTAGCAAATGTAAGAAAATTGGTATTTCCGATGCTATGTTCAGTTCTCCTTTCCAGGAACATTAGCTCTAACTAATACAAAGTGGCAGCACTGTAGGGTAAGTACTGGCCTGCTAACTGGAAGGTCGGTGGTTCAAACATATCAGCCACGGCTCAGAAATCCTAAGCAGGATCGCTGAGTGGGAACTCACTTGATAGTACTTAACAACAACATAGTGCAGATGAAGAGCAATTCTTCATTCACTTTGTACTGTACCAAATTAATTCATACTTGTTGAAATGTTGGTTAGTCCACCTGCTCTTTAACTTGTTTCTCACATGGGTTGTCTATCTTTCCAATAGAATTTAAATCAGATTTAAATGCTGATTTCACCCTTGCATACAGGATGGAGAATGACTTCCTCTGCTGTAAGCATTCAAATTCAAACTACAGAGGAATCAAATCCTCTATTGGATAAAGTCTTTGTTTACTTTATTTCACAATCAATGAATTATCATTCACTCACCTGAACTGTTTTCATAGAAAGGTGGTGAGGAAGTCCTATGGGAATGACAGGGAACTGTGGTCAGAGGAAAGACCTTGAGCTATAATTATTCAGAAACTAGGATAATATACCTGCCTTCTCTTGGAAAGGGGGGTCCTAAAGGCACAGTGAGTTAAATTTTGGCCTATTAATCCCAAGATTGGTGGTTAAAACCTACCAACCATTCTGCGGGAGAAAGATGAAGCTGCCTGCTCTCATAAAGATTTACAGTCTTGGAAAGGCTAAGGAGCAGTTCTATTCTGTCCTATGTTGTTGTTGTGAAGTGCTGAAGAGTCAGTTCTGACTCATAGCATACTGTACAGTGTTTCCAAGGAAGTCTTGTTCTATAGTGCCTCAATATGTTAACATCAATTCAATAGCAGTGGGTTTTGTTTTGTTCCCTTAGAAAAATGTTGGCGTAGCTCTCATCTGAAACAGACTCTGTGTTCTCAATGCTCAGCTCCTGGCAGCCCAGCTCTTGTGTGGAGGAAATTTCATCTATTACAAAGGCAAAATTTAAAACAACAAAGAAAGAAAAACTGAGGGGGAGAGAGAGAAAGCATTTAAAGCACAAATCATACTTTACACATTTGCCCAGTGTGAGTAGAGGGGGAGGTAAATAAAAAAAGAAAAAGAAGAAGACTAGAAAAAGATGAAAGGAAAACAAATGGAAAATTAAGATTAGATATATAGGTGAGTGCTGTTAAGTGCCATCAAGTCGGTTCCAATTCATAGCAACAAGTGTAGGACTTCCAAAGAGCAACTAGTGGGTTTGAACCACTGACCTCACATTTTAAACTGACTTACAGTCCAATTCATTACCCTGCAGCATCACACCAGGATTCTAGATACATAGATATCTGCCATCAAACAAACTCCAATTTATGTTGACCTATATAGGGTTGCTCCGTGGAATGAAGGATATCATTGCTGATGTCCGATGGATCTTGGCTGAAAGCAGAGATGTTTACTTGTGCTTTATTGACTACACAAAGGTTTTCAGCTGTGTGGATCATGACAAGCTATGGACAACATTACGAAGTATGAGTATTCCGGAACACTTAATTGTGCATATGAAGAATCTGTACATGGACCAAGAGGCAGTTGTTCGAACAGAACATGGTAACAGTGAATGGTTTAAAATTAAGAAAGGTGTGCGACAGGGTTGTATTCTTTCACCATACTTATTCAACGTGTATACTGAACAAATAATCCAAAAAGCTGGGTTATGAGAAGAAAAACGTGTCATCAGGATTGGAGGAAGACTCATTAACAACCTGCAATATGCAGATGATACAACCTTGCTTGCTGAAAGTGAAGAGGACTTAAAATGTTTACTGATGAAGCGTGGCAACAATTGTGAGGTTGTCTCAGGATTGGGCAGTGTTTTGTTCTGTTGTGCATAGGATCCCTTTGAGTGTGTACTGACTCAATGGCACCTAACAACAACAACAACAAATAGGGTTTCTATGAGTCAGAAGTGATTTGACAGCACTTGGCAACAACAACAACAACATGTGAGAGGCAAGAGAAATAGCATAGTACAATCCTGTGTCATCCTCAAAACTGCTGACATATTTGGCTATTGTATCAAACCACCAAACCTAATCTAAGGTTTCCCTTCTCTTGCTGATCCTCTACTTTACCGATATAATTCCTCTTCTAGTGATTTATTTCTCCTAAGAACCTGTCCAAGGAAATGATTCAGATAATGTTCCATTGAAGCTCATCAGGTTTTCATTAACTAAGTTTAAGAAGTAGATTGCTAGCTGTTTTTCTTCAAATATCTTAATCTTGACGGTTCTCTGGAAAGTGGTCCATCCTGAGTGACCCTGCAGGTATTTGAAATAGCAATAAGCATGGCTTCCAGCACACCAGCTATCACAGTGTGATGAATTGATATCAGAGTGCTAGAAAAAGTGACTAGATTAATATGAAAACAAAACAAAAACATCAGAAAGGCAGAGGTTAGAAGAACAGAGACAGGGAGGTAAAAACTGATGAACCCCATACTAAATTACTGTAAAATCCATAGTGTTCTTATTCGTCCTCTTTCTCCCAATTGACATTGCACTTCTTATATCTATTTTCACATGGAAATGCAACAAAAAAAAGAGATGGAAGATGAAACTATGGACACTCTTTAACTTCTTCCATTGATAGTCTTCTCATCAACCCTTCCAGTCCATAGGCCAACTTTGGCAGGCATGACATGACAGCATTGTCTTTAGCACAATGGGCAACAAAAGACAGTGAAAAACTGGTGATGATGATGTGATGTGAAGTGATGTCGAGTTGATTCTGACCCATAACAATCCTGTATAGGATTCCCAAGGAGCCGCTGATGAGCTTGAACCACCGAGCTTGCAGTGCAAACAACTTTGCACTCTAGTGCACAGAGCCATACCAGTACTCAGAAAAAATTGTAGTAATCCCTATAGACAAGGTTAGGGTGTGTCAAATAGGTTCCCATGAAATTAGTGAATGTTTAAATTATTAACAAAGATAAACAAATTATTTGCTAATTTTATCTTTTGAGTCACCTTGGTCTTTCTTTTATGGAAGTGCCATGTCTCTGTAGAATAAATCCTAGACTGAGAACCACAAAATCAGAGGTTTGAGCTCACCAGCCACCCTGTGGGAGAAAGATGAGTTTTTCTACTCTACTAAAGATTTACATCTTCAGAAACCTTATACAGGGTCTCTGTATGTTGGAGCTGGCTCAAATGGACTTAACATCAATTCTTTCTATCTATAATCCCCCCGGGGGTTGAAAATAGTCTATAAGGCTGGTAATAGAAAGAATAGAAGGCAGGTCTAGCAAATGTGGGATTTCCTTCTTCATACATACATCTTGTTTGGCTCCCACTATTTACAACATTCCACTGGCCCAACCAAAATTTCAATAGTCTTATTCCTTCATTACCACATATCTTTTATTGATCAAACAGCTCCTGACTCCCACAACTCCCTGCAAAAATAGGAAAACCAACAGATCCATAAAGGCAAATATCACAGCCTAATGCTGTTTGGGTTTTGCACATAATGATGTTATACATATTATTTGGATTTTGCATATATAAAATCATAATGAAGAAAACTGAATGAGTTGAAGATGATATGGAATAAAATTTGGGATAACATTAATATCCACCACGAAGTGCTCATGCAATAATTAAATACATTCACACATGTAAAATTAATTATTGACTGCATATTAAGCTATCATTACATTTGCTGTTTTTACTATTTAAGAAATGTGTGGACATAGATGCAAAGTAGGAGGAAGTTTATATAGAACCAATATAAAATAATAAACTAGTATATTGAGATGTGTAACTTGTTTTCTTCTCCAAAGTCAATTGCTTTTACCATTAACTCTCCAAAGTGCAGCAAATTGGCAAACCAAGAATTTCTGAAATATGGTAAAGAAGGGAAAGAATCATATTCTCTTTGCAATGTTTTGCATCTGGAGAAAACACAGATGAATGTAACTGGTGCACAACTGTTTTAAAAGATAAGATACCAGAATCAGTTATATACCTGTGGCAGTATACAGATGCATGTTGATGTTGTTAGGTGCCATCGAGTCAGCACTGACTCATAGTAACACTATATGCAAAAGAATGAAATATCGCCCCATCCTTGAACAACAAACAATCATGCTACTCTGAGTTCACCACTGCTACCATTGGGCCAATCCATTAATTGGGGGTCTTCCTTTTTTCTTCTGACCCTCCACTTTATCAAACATGATGTCTTTCTTGAAGGACTGGTCCCTACTGATAATAGGTC
>NW_006408530.1:17027656-17029263 GCF_000296735.1 Chrysochloris asiatica
CCCTCTGGATCTAGGCTCCCTCTTGAAAGCTTGTAAGCCAGTCACTTCTTGCCTTTGTAGCAGTTTCAGTCGTTGTTATATAGTCTAGTAAAAGTTTGCTCGCATGTAATATCAAAGATATTGTCTGATGATTTCTGCATTCTCTTGAGTAACCTCTGTTTGGAATGGGAACACATGTGGAACTCTTCTAACCAATTGGCACTTAGTTTCCTTCCAAATTTCTTGGTATAGATGAGTGAGTGCCACCCATTGCACCAGTTTGTTGAAAGATCTCAATTTGCATTTCACCAAATCCTGGAGCCCCATTCTTTGCCAATGCTGTCAGTGCACATTGAGCTACTTCTTTCAGTATCATTGGCTCTTGATCATATGCTGCCCATTGAAATGGTTGAAGATCAACCAGTGCTTTTTGATATGGTGATTCTGTATATTACTTCCATTTTCTTTTGATGCTTTCTGCATCATGTTTGCCCATGGAATCTTTCAGTACCTCAAGCTGAAGCTGGAATTTTTTTTCTCCAGTTCCCTCAGTTTGAAGAATGCTGAGTGCATGCTTTACTTTTGGTTTTCTGACTCCAGGTCTTTGCACATTTCATTATAATATTTGACTTTGTCTTCTTGAGCTGACCTTTGAAGTTTTCTATTTAGATCTTGTGCCTCCTCACTTCTTCCATTTGCTTTAGCATCTCTACACTGAAGAGCAAGTTTTAGAGTTTCTTCTGACATCCATTTTGATATTTTCCTTCTTCCTTGTCTTCTCAATGACCTTTTGCTTTCTTCATGTATGATGTTCTTGATGTCATCTCACAATTCTTCTGGTATTTGGTCTTTAATGTCTAGTGCATCAAATCTGTTCTTCAGATGATCTCTAAAGTCAAGTGGGATATATTCAATGTCATAATTTGACACTTGTGCACTTGTTTTAATTTTCTTCAGTTTTGGCCTTAATTTACATATGAGCAATTGATGGTCTGTTCCATAGTCTGCCCCTGGCCTTGTGTTGGCTAATGATATGGACTTTTTCCACTTTGTCTTGCCAAAGATGTAGTCAATTTGATTTCTGTGTATTCCATCTGATGATGTCCATGTGCATAGTCATCTTTTATGTTGCTTAAAACAGGTATTTGCTATGAAGAAGTCATTAGCCTTACAAAATTCTATCATGCAATCTCCATCATTGTTTCTATCACCAAGGGAATATTTTCTAATGACCAATCCTTCCTTTGTGTTTCCAACCTTTGCATTTCAGTCACCAGTAATGATCAATACACCTTGATGGCATGTTTGATTAATTTCAGACTAATGAAGTTGGTAGAATTCTTTAGTTTCATCATCACTAGCTTTAATGGTTAATCCATAAATTTGAATAATAATGGTATTAACTGGTCTTCCTTATGGTGGATATTATCCTATCAGAGATAACATGATCTCCTATCATCTCCAAGACAGATCTTGATATGTTCTTTTTGATGATGAATGCAACACCACTCATGGCACTTTTTAAACCATGTGGTGTTCAGATACAAAATGGCCAATACCAGTTCATTTCAACTCACTAATGCCTAGGATATTGATATTTATATCTTGCATTTCATTTTTGACAATTT
>NW_006408530.1:17029713-17032787 GCF_000296735.1 Chrysochloris asiatica
CACAGCAACATGCAACACACCACAGTTTGACAAAGTGACAGATAGGATTCATTTTTAAGAGCCATTGAAGTCAACAGTTTCATCATTTGATTCAATTTAGTCTGTGGAATGATAACAATTTAGTGTATTAAAATAAAATTAATGACATTAGAAAAATAATTCCTAAAGAAATTATATCAGTTGGAAATGATTGTTGTAAGTCAATTGGAAACTGAAAAATCCAAAATATATCTGAAGAAAGAATTACCAACTTCCAATGTTAGCTCTAGTTAATAATTACCACAACTTTAGATATATAAGTTGTCCCCAGTTTACTCATACATGGCAATGTTAATGTTATGTAGATTTGACCTTCCATTGAAATGATTGAACCAACCCTTACTCACAACAAATTCTTCATCACAATCACCTTTATTTGCTGCACATGTTGTTGGTACATGCCATCGAATCAGTGTCACCTTATAGTGACCCTGTCTAGTCTTTCCAAGGAACGCTGTTGGGTTTCAATTGCTGACCTTGGGATTAGCAGTTCAGTGCTTAGAACAATGGGACTCCATGCCACTTTTAAATTATTAGAAAGTCTTCAAGTATTTTCTTCATTAAAATAAGGCTAATTAAACACAATACCTACCTATTATGACTCACCTACAGATTCTTTATGATAAAGTTAGGAGTATATCTCATTTGTATCCCTGGGGTCTGCCTATTTCCTAGGATTTAAAAGAACATGTTGGTAGTGTAATAATTGTTGTTTTATGAGGCATTCCTTCTACTGGTGCAAGGTGCTTTAAGAGGAAAGGATGATTAATCTGAATCCACTTTGAGGAATCATGTAGAAATTGATAAATGCTTTAAAAATAAAAAGATTAAATTAAGCTATAGCACACCATGCACATGCTATAATAGCACAGTTCTTGGTCCATAGTAGGTATGTGTACTTATTATTAATTGATTGATTAACTTACCTTCCATGTTTTAAAATTCTTAAATTACTTTCATAGCAAGAAAATATAATTTCTACTTAATTAATAAGAAAAATGAATTAATGAAATTTTAGGAGAAGAAAGTCATTTTCCCCCATAAACCTTACATGAAACTAAATACTTTGTGTACAACTCAGTCATTTATAGATGCTTACGAAGTGGTGCAGAAAGGTTTAGCAGGTTTCTGAGAATCATGGGGAATTAGTGTATTAGTCCATTACTCATATGAGCCTATTATTTATATAAAACCGACAGCCCACTGCCATAGAGTAGATTCCAACTTATACCGAACTTCTAGGACAGAGTAGAACTGCTCCATAAGGTTTCTGAGAATGTAAATATTTCACAGAGCAGTCAGCCTCACCTTTCTTCCAAGGAGCAACTTATGGGTTAGGATGGCAGACTTTACAATTAGCAGGCCAGTGCTTTACCCACTGTTCTACCAGAGCTCCCTATGAATTATATATCAATTTAATAAAGACTAGATAAAAACATAGACTTTATTTACATGGCCACATTAGGAGGCTAAAATAATGGATGGGGACATCAAGATACACTGACATCAATGGCCAAAATGAATGAGAGACAGGCCTCTCTGGAAAAATATTCAAAGTGAATATCCAGAAACCTGTTACCTGACTTTTGAAACATAATACTCTCTTGGATGTTAAAAAAGAGAGTCAAAAGATGGCAAGTCAAAGAAAGAATGTATTAGGAGTTCTTAAGAGAGCTACGGAACTTCTATTCAATTAAAATACTTGAGAGAGTAGAGTTGGGTGTGTTTTCTCAAGACTAAAAACAGGAGAGTTTATTTAAATGAGCCCCTTCCTTTAGAAGACGATTGCTGCCTGATCCTTTCTTGGTGAGACTTCTGAGGTCTGTGACCACAAGAAAGAGAACTATGTCTGTTTAGTAACTGGAATAATCTCAAGAAGTTAGAGCAATGAATAGTGGCTGGGATGGGGTTGGGTCTACTCTCCCAGAGTTCATTGGACTAGAGGCTGTGAGTGTTCTCCTGCACCAGCCTGGGCCATGTAAGAGTTCACTACAGCCTTTAGATTGCTGCTGAAGAGGACCACATTAATAGAATATTGGAGAAAATCTGAGCAGAATAATGGAAAACTAGGGACTGAGGAGTAGTAGAAGTCAGAGATAAAAGATGCAACAAGTACACTATAAGATTTTCTGAGAGGGACACTACCTGGGAGGAAGAACTGAAAAAACAAAACAAAAAAGGATACGAAATTTTAAAACTCCGTTTTAAACAGCTGCTTCCAGAAGGTCACAAAGCCAGTAAATGATGACACACAGGGCTATGTTCTTTGCCCATAAACTCTTGTGACTCTGAGCCTGACCTTTGAGAGGTCAGAAATAACAGCATGCTGGAGAATGAGAAATGGAAGATAAGGAAAAGCCAAAGACGTCCCAAGTAGAACCTGACCTGAAGGAGGTAAGACTCTTCAGTGCTAGATCAAGTTAGGATTAAAGGAGTGCTCTAATTTCTAAACTAAGACTAGGTTTGTCAGTTATAGTGACCAGAAGACTTTCTGAAAATTAGGCTTAAACTTTTAGAGTAGCTTTAGAGTCTCAGAAAACTAGAGAAAAAAGTTCAGGCTTCTCATATACTCCAGCCTCTCTGAATTTTGCTTTCTAATGATTTATTTGTTACAAAGAATGAACCAATCTTCATACATTATTAACTAAAATCCATAGCTTACATAGAAATTCTCAGGACAAGTCCAGTTAGTTCAGCTCAGAGTAACATTATATACAACAAAAGATGAACCTCTACCCAGTCCTATACCAGTGCCTCAATCATTGCTATGCTTTAGCCTAGTTTTGCCTTCACTGTGTCAGTCCAGCTTGCTGAAGGTCTTCTATTTTATTGCTGAGCCACACCAAGCATGATGCCTTTCTCTGGGGACTAATACCTCCTGATAAAATGGCTAAAATATGTGAGAGAAAGTCTTGCCATCCTTGCCTCTAAAGGTTCACAGTTTTTGTTGTATAGTCTTCTGGGTTTTGACAAATGCATAGTGACTAGTACAACTATTAGAGTATCATACAGGATAATTCATGGCACTAAATATG
>NW_006408530.1:17035352-17037306 GCF_000296735.1 Chrysochloris asiatica
AAATGACTCTACAGCACTTAACAACAACATTTGGTCATACATTTTCATCTCATCTAGCTACATATCAAGACACATGATTGCTAATTTTATATAAAGCCTATGTTTAATTTTTTGGTGTCCTGGTGTGGTGCTGTGGGATAAGCACAGAACTGCAATTTTGGGTTGAACCTCAAGTTGGTGGTTCAAATTCACCAGCCACTTCTTGGAAACCATGGGCAGGATGGCTATGAGTTGAAAAGGACTCAATGGCATTTAACAATAACATGCTTAATTTTGTAAAATCTATTAGATTGTCTTTCAAAGTTACTGTACTGATTTGTGCTGCCATCAAGAACGACTGAGTGCCCAATTGTTTGTCATCCTCCGCAGAATTCTGTATAGTCAATATTTGGGATTTTAACAATTTTAATTGGTATGTAGTAGAATCTTTGTGCACTGGTTCAGCACTCTTCTGTTAACCAATAGGTGCTCTGCAAGACAAAGATGTGGCTGTCTACTTCCATAAAGATTACAGCCTTAGATGTCCTGTAGGGAAGCTCTACTCTATCCTATAGGGTTGATATGAGCAAAATTTACTCAACAGTAGGTAATGAATAGTGATACATAATGTTAGATACCTTTGTTATATGCTCACTAACCATTGGATTCCTAGTAAGGCACCATAGGTAATCACTTGATCTCAAGGTTGGTTTGAACTGTAAAGTTGATGGTTCAAAATCACCCTCCTCTCTTCAGAAACCCTAGAGGGTCACTATAAAATGTAACCAATTCAATGGCACTTAACAACAACAACACTCACCAATATTAAGTTTTCTGTCTAAATCTTTTGTCCACTTTGTAATTGGGTTGTTTGTATTTTTATTGTTTATTTTTAAGAGTTCTTTGCATATTTTGGATACAAGTTACTTGTTACAGAACATGCCAAAGAACAACTTGAGAAGACAAAGTAAAGTTTTATAAGAGATGGGCAATACCTGGAGTTAAAAAAAAACAAAATGAGAACACGCTCAGCATTTTTCAAACTGAACGAACTGAAGAAAAAATTCAAGTCTCAGGTTGCAATATTGAATGTTTTATAGGCAAAATATTAAAAAATGCAGGAAACATCAAAAGATGGACGGAATACACAGAGTCACTGTATCAACAAGAATTGTTTGATGTTCAACCATTTCAAGAGGTAACATATGATTAAAAGCCAATGGTTTTGAAGGACAAAGTCAAAACTGCACCAAAAGCATTGGTGAAAAACAAGACACCAGGAACTGATGAAGTAAAAATTAAAATATTTGAAGGAACTTATGCAACATTGGAGACACTGACTCTTCCATACCAAAAAATTTGCAACACTGCTACCTGGCCAACTGATTTGATAAGAGCCATATTGTGTCCTTTCCTAAGAAAGGTGACACAATAGAATATGGAAGTCATTGAATAATATAACTAATATCACATGCCAGCAAAATTTTCCTAAAGATAATTCAAAAGCAATTGCAGGAGCATATTGCGGGGAACTGCCAGAAATGTAAGCCAGATTTGGAAGAGGACATGGAACTAGGGATATCATTACTAGCATCAAATGGATCTTGATTGAAAGAGAATACCAAAAAATACGTTTACTTCTGCTTTATTGATTATACAAAGGCTTTCTTCTGTGTGGATTATGAAAACTATGAAAAAATATGAAGAGTGGAAATTTCAGAACACTTAATTTTTCTCATGAATATCCTGCACATAGACCGAGAAGGCAATAAATAACATCATGATGATTGAAGAAAAGATTAAAGTTGACAAAGATTTCATTTTGCTTGGATCCAAAATGAGCACTCATGGACACAACAGAAAGCAAAAAGACATAATGCAAAAAAAAAAAAAAAAGACATATCACATTAGGCAAATCTGCTGCAAAAGACCCTTTTAAGGTGTAAAACAGCTATGATGTCACTTTGGAGACTAA
>NW_006408530.1:17037801-17046575 GCF_000296735.1 Chrysochloris asiatica
TGATTGGGCCTTTAAAACCCATGAGTTGCCCTCTAAATTGTAACTTAGAAGGAACAAAGAAAACTCATGGAAACGATTCATTCAGTGGACCACAAGAACCTTAGTTTCTTTGGCTAGCAGAACTAGATGATGCCTGGCTACCACTACAACTGCTCTGAAAGGGATCACATTTGATGACCTGGATAAAGTGGAACTAAACTCAAAATCATAAAAAAGACCAGGGTTACTGGTCACCTAGAGTAATGGAGTCCCCAACACTATGGCCCTTACTCACTTTAGGTCTAGAAATGAACTCACCCCCATCACTCAGTTTTATGTCAAACAGTAGATAGGTCCATAAGTGAAACAATTCCACTAGGAAGGCACACACTTCCTAGGATAATCAACCATTTGAAATTAAAGGGGCAACAGTTACCCAAGGACAAAGTTCAGAAGGGTTAGGAAAGAAGAAGGAATGGAAACAGGAAACACAGGGAGGAAGTAGAATAAATGATGTTCTGTTGTGAAGAATGCATTCAATGACATGGCACAAAATGTGTATGAATTTTCAAAAGAAAAAACTTTCCCCCAATTCACAATAAAAAGTAAAAAAAAAAAAAAGAATTCTGAAAGACTTTCCTTGGTACCTGAAGAGGAAACCAGACAAGTTTTAAAATGATTTACACAATATGTGTTAGTTCATTTGACTAGTTATCTGGGGTCACCCCCATGAGAACTACATTGTTTTAGGACTCAACAAAACAAATCAGGCAATGTCTACTCCCATGGAGTTTAACCACCAATTGTCATTAAATAACTCCAATTCATGGTAACCATGTGTATTCGAGGAGAGCCATGAGCCTCTGGATAGTCAAACTTCTAATCTGTCACTTAGAAGCAGAGTGCCTTAATCATTTACATCACTTAGGGAATCCTCCATATTGTTTACCTTCTCATTAATTCAATGGTAGAACACAGTGGAAACATTTTCTGAAGTCCTGAAAACACAGCCCCCGTGAGTTTTCCTTTTGGTTCAAGTTAACTGAGAAGTACTTAATATAAATTCAGGAATAGGCATAACCACTTAAATAGAAATAGTAAGAGAACTAGTAGCAAGCATTTGATGCAGTTGACCTTTTAATAACATAGGGACTGCGGCTTCCAATCCCCTGCACAGAAAAAATCCATTTATAACTTTTGACTCCCCCCAAAATTAGCTACTAATAGTTTACTGTTGACCAGAAGAAGCCTTGCCAGTTATATAAACAGTTTATTAAGTTTTGTTCAAAAATTTAATTAAATGATAATCAAATGTTTCCATGCATTTTTCAAGTTCCCTTGTATTATATATTGCACCCACATAAAAACTGCATTTTTAATACAATATAAAATGGTCTTTCACAAAAAGTGAAAGGTTTTCATTTGTGCTAGGGTAGCTGTAGCAATGATTTTATGAGTTTCCTTTTCCTTTTTTATAATAGTCTACATTGCATTCATTTATTTTGAAATGATGGGCAACTACAACTACAGACCTCAATCTATAGTACATGTTAAGCAATTCAACTTTTCCTTGCAATGTTATGACTTTTCTCTGCTTCTTGGGAACATTTCCAGCATCACTATTGGCACTTTGTATGGGTCCCTTGGTATTATTCAGGATTTATAATACTGCACTAAACATGATGAAAAATATTCAAGAATCAAGAGACATCACTTTTTACTGTATGCAGTTTACTGGCATGATTAACTGTTCCTGCTGAGATGGATAACATCACACAGCATTAAAAAAGAGGCATGTGCAATTTAAACCCGTGCTGTTCCGGGATCAATTGTACATTTTAATTTAAGCCTAGTTCTAATTAAGTATGTGAATTTTGTTATAGAATGGTGTGAGTTGCAAAAATATCTATATCTATACCTTTATAACTTTGAAAAATTGAGAGTTAAGAGAGATAGATGAAAATATTTCATTTTTTCTTTCATAATGTAGTTAAATTATATGAACAGACTCCTTAGTATTTTTTTTTTTCAATTGAAATGGATCTTTCAGTTAGTACTGTGTCTAGATAAATTTCAAATGTATTTGGACTTCAGCAATTTCTTGAACATTATTGCTATTTTTGTTGTTTGCTTAAACAGAAGCAAAACTCAATATAACACTTTGTTTTATATATGTGTGCACCTGTAGGTTCCGCACTGGATTTCAAACCAAAAGATCGGCATTTCAAACCTACAAGTTGCTCCTCAGAAACCGTACACAAGGTTGCTATGAATCAGAACGGACTCCATAACATGCAACAACATATAATTTTGTAAAAAATTCTTCCATTCTCCTAAAGATTTTTTTATTTTTCTATCCAATGAATCTTCTAGCTCTCTGAAACAATGTTCATTTTTATCTGATAATGACCATTACTGTATAATGAGTTTTTATATGCTTTTATTTTCTTAATTTGTATTTTATTTAATCCTTGATTTTATTATAATAAAATGAAATGTCATTTATACAAAATAATTGAAATGTTTTAAATTATTTAAAAATCAGGATTTTATTTTTTTGGCTTTGCTACTATTTTGGTCTTACTTATTTTTCTATATGCTTTTTACATCACATTTAGAAGATTGCTAAATTATGTTAAATTTTATCTTTAAATACCAATCACAAAGATGTTCTTTCATATAAAGGATCTCATTAAAACCAACTCTTCCCAGCATTGCAGCAAAATCAGTACTCTGGGAAGATCTGACAATCACACAGACCCCAGATGGTGGCTGTAGTTCTGGTGAACTAACTTGTCATTCCCAGAACAATGCAAAACTAATCTAAGTCATGCTGTAGAATATTGGAGAGAACAAAATGCCAATGGAGTTTCAGGATGGTTCTAAAAATAAATTTGAGCAATTACAAATCCCTGGAAAATCTGTTAATGTCAGGAAGTAACTATTCCCTGGGCCAGAAACAGAGAGAATCAGCAATTCCTCAACAAATATGAATTAAATAGAGGAATTCAGATGGTTTCAACCTAGATATTGGCCTCTTACACTTCCAGAAGAATTGGTGACACATCTGTAAGTCATTCTATTGTAGTTGCTTACAGTTATACTTAACTTATGTGAAATGTAGCTATATCCATTATAGAATTTTATTCATTCTCAGTTTATTTTTTATTAATTTGATAAAATTCTGAGCTAAAGAACCACATCAGATATGTTAATAGATTAACTCAACCAGCAGACATATAATGAGGCACAGTGGGATAAAGCACTGAGCCTTAAGATCTGTTTGAACCAAAAAGTCAGTGGTTCAAACTCACCAGCTGCTCCTTGGAAACACTATACAGGATTGCTATGAGTCAGAACCAACTCAGTGGCACTTAACAACAATAACAAATATATAGCAGGCATATTGTTAGGTGCTAGAATTACAATGTTGAAAACACTCTTTATCTTGGGGAATTTAGTCTCTGGTAGAGAAGAGTGTCAAATGGGGGGGGGGTCAGTGTAATGCAGGATCCTATTAAATCAGAATACTGATACATTCATTAGCATAATGGCAAAGGGGTGCAATTTCCAAAGGGCTATCTGTCCTAGGATCCATCTGTATGCAGGTGTTCTATATATGCTACTCATACATATTGACTTTTTTGTTGTTGTTTTTATCCAATAAAGCTGATGGTTCTTATTACACTCATTCACCTGGGCTCACTCAGTTACCTTCATAACTACCACACAGTTTCTGATGATGACTGACATGGAAATATTTTGGAGATTACAATGTTAAACTTAATCACATTAACATTTGTCTTTAACAAACTAAAAAAAATAAAAAAAATAAAAACTACAGAGAAAATAGTCACAATTCATACTCTGACATCACATCTTAGTTTGTATCTTTCTCACATATTTCACAAATATTTATTCAATTTGTACTGTCAAGGATAATTTCCTGATTTATACCTATGTGAGTCCTTAACCAGACTTAATCTCTGTTTTTCCATACTTACTCCTGAATATACCCTATGCTATAATCTTGCTCTGAACAAGCTTCTTTCTTCCAAGATGATTCTTACTCTCTTCACCACCAATAGTCTGCCTGTTTGTCATACTTTGATAGCTTGCATTTTGCTGTGATTCTGGAAGCTATGGCACCAGTATTTTAAATATCACAAGTTGGACAGGGTCACAAGTTGGACAATGCATAAAGAAGATCATTGAAGAATTGAGTCATTTGAGTTGTAGTGTTGGAGGAGAATATTAAGTTACCATGGTCTGCCAGAAGAACAAACAAACCTGTGTTAGAGAAAGCACAGTCATAATGCTTCTTTGAAGCCAGGATGGCCAGACTTTGTCTCTAGTACTTTGGGCATATTATCAGGAAAAGGACATCATGCTTGGTAAAGTGGAGGGTAAGCAAAACGAGGAAGACCTCCAATGAGATGGACTGGCACAGGGCAGTAGCAAGGGCTCAAGAGTAACAACAATTGTGAGGTTGGTGAAGGACTGGGCAATGTTTCCTTCCATTGGGAGTTGACTTGATGGCTTGCAACAGCAACAACAGTCTCTACTATAGGAGCATATTGTCAGATCATTTCTCCACAGAGTGACTGGGTAGATTTGAACCATAAACCTTTCAGTTAGCAGCCCCAAGTGACCATTTTCCACCAAGTTTCTATGCATTCATGTTTGAAGGTATAAAATAAAGTAAATTATGACCTCCTAGGTACATATTTCTGCTTTGACAGGTAGACTTTATTTTAGCAGGTTAAAGGATAGAATCAAATTGCAATAATCACCATCATTCATTGGTATATGGGACCCAAGACATGCAAAATACCAGTCCAGAAGATGACACACTAGTAAAATGAAACAGGAGAATGTGAATGAGGCATTTAAAAAAGAAAAGCAAAAGTATGACTCAAGATTTCTCACGGTTTAGGTTTGCTGTTTTCCTAAGCAAATATGCCAAGTTCTGCTATATTTCCACATAGGTCATGCCATTCACTGGTTCTTTTATTTTTTAAAGCTACTTTTTAAGACATTTTGAAAAATAAAATGTGTATAAAATGGAGGATATATGAGGGTATGTCAAAAAGAATGAGAAATAGTATGTTCCATGTAAAAGAAAAGAGAAACCGAAGACAGCAGACATAGTAGTGACACAGATCAGCTTCCATGTCCTTGTGTCACATCAAGAAGAAGACTCCATTTCCCACCTTTTAGACTTGTGCAGGAATTTGAGAACATCCTAGATTAAATCAGGACTGTCAAAAACTCAGGCTACATCTTCACATTGTTGGTGGCCAGGAGCCAGCTCTGTCATCACTTGGTTTTGTGCTGCTTAGGGCAGAAAATCTGATTGTTCAGCAACATGTAATCAGCTGAAAACAAATCTGGAAGATGTTACTCAAAGACTAGATGATATCCAGACCCTGGAACTCTGGGAAGACAAAGTGAAGGATTTGCTTTAAGATAAAAACTGAATCTGTGGCAACAAACTTGAGATGCTGGAATAAGATTCAACTCAAAATAAGTAGAACACTAAGGCTTTAAGAAACTGATTACAGCCTAACCAATCCAGGCAGGTCCTTCAGAGCAATGAGAGAAACCAGGATCCAATTTATAGAACCAAAATCTTCTCTGTTATCAATGTTTAGATATCATTTGTCATGTATACCTCAGGGAAGACATCCTCCTAAGAGAAGCAGAATTACATTTATTAGAAACCCAGATAATACAAGTCTTAAGAATCAAGTCATGATTAAGCTACTTATGTCATTTTGCAACTGTCATTCTGTCTCCATTATTTTTTCTTTCTTACTTGCTTCCAACTTCACTTCTCCACCATACTTCCTTGTGGGCTATCATACAAGTGAGTTTGTAATATTATGTGAGGTTGGAGAATACCATGAATCTTTAAACATGAAAAATCATAGAAAATATGGCAAGCAGGTACGCCCCAAAGCATAGAAACATATTTTGCTCTGGAATAATGCCTCTTAGCCCCTTCTAGTCCATGTCTCCAGTCCCATCTTTGCCTACTTCTAGGGGTTCAAGTATAACTCCTCCTAGAATGACTTCTGTGGGCAGTGCTATGAAAGTAGTATGGAGAGAAACAATAGGGACCTCAGAAGACTAGGGCAGAGCTCAAGCTTAAACCATTCAGAAAGACCATCTGGAAACATGGCCCTGAGTGAGCTTTTAAAAACTTTAAAATAATTAATATTTATTCACTGCACTGGACTGCAATTTCAGTTTGATTCTCAAGTTCAGCTGTTCAAACACACCAGCAACTCCTCAGAAACCCTATACAGGGTCACTGTGGGTCGTAACTGACTCAACATCACTTAACAACAACAACAACTTACCAGGTGTCCTGGTGTGACAATAGGATATGCACTGGACCACAAGGTCGTTTTGAACTGAAAGGTCGGTGGTTCAAACCCACCAACTGTTCCTTGGAAACCCTATATAGGGTCATTATGAGTTGTTATCTACTTGATGGTATTTAACAACAACAATTTACCAGATATCATTTCATTGTTTTAAACACATTATTTTGCTGAATCTTCATTATAAACCACCATTATTTCCATTTTCCTGATGAAGAAATGGGGCAGAAAAAGGTTAATTTGTCCAGCATGTCACATGAAGTAAGTGGTAAAGTTGAAACTTCAAGTTTTGATCCCAGAAACAACACTCCTTTCCATTAAACTCTGCTATGTAGGCATGGAATTATCCAAGTTAAGGGGATGAAGACAGGAGTTTAGGACAAAAGGAGTCAAATGAATAAAGGCAAAAGTCATGAAAAATGATTTATGTTGTGATATAAACAAATTGGAAAGCTTATAAGGGAAATATTTAAAAGTTGGCTATCACCAGATCCAGAAAATGTTGTGGTTAGCTGATTTATAAACAGTTTGATAAACTTTTATTATTGAATAATTTGCCTTCCCTGATACAATTTTAATATTAAATAGTCTCCTATTGTCCAATGACCTCTCCTTTGCTAGATTATGAGGCACCAGTTGTCTCAAGAGAGAGCTAATAAATCAGAAGCAGAAAATATCTTGAGTTTTAAAAAGGATTTTGAATTAAAAGAAAACCTTAGCTTACTGTGTTTCAAAACAATAAGCATTGAACTACTCTCAAAGAAAAGACTTGGAATAATTCCTAGTGAATGAGAAATGGTTTATACCAAAAGTACAATAAACACCTACAGGTTGAGGGAAAAGAAAGGAGGAGGTAAGAATGAAAGAAATTGAGAAAAAAATTGGAATGTCTCAGAGAAAAGGGAACTGTTCCCCAAATTCTAGACAAAGCCCAGGGATCCAGTAAGACTTGTTATTGTTGATAGATGCTATTGAGTTGGTTCCAACTCATAGCAGCCCTGTATAAAATAGAATGAAACATTTCCCAGTCCCCTGCCATTCTCACAATTGGCTTCTAAGGATCATTCTGGTTGTACTTCTTCCAACACAGATATGTTTGTTTTTTCTGGCAGGCCATGGTATCTTTAATATTCCTCTCTAGTATCATAACTCAAATGCATCAATTCTTCCATGGTCTTCCTTATTCATTTTCTAACTTTCACATGTATATGATGCATATGAGACTATTGAAAATATCATGGCTTGAGTCAAGTGCACTTTATTCTTCAAACTGACATCTTTGCTTTTGAACACTGTAAAGAGGTCTTATGCAGCATATTTACCTAATACAATATGTCATTTGATTTCTTGACTGCTGCTTCCATGTGTTAATAGTGGATCCAAGCAAAATGAAGTATTTGATAACTTCAATCTTCAGTGTTATTTATTGCCCCAGTGGTGAGGATTTTTGTTTCCTTTACATTGAGGTGCTGTAAAGATTTTTGTTTTTGTTTTTTACATTGAAGTAATACTGAAGGCATGGATAAGTATTTTAAGTTCTCTTCACTTTCAACAAGCAAGGTTGTATCATCTGTATAGTGCAGGTTATCAATGAGCCTTCATCCAATCCTGAGGCCACATTCTTCTTCATATAATCCAGCTTCTCAAATGATTTGCTCAGCATAGAGATTGAATAGGTATGGTGAAGGAATATAATCCTGATTTTAAACCATCAAATATTCCAGCGCACCTCCACCACTCATCTCAATTTGTCTTATTGTGGTGGCTTGTGAGTTGCTATGATTCTGAAAGCTATGCCACCGATATTTTAAATAACCAGCAGGGTCACCCATGGTGGACAGGTTTTAGATGAGTTTCCAGACAAAAACAGACTATGAAGAAAGAGTGACCAACTACTTCTGAATCTTTAGTCACTGAAAACCTTATGATTAGCAGAGAAACACTATAAGATATAGTGCCAGAAAATGAGCCCTTCAGGTTAGAAGGCACTCAAAATGCAACTGGGAAGAGCTGCCTCCTCAAAGTAGAGTTGACCCTAATAACGCAAATGGAATAAAGCTCATAGGAGAAAAGCCCACAGGACCTTCATTTACTTATGGGGCACAACTCAAAATTGAAACAAAGAGAAACAGCTGTAAATATTTATTGAATATCAGAACATGGAATGTACAAAGTATGATTCTGGGAAAATTGGAAGTTGTCAGAAATGAAATGGAACACATAAACATCAATACTTAGGCATTAGTGAGCTGAAATGGACTGGTATTGGCCATTTTGAATCTGATGACCACATGGTTTACTATGCCAGAAATGACAAATTGAAGAGGAATGGTGTTGCATTCATCATCAAAAAGAACATATCCAGATCAGTCATGAGGTACAATACTGTCTGTGATAAGATAATAT
>NW_006408530.1:17053324-17067752 GCF_000296735.1 Chrysochloris asiatica
TCATTTTGAATTGTACCCCATCAGAAAATGAAGGCTCCAAAAGCTTTATTCCATCCATGTCATTCTGGTCAACTCTATTTTGAGGAGACAGCTCTTTCCTAGTTGTATTTTGAGTGCCTTCCAATCTGAGGGGCTCATCTTCTAGCACTTTTTCTGACAATATTCTGGTGCTATTCATCATGTTTCAATATTCAATATTCTAGTGTTATCTGACAGTGTTTCACTGTTATTCAAAAGTTTTCAGTGTATATACATTCAGAAGTAGTCCATCTCTCCTTCTTCCAAGTCTGTTTTCATGTGGCAGTTCAGCTGAAACCTATCCACCACAGGTTTTTTTTAAATTAAAAAAATACCGGTGGGATAGCTTCCAGTATCACAGAAACATGTCACACCACAGTGTGACAAACGGACACATGAGTTATGGCAGTAAGGTTTAGACTTCCCTAATACTCAGCATTGAAAGGGGGAACAGCATAGACATGGCTTCATATAACATCTAGAGAGAAAGACCTTTGCCACTCTTTGTTTTTAGGTGCCATTAAGTTCATTCCAATTCATGGCAGTAGTATGCACAAGATAGCAAAACACTGCCCAGTCATATGCAATTCATGATTGTTGTTATTTTTTTATCCAGTGTCACTACCACTATGTCAGTCCATCTCATTGGGATCTTCCTCTTTTTCACTGACCCTCTACTTTACCTAGCATGATGGCCCCCTCCAGGGATGGGTCCCTTCTAGCAACATGCCAAAAATACAAGACATGCAGTCTGGCATTCTCATTGCTAAGAAGCACTCTGGATGTACTTCCTCCAAGAAAGGTTTGTTTGTTCTTCTGGAAGTCCTTGGTATGTCCAATGTTTTTGCCAAAACCATAATTCAAATACATCAATTATTCTTTCTTCCTTATTCATTGTCCAGCTTTTAGATACATATGAGGTGACCAAAAAACAAAGAGAAGTCATTTGCAGCAGATTTGTCCTTTTCAATACTTCTTTTGATTTCTTGTTTCCTGCTTCCATGAGTGTTGATTGTGGATCCAAGCATAATTAAGTTTTTAAAACTTTAATCTCTTCACCATTTTTCATAATGTCATCTGTTGGTACAGTTATGATGATTTTTGTTTTAGTTACATTGACATGCAATCCATACTGAAGACTTTGGTCTCTGATCTTCATCAGTAAGTACTCCAAGTCCTCTTAGCTTCCAGCTAGCAAGGTTATGTCACCTGCATATCACAAGTTTTCAATGAGTCTTCCTCATATCTTAATGCTACATTCATCATATGTTTTAGCTTCTTAGATATGTTCAACTTATAAATTAAATAAGTGTGATTTAAGGGTACAACCCTGATGCATACTTCTCCTAATTTTGAACCATCCAATATTCTCTTCTTCTGTTCCAACAACTATCTCTTGTTCTACATACAGGTCTTTATGAGCCCATTTAAGGGTTTTAGAGTACCCATTCTTCACAATGTTATCCATAATTTTTTTATGATCCCCATAGTCGAATGCCCTTACATAGTCAATAAAGCACAAACAAACATCTAACTGGTATTTTCTGCTTTCAGCCAATATCCATCTGATGTCAACAATGACAAGCCTAATTTCATGTCTTTTTCTGAATCCAGCTTAAGTTTCTGACAACTCCTGTTGACGTATTGCTGCATTTGTTTTTGAAATACCTTCAGTGAAATTTTGCTTGCAGTGGTATTAATGATATTGTTCGATGATTTCTGCATTCCCTTGGGTCACCTTTTTTGTAATGGATATGAATATGGTTCTGATTGTTTGGTCAGGTAGATGTTTTCCAAATTTCATAGTGTGGAAAGAATGAGCACCTCCAGGTCTGTGTAAGCTTGTTGAAACATTACAATTTGTATTCCATCAAATTTTGGAATCTTGTTTTTCACCAGTACCTTCAGTACAACTTGGACCTCAGCTCTTGATCATATGCCATCTCTTGAAATGACTAATTATCAGCCAACACTTTTCTGTACGGTGACTCTATATACAGATTTCATCTTCTTTTGATACTTTCTGCATCAGTCATTAGTTTGTCCATAGAATCCTTCAGAGACTTGAATTTTTCCATCAATTTTTTTCAGTTGAGAAATGCTGAGAGTGTTCTTCCCTTTTGGTCTTCTAACACCAAGTCTTTGCACATTTCATTATAAAATTTTACTCTGTCTGTTCAAACTGCCCTTTGAAATTATCTGCTTAGTGCATTTACTTTCTCCTTTTTTTCATGTGTTTTAACTTCTCTGCACTCTAGAACAAGGGTTAGATTCTCTTCTGACATTTACTTTGGTCTTTAACTTCTTTCTTGTTTTTTGTTTTGTTTTGTTTTGTTTTAACTAACCTTTTACTTTCTTCATAGATGACACTGTTGATGTCATCTCTGAACTATTCTGGTCTTCAGTCATCATTAGTGTCTACTGCATAAAATCTGTTCTTGAGATGGTCTCTAAATTTAGATGGGATACATTTTGGCTATTGTGGACTTGTTTAAATTTTGTTCAACTTCAGGCTTAACTTGCATATGAACAATTGATTGTTCCACAGTCTGTCACTTATCTTGTTTTGACTGATGGTATTGAGTTTCTCCAAGGTCTCTTTCCACAGATGCAGTCAGTTTGATTCATGAGTATTCCATCTGGCGGGGTTCACGCATATGATATCTTTTAATGTTATTGAAAATGATATTTCAATCAATAAGTCATTGTTCTTGAAAAATTCCATCATGTAATCTCCAACATCATTTCTATCACCAAGACCATATTTTCCAACGACTGACCTTTCTCATCCCCTCAAATTTCGCATTCCAGCACCAGTAATTATCAACACATTTTTTTTTTTTTAGCATGTTTGATCAGTTTCAGACTGAAGTAGTAGAATTCTTCAATTTCATCATCACTGGCTTTAGTGATTGGTGCATAAATTTGAATAATAGTGGTATTAACTGGTCTTCCTTGTAAGCATATGGATATTATATCACAGACAGAATTGTACTTCAACATAGATTTTGAAATGCTCTTTCTGACAATGAATTCAACACCATTCCTCTTTAATTTTTTTATCCTGCTATACTAAACCATATTCTGTAGCTTTCTTGATTGTTAGATTCAAAATTACCAGTATCAGTCCATTTCAGCTCACTAATGATATTGATCTTTATGCATTCCATTCCATTTCTGATGACTTTCAATTTTCCTATATTCATACTTCATACAATCCATTTCAGATCATTGATGGATGTTTGGATAGTGTCCCATTAGCAAATGAAAGTCATGAACGTTTTGTTCCATCTACACCATTAAGGTCAACTCTATTTTGTAGCAGCAGCTCTTCTCCAGTAATGTTTTGAGTGTTCAGTACTACAGAGGAACAGGCAGACAAATGGTAAAAAGAGAAGGCTGTAAGGAACATTAACTAATTCACTGCACTGTAGTATAGGTCTTTACCATGTTGTTAGGTCTATTCCTAGATATTCCAGTGGGTTTTGTTTAGTCTGGGGTCCTGTTTGGAGATCATTGAGCTTCTTGAATTCATATCTGCTCATCTTTCATGATATTAGGGGCATTTCCTTCCAAAAAATTTTCAACAATGATCTTGGTCTCTCTTTCTCTCTGTGCATGCTTGTCTCTTTCTGTCTGAAATTCTGATCATACATGAGTTTTTACTCTTAATATCAACCCACCTAATTCTTAGACTTGTTTCATTTTTTAAACTTTTGTTCATTTTCTAATTATCCCTCATTCCTCTAATAGATTAGTATTAAGAGTTTTGTCTTTAAACTTGTTCACACTCCCTTCCATTGATTCAGTTCTACTTTTACTCTTCTAATACATTATCTAATCTCCGAACCCAGTATTAATCTTCTGGATTATTATTTTCTGTTTTTGTATGGTTTCTAATTTTTCATTTGTCAGTCTAATCTTGTGTTGTTTTTATTCTCTTGACTTCTTTTAAAGTTTTGTCTGTGTTTCCTTGATTTATTCTGTAGCTTTCTTGATGTTTTTTTTCAAGCCATTGAAAGTACTAAAGATCATCCTTTTGAATTCCTAATCAGGTAGTTCTTGCCCTGTATTTTGGTCATTTGTTTGAGCAATTCTCTGTTGTTTCTTCATGTGAACTAACTTTGTCTATTGCCAGCAAGACATTTTGGTGCTGTTGTATGAGAGAGATTTGAAAAGTTCATGGGAAATGGAATTAGAAGTTAAAATAATTTTTATATTTGAATTTAATTTGCACTTGTGTGCTGGTGTGTTCTTAGGTACTTATCACCTCTGCAATGGTGGCTGTGATAGTTGGTGAGAGTATGTATGTACTTCATGGAGTACAGTTGGGCTGGTGTTCACTACTGTCTACCATTGATCAGGTAGTGCAAGAGTGGGTGATGGCCCTTGTCCAATACATGGACCTCCAGGAGGTACGAGTATAATTGGGTATTGTAGGCACAGTTGGAAAAGACAGAGAATAAAGCAAGAGAGAAATAAAAGCAAAGAAAAACACTGAAAAATAAAATAATAAATTAAAACAACAACAACAAGGAGGGACATCAAGAAACAATCACAACAAGAAAAAAAAATTAAATAACTGAAAAAAAAAAGGAAAGGGAAAATAGAAAAACAGAACAAAAAAAAAGAAAGAAAGAAAGAAAACAAAGCAAAGCAAAAACAGAAAAGTAGGAAGAAGGAAATAAAAAACCAGGAAAAGAAAATAGAATGAAAAAAAAATAATAATAAGAGAAATATAAAGAAAAAGGAGGGAAAGGAACAAAGAAAAAAAGAATCAGCAGAAAATAAAACAAATGAAACTGGGTTAGGGGTGTGGCAAAGAAGAAAAGGAAAATAAAGGAGAAAACTTAGGGGCACAGTGGAGAAAGGAATAAACTGGGGGGTCAGGGCACCCACTTGGTGGTCCTACCAAGGAAGTGACTGGTGTTAGGCACTGGGTATGGGTCGGCACACTCTGCTAACCAAGCAGGTAATGGTGGCCAGAGGCCTAGTCCTGGATGATGTTCCTATAGACCTACAAAGTATTAAGAATCAGGGTACCTTCCTAGTAGTAGTTCCTGCGGACTCTGAGAGGGACTGAAGCCCAGGTGTCTGATCCTATAATGAGTTCCTACTGGCTCAGAGGACAGCTGGTGTCTGGGCATCTGATTTCAGAAAAGGTTCCTGCCCACTCAAGGGTGGCTGGGTGGCAGTGCACCCATCTGGCACTGCATGTTCTCTTGACTAGTGGAGAGTGTATGCATCTGGTACCCAGTCCATGAGGGCATGTGTCTCAGGTAGAACAGGGCCTGTGAAATAGGCAGGGGAGTGGCATGTTACCAATCACCAAGTGGGTGAAGGTGGGGCAGCCATGTTCAACCATGTTTCTTGTCACCTATAAGGTGTGGGGAATAAAGGAAAGTTAACACCTTTCTGGTTGCCAGCCAACAGCGCTGAAACTTGTGTTGTCTTGGGTGGGTGGATTTGAATATTAGGTTGCTGTCCCAATTAAATGCTTCTTGCTAAAGTATAAATGACTGCATTGCATCTGTCCAGCTAACAATTTACCTGTTCTGTTTTCTCACTCATCACTTTTGTTCATCCTTCTCCTAGTTGGTTTTCAATCCACTTCTCTGTATTTTTCTCTGAATCTTGGGATTCTAGGATAATCATCTGAATCTGTTTCACTTGGTCTCTTGTGTTTTTGTTGCAGAGAGCCTGGGTAGCATGTTAGCTTTGGCACCTGGCTTTTAAGAGTAAGTATTCCAAGAGAGAAGAAACAGAAACTGACAACTGTCTTAGAAGTAGACCCAGAACTAGTGCAGTACTACATCTGCCAAATTCTATTGTTCAAAGCATTTAAAAGCAAACCAAGTTTCAAGAGTAGAGAAAATAAACCTTACTTCTCAATGGGAAAAGTTTTACAGTATTTCAAGCCATATATGAGCAAATAAGCATTTCAGCTAGGTAGTGCCTGGGGATAGAATCGTTTGAAGGCTCAGTCATGCTGGACAGCTGAGTTGACTCCCTCTCAGACTAGCAGTTGATTTGGCAGTAGCCTGGGAGCTGGTGCTGTTGACCAGAATGGCTATCCTTCACACATTCTCATCTTGTATATTCGCACAGTGTGATGGCTGGATTTTTAGAGAAAATATCATAATAGCCATTAATTCCAAGAAACTCAGATAAAGGCTGTGAAGTTCTACTTCAAGTTACTAGTTAAGCAATACATTAACAACCACCTAGATTTATGGGGAGAGTAATTAGACTCCAGAGTCTTGGTATGGAGCTTCAGGACAATGCTCTGGACTGCAAGGTCAGTTTGAACTGCAACGTAGACTGCTTCAACCCACCAGCTGCTCGTTGGAAACCCTAAACAGGGTCTCTATGGGCCAGAACTAACTCAACAGCACTTTACAAAACAACAACAATTAGACTCCACTTCTTGAAATGAGGTAGAACATTTCCCGTTCTATGGTTACGAATTGGGCTGCTAACCTCAAGGTCGGCAGTTCGAAACTACCAGATGCTCTGTGGGAGAAAGATGAGGTGTTCTGCTCCTGTAAAGATTAGCAGCCTCGGAAACCCTGTGCAGAGTCACTATGAGTCAGAACCAATGCCACGGTACTTAACAACAACATCATGTAAAAATTTATTTTATAAATGGTTATTGAATACTTGTTATGCTTTGTCTGTATATTTTATTCGGTCAGTGGGCATCACTTTTTTTTTTTTTTTTTTTTTACTAGCTGTGTATTTTAAATAATGAACAGATAAACAAATACCAACAGGTCAGCTCTGATTCCTGGTGACCACATGTATGTCACAGTAGAACTATGTCCCATAAGGCAATTTTTCCCAATAATAGATCACCAGGCCTTTTTTCCCTAGGCACTTCTCGATAGACTCAAATCATCAACATTTCCAGTAAACAATTAACTGTATCTCTTAGGGACTCATGAGAATAAAGTAAACAAACAAGCCCCAAACAATCCAAATCATTTGCCATGAAGTGGATTCCCACTCATAATGGCGCTATAAGATTGAATAGAACTGCCCCACAGAATGTCCTAGGCTGCAATATTTATAGAAAGAGACTGCTGCATCTTCATCCCTTGAACTGTGCCAATCACCCACATTTTAGTTACTAGCCACACACTTAAACACTGAATCACCAGGGTACCATGATTTATTGTATTTAACATTAAGTTTCCTCAAATTAAAGGATCCATATCAGAGATACACTGAGCTATATGAGTTATCTAGTGTTCAACAAGTTTTGACCTACAAAAATTGTAATTTCTTGTGAGTCAACAAGAGTTTAGATATCCATCAGTAGTAAGGAAATTTTATATTAATATTTAGCCGATCTCAGAGAATAGGGTATGTCATCTTAACTTTTATAGAAAGAAATAGGACTGCATCCCAACCTTGTCCCATGGGGAGGAATCAGGACAACTCTTTGTGTCAATATCATGTGCTGCTCCACATAAGAAGATCCTAGCTTAGAATTTACATTTAACTAGAAAGCTTTTCAATAATAGATCCCTTGTGAAGCTCCCCACAGCTTTTAAAACAAGGAAGGCTGCCAAACCTCAAATCTCAGAGTTGACTACTTGCTGAGTTAGTATATTTTAGGAAGAGATTATTATGTGTCAATAAGTATCATAGATTATGGCCTATATGTTATAAAAGCACTCAGCAAATCTAAATTAGGAATGACAATGCCATTATGTCTGTAATCCAAACCCTTTGTTCTCCTATTATTTAAATAGTATTCATTAAATTAAGAATTCCTGCTGTAGTGCAGTAGCAGCCCACTGCATAAGCCATGGGCTGCTAATGTCAAGGTTGATGGTTCAAACCCACCAGCCACTCTTTGGAGACCCTATACTGTTTCACTAAGAGTTGAAACCAACTCTATAGCACTTAACAGCAACAACAATTAAATGTTTTCTATTCTTCACACTCAGAAAATATATAGACTAATTGTTGGTTAATTAAAAATACTACATTGTGTTTGATCAAGATATATCTAAACAAAAAAGTTCCGTACCTTTTAAAAGAAATTCTAAAGATAACATTGGGAGAAAGTTATCTCTAAAAGAAAAAGTTTTGTACTTTTAAAAGGCATTCTAAAGTTAACATTGGGAGGGTGAGAATCTTCCTTCTGTTTGAATACAGCACTCTGCTGACACTTTTGGTCACAGAAAATTCAGGGTAGACAAAATTTAAGTGGAGATTGGAGCAAAAGGGATAACCTCTATCAGTGATATCCTATAGTGGATTGCAACAGGGTGTGAAATGATGACATCAGGATAAAAGGAAAGGGCTGCTGACTAACATTCAGTTCTATCTTTAAGGAAGTCTGGGCTCTGCTTGGTGTTTGGGCTGAGATACAAAACAATTTCTCTATTTTCCCAAATAGTTCACCCCTCCCTAATTATAGCTCTCAGACGAACATTTAGTTACCATCAGAAAGCAAGCAAAGCAGGAAGGAAATAATCAGGCATTTTCACTTAGAACATTGAATTTTAATACCGTTTTTCCTCTTGCTAAAAGACCTTTCAATTTTACTTCTTCCATGTTTTAAGTATGATCAATTTTACCTTTCAAGATATTATTCCTCATCCATAAAATTACACAAAAATTGCCATAAACAAGCTGGCTGAAAAGGAACAATCGTTGTACATTTAAAAAAAAAATAACCTTCATGTTTATAGAAATAATAAAGCCCATGCAGTACTTCTTTTAAAGATCTTGCTCTAAACAAACTGAATTATTCATGCATAGAATTGTGCAGCATTAGAACACCTGTTTTCAATCATGCATAATGTAAAATCACTCATTACCTCACAAGAGCCTCTACATCTCCAGCAATCAAATGGCATTGAAACAGTAAAACAGGTGCCTGGCAGGTGGACCCAAACAGATGTTTTGGGCTTGCATGCCTTTTCTTGTACAGGTGTGATGATCTTGTTTTCAACTGCATAATTGCTATTTAAATAGGTAATATTTAATTCTTGCGTACTTTAATATTTATTTTTGCTTCTTCAATTCCTTTCCCACTTTGCCACTGCTGGGGCTTGAGGAAGATTTTAAAGCTATCTGGATGCTGGAAGGTATAGAGTGATGTCAGTGGAAGCTGCAGTTCTATACTGTCTTAGACGTTCATGTTGTTGTAAAAGCGCAGATCCTGGATGAGTTTGTGGAGTTTCAGCCGCATGGCTAACTACTTACTGAACAGGAAAGAAAAAGTTACTTTCCCTTTTTAGGTATCAGCCAAAAGTCATATTTAACTGTCTGTTGTGCATTCCATGCATTTTAAATTAAGTCAATGCAAATCTATGAGTGCAAATCAGATAGTGAACATCTTTCTTCAGCTGCCGATACACAATTTATTGAACTTCTACAAAGCTAGCTCTGTGTGTCTCCTCCTTGTGAGGCATCAAAATGCATTTGCTTAAGCATATTTTAGTAAAACATCTTTTAAGTCTCAGCTGGAAATAGGGTTTTTGCTTCGTACTAGATTTATCCAACATAAATTTATTCAAGTGGAATAAGTAATGCAGCTTTCAACGGGGGGTGTTACAGGCACCTTATTTCCCAGTATGTTTGTAGTTCTTCCTTTTCTTAATAATCAACAAATTTAGTATCACTGGAAGATGATGCATTAAAAGCTGTGAAGACAAGAAACTTCATTTTTGAGAACAGGTGCAGCATGAATTTCTATAGCGTCCTATCAATGTTGTTATTCTCCAGAATTCTTTGTGCCTCTTTCAATTGTGGGTTTCTAGTGATTAAGGCTGCCAGAGTATTATCAAAAGTCCATTCTTCTGTCATACCTGGAGGCTTGAACACTCATATATCTCAAAAACTGAAGTAACTTTCATGCCAGGCAAATGAGCACATGAATTGTAGCAGCACCAAAGTATATCTTTGAAATGCTGCATTATATCATTGGTATTTGGATATCTTATTAAATAATGGTCAATTGTTTATGGTCAATATCAATTAAATAATGGTCAATATGCAAGGAGAGCACTATTTTCTGTCATTTAAATATTGTATGTGTATCTCCTTCACATGTCCGGACGTTGCTAAGTATGTGGATATGTGGAAACATTCATGGTTGACTAAGCTGGGAGATGACAGTATTTCCTTTCCCTTTTGCAGGATGGCTTGGTTATTTATACACAAAACCATTATGATTATCAGTCACAAAATTATTTCAAATATGAAAATACTCTAAAATGAATGGAGAAATAGTCATATTGCAGTTGTTTTACTTCCTAAAGCATTAGCATTATTTTATTAATGCAAATGATTTTTAGTCAGAAAATGAACCCATAAAACTTATCTTTTCACCTAAGTACATGTATTACTGACAATTTTCTATATAAATTTTCATAACTTTTTCTTGAGGTTCATCTATATTGCAAGTGAAATGAGAGTAAAATATCTGATTCAGAGTATATTAAGCTCACATATCCCAGACTTCCATAACTATTCTACTTATTCATTAGTTATTGATACTTCATTGCTACATATCATATAAGATATAATAGAATGTATTTTAACTATTAGTTATTCATGAATTAAGAATTTTCTTCATGTTATAATCATAATAAATCAGTTTCATCATCATAGGCTTTAGTTGTTGGTGTGCAAATCTGAATGATAGTGGTATTAACTGGTCTTCCTTAATCCTAGGCCTATGGATATTACACTATCAATTCCAGTGCTATACTTCAAGAGAGATCTTGAAATGTTATTTTTGATGATGACATAATGCAATTTCTCTTCAATTTTTCATTCCCAGCATAGTAAACCATGTGATTGTTAGATTCAAAATGGCCAGGACCAGTCCATTTCAGCTCACAAATACCTAGGATATTGATGTTTATGTGTTCCACTTCATTTTTGACAACTTCCAATTTTCCTAGATTCATACTTTGTACTTTCCATCTCTGATTATTAATGCATGTTTGGAGCTATTTGTCCTCATTTTGGTAGTGCCCTTTTCAGGAAGATCCTGATAGGTTTACTCCATTTGCATCATTATAATTAACTCTACTTTCAGGTGGCAGCTCTTCCCATTTGTATTTTGAGTTCCTTCCAACCTGAGGGGCTCATCTTCTGGCACTATCTCTGGAAATATACTTGTGGTCTTTTTCATGTTACAATAGTCAATGTTTTCATGCTATCTGACAATGTTTCACTACTATTCATAAAGTTTGCAGTGACTGAATATTTGGCAATAATCCATCGTTCCTTCTTGCAAGTCTGACTTAGTCTGGAAGCTCAGCTAAAACCTCTCCACTATGGGTGACTTTTCTAGTATTTAAAATACTGCTGGCATACCTTTCAGAGTCCTAGTAAAACGCAAATCACCACAATATGAAAAACTGAGAATAGAGTGGTGGAAGGTGTTAATATACTCATGTAGTATAATCCTATCATATCTTATATGAATAGTATAGTCTTCATCATCTTCCCCCACTTTTCTTACACAGATCTCAGGGAGAGAGGAAATATACCCAATTTACATGGTCCAACCCAGCCATTGGTGGGAACTACAAAGACTATAACTTGTAGAGCCATATAAAATATCTCACTGCACTGCAGTCTTCTTTTAAAATCTTTAAGTGTGAATTAATTTGCAAACTTTTTAGAGAAGTTGGACTTCTTCAGGTTAGGAGGCAGGAATCCTATTGTGGATCTGTAAAATAAGCACTGCACTACTAACTGCAAGTTCATGGTTCAAACCTTCAAGCTACTCCTTGGAAACCCTACACTGGGTCATTATGAATCAGAACTGATTTGACAGCACTTATCAACAGCAGGAGATTTCAAAATTCTACCCATAAACTTGTATAGGATCCTGATAACATATTTTTAATCT
Source organism: Chrysochloris asiatica (assembly GCF_000296735.1). Classification (NCBI taxonomy): domain Eukaryota; kingdom Metazoa; phylum Chordata; class Mammalia; order Afrosoricida; family Chrysochloridae; genus Chrysochloris; species Chrysochloris asiatica. The sequence continues at coordinate 17,065,230 of NW_006408530.1, forward strand.
CTGTCAGCATCAATGAAAGGTCTAATGACCTAGAAATTATGTCAACTGGACTTATTAGTATTGTTTCAATTTAAATGTATATTAACAGTTGTCATAGTGACAACACAGACTCATGGAGACCCAACTTGTGTCAGCAAAGAACTGTGCTCCTGAGTGATTTCTGCAGCTGATTTTACAAAGTTGACCTACTCGACATTCTTACAAAACAATTCTGGGTGGACAGGAATTTCCAAGCTTTTAGTCAGCAGCTATGCATGTTAGACATGTATGCCACCTATAGACTCCCATTATTAACTACCACATTTATCTTCCTGGGCCTATCTCTGCAAGATTGCAATACCCTGCCCAGTCACTAAATGATTTACTCTCTTCTTCTTAACCACCATGGCCATTATACCCAAGTGCAAGTTAACAATTATGTTTTGCAAGTTATTTTACTATTAAGTGGACCATTAAAACTCTTCAAGAACATATTATAACCAAGCCACAAACAAGTGAAGTTTTTTTTTATATGATCAGTATAATATTAGCACATTTTCTATTATACTGACATTAATTGAAATTATGTCTAAGACATCTTTATTTAAAAATGGTTGGACAATTTTCAAATTAAGAGAATCAAATAAATGTACTAATAGAGTAAACATAAAGGTTTATGAGATGAATCAAGTAATTTTTAGCATTCTAATATATCTCAAAATGATCATTTTAAATATCAAATCATAATCTACTATATATGACAGACATGATGAGATTGACATTTTTTTTTTTAAATTTGTAGAATGTCACAGGCTATTTTTTTTACTTAAGATTTCAGAAGATAATTAAATTAATATATTTTGTGTTTTATAGCTTAGGATTCCTTTTTAAAAGAAATTTTAAAAGTCCTTATGTAAAACAAATTTCTGTATTACTATTAGTCACTCTGGTAATAGGTAAGTTCATGTGAACTATGTGCTCAACTTGGACCACCCATAAAAGAATTTAATAAAAGCTTATTCAAATTAATTAAATGATAAGAAAAGCTAAGATTTTTCTATTGAAATTTTATATCATGATAGTTGTTTTTCTTTAATTAATCAAGTCAGTTAAACTTATAAAATTTCTCTATTTTGTCAATGGAAGAAATCTATTTGTTTGGGGGTTTTCTATACATTATTATTATTTGTTTTTGTTGTTATTAAGCACCATCAAGTTGGTTCTGACTCATAACAACTCTGTATTGGGCTTCCAAGTAGCAGCTTGTGATTTTGAACTGCCAACCTTATGGTTCAAACCAACCTTGTGGTCCATCCCACAGTTTTGTGTTTTATCCCACAGTGCCACATTAAGATTCCATATCTTATTTAGCCATTATTAAAAAAACATTAAAACATTTTTTAAATCAGGGGCATCTATAAAACTACTCAAGACTGACATGAATAATTTGTTGCCAATACTTCTTCTCCAGCATAGAAATGTTAAAGCAAATGTAAAAAACGAGGAGGTAAAATAGTTGAACAGAAAAATTTAAAGGGCAGATCAAGAAGACAAAATCAAGTATTATAATAAAATGTGCAAAGACTTGGTGTTAGGAAACCAAAAAGGAAGAACACACACAGCATTTTTTCAAGTACAAAGAACTGAATAAAAAATTCAAGCCTCAACTTGCAATATTGAAAGATTCTACTGGCAAGATAGGAATGTGGTGGCTCCATACGGGAAGCACTGGACTGTGAACCAGAAGATTCACTGGTCTAGTTCATCAGCCACTTTGCGGAAGAAAGATGAGGTTTTTTGCTTCAGCAAAGATTTAAAGCCTCAGCAACCCTATATAGTTCACTTTGAGTTGGAACTGACTCAATGACACTTAATAATAACATGAACAAAATATTGAATTATGCAGAAAATGTCAAAGGAAGATGGAAGTAGTACATAGAATCACTGTACCAAAAAGAAATGGTTGATATTCGACCATTTCAAAAGGTAGCATATGACCAACAGCCAATGGTACTGAAGGAAGAAGTCTAAGGTACAATGGAGGCATTGAACAAGGCACTGGGAACTGATGGAATACAAATTGAAATCTTTCAACTAATTGATACAGCACTTGGCCAACTGATTGCAAGAGATCTATACTTGTACTCATTCCACAGAAAGGTGACCCAGTGGAATGCTGAGATCATTGGACAATATTATTAATATCCCAATCAAGTGTAAAATTTTGCCAATGATAATTTGAAAACTGCTGCAGGGGTTCAAGCTGGATTCAGACAAGGCCATAGAATAAGGATGTCATTGCTGACATAAGATGAAAATTGGCCAATAGCATAGAATAGCAAAAAGATGTTTGTCTGTGCTTTGTTAACTATTAAAGGCTTTTCACTTTGTGGATCATGACAAGTAATGGACAACACTGTGGAGAATTAATATTTTAGAACATAATCATGCTCATGAGGAACCTGTACATAGACCAAAAGGCAGTCGTTTCAACAAAACAGGAATACTGAATTATTTAAAATGAAGGAAAGGTGTGCCCCCATG
>NW_006408530.1:17067953-17091898 GCF_000296735.1 Chrysochloris asiatica
AGACCACAGCCTTCAAAATGGGTTACATCTCATTGTAAAAAAAGCAAAAATCCTCACCATTAGATCAATAAATAGGGAGCTCTGGTAGCATAGTGGTTACGATCAGACTCCTAACCTCAAAGTCAGCAGTTCAAAACTACCAGGTGTTCCACAGGAGAAAGATGAGGTTTTCTGCTCCTGTAAAGATTTCTGGCATCGAAAAAAATTGTACAGTGTTCTTATGAGAACCAATTCCACGGCACATAATCACCACCACCACCAGACCAATAAATAACATCATTATAAATGGATAAAAGATTGAAGTTGTCTACAACTTCATTTTTGTTGGAATCCACTCTCAACACTCATGGAAGCAGCAGTCAAGAAATCAAATGACATATTGCATTAGGCAAATCTTCTGCACAAGACCTCTTTAAAGTGTTCAAGGGCAAAGATTTCAGTTTGAAGACTAAGGTACACCTGACCCAAGCTATGATAGTTTCAGTGATTTTATATGCATTTGAAAGTTGGATAGTAAATAAGGAAAATCATAGAAGAATTGATGCATTTGTGCTATTGCGCTACGTTGTTGGAGAAGAATATTAAAAGTACCATGGACTGCTAAAAGAATGAACAAATCTGTGTTGGAAGAAGTACAGCTAGAATACTCCTTACCAGACAGGATGGCAAGACTTCATCTGATACTTTGGACATATCAGAAGAGATCAGTCCTTAGAGAAGGACAAGATGCTAGGTAAAGTGGACAGTCAGCGACAAAGTGGAAGGCCCCAAAAAAGATGGATTGGCACACTGGCAGCAACAATGAGATCAAACTTAACAAACAACTGTGAGGATAGTACAGGACCAGGCAATGCTTCAGTCTCATGTTCATAAGTTTGCTCAGAATAGTATCCAACTCCATGGTACCTAATAATAACAACAATGAATGACTAAAAACCATTCATTACCATTTAAACATTTCAAAAATTGTGCATCAGAATTACAAGACATTGTTGTTGTGAAATGCCATTGAGTCAGTTCTGATCCATATCGACCCTATAGAGGGTTTCCAAGGAGTAGCTGGTGAGCTTGAACCACCAACCTTGGAAGACATTTAGTTAAGTATATATACAAAGGAATTTCAAAAGTTCAGGAAAAATTGAATTAGGAGATGATGGTAGTTTTCCACAAAGTTTTCAAGGCCCCTTCCTATAACTGATAAAGTTTCAAATCAGGCATGCTTGTATATTTAAATACTCAGAGTTGTTCCATTAATTTTTGGATAAGTCAGTGGGAGTATGTTTTCTTCTCGATAGCATGAGAATGGTGTTTTATAATATCTAATCACGGCACATAATAACAACATTCAATTAACCTACTACCTATATAATTAGGTATACTGATCCTGTTTTGCATATTTACTGATGAAGATTCAAGACCACAGCCTTCAGTATGAATTGCATCTCAATGTAAAGAAAACAAAAATCCTCACCACTGAACCAATAAACAATGTCAATGGAGACAAGATTGAAGTTGTGAAGGACTTCATTTTTCTTGCATCAACCGCCAACACTCATAGAAGCAGCAGTCAAGAAATTAAACGATGTATTGCATTAGGCAAATCTGCTTCACAAGACCTTTTTAAAGTGTTGAAGAGCAAAGATGTTATCTTGAAGACTAAGGTGCAACTGATCCAAGCCATTGTATTTTCAATAACCTCATATGCATGAGAAAGCTGGATAGTGAATAAGGAAGACTGTAGAAGAATTGATGCTTTTGAGTTATGATGTTGGAGGAGAATATTGAAAGTGCCATGGGCTGCCAAAAGAACTAACAGATCTGTGTTGGAAGAAATGCAACCAGAATGCTCCTTGGAGGCTAGGATGGCCAAATTTCATCTCTCAAACTTCGGATATATTGTCAGAAGGAACCAGTCGCTGGAGAAGGATATCATGTTTGGTAAGGTGGAGGGTCAGAGAAAAAGAGGAAGACCCCCCAGCAAGATGCATTGGCAAAGTGGCAGCATCAACGGGCTCAAGCATGACAACAATTGTGAGGTTGGCCCAGGACCGGGCAGTGTTTAGTTCTGTTGTACATTGGTCCCTATGAGTTGGTACCAACTCAATGGCACCTAACAACAACAATCCTGTATTGCTTAGTTAACCTGACAAAAAATATTAAACTGAAATAGCAGCTCTACTGAAGAACCAGAGGTAAAATATTGAAATATTTGCTTTGCAAGAAGCAGTATAATATGACTATCAGCAGTCAGTGAATATTTATTGAACATAGTTATTTAAATATTAATGGCACTGTAGGATCAGCACTAGACTGCAAACCACAAGGTTGGCAGTTTAAACCCACCCACAGGTCCTTGGAATCCCTATGCAGAGTCATTGTGACTTGGAAATGACTCAACAGCACTTAAAAACAACAATCATTACTTTTGAGGCAATCTTCTATCAACTTGGCATATATCATTGAACAAAGCAAAACTTTCTCCCCTTAGAGGCTTACATTCTAATAGGGAGAAATAGGTCGTACAAAAAAAAAATAATAAATAAGTAAATTGTAATCATGTTGTTTTTGTTGTTCTTAAGTGCTGTCCTGTTAGTTCTGACTCAGAATGATCCTATGTATGCGTTCTGAGGAGCAACTGGCGAGTTTGAACCACTGACTTGATATTTAGCAATGCAGTGTTTGTCCTACAGAACTATACTATGTATGTTGTTGTTAAGTGCCATTTAGTTGGTTCTGACTTATAGTGGTCCTAGGTAGAGTTGCAAAGGAGCAGCTGGGGAGTTTGAACTGCCAACCTTGTGGTTCAAACCAACCTTGTAGTTAGGTGTTTATCCTACAAGTAAGTGCTGTGAAAAAGGAGAAAGTGTAGCGCAAGCTAAGGGAGACTGGGGATACCAAGTGTAAGTCATGTATTGCAGTGTTAAATTGGGTGTCTCAGTGCATATTCCATTGATCTAAAATAAAATACAGAGAAATGGCCAGATGGATGTCCATAAGAATTAGCTAGTACAAGAGACCCAAGACATGAAGCAAGAATGCCAGGGTGACAAGAATGAGTGTAGGGACAAGTAACAGGAGATGACATGGCAGCAGTAACAGGACATACCTGTTCATACCTGTTAGGACAGAAGTCAGCAAACTTTTCTGTAAAGAGCTAGATAGCAAATACCAGCCACATTTTCTTTGTCACAACTACTCAACTCTGTCTTTGTAGCATAAAATCACACTTAAGCAATACATGAATGAATGAATTTGGTTGTGCTCCAATAAAACTTTATTAATTAACATTCAACTTTAAATTTTATGTAACACTCACATCATGGAATATTGTTCTATTTGTTCCACAACCATTTAAAAGGTAGACAATCTTCTTAGTTTATGTTGTTGTTTTGTGCTCTCAAGTCATTTCCAACTCAAAGTGATCCTACATAGGGATTCCAAGGATTAGCAGGTGAGTTTGAATGGTCTACCTTGTAATTAGTAGTCTAGTGCCTATCCTAAAGTGCCACACCAGGACTCCTCTTAGCTCATTATCTATCTAAAGGAATTGCTGAGTGGTGCAGTTAAGACACTTGGATGCTTACTAAAATATGGAAAATTTAGGACCACCTAGAGGCATAATCAAGGAGCTCTGGTAGCATAGTGGTTATGAATCAGGCTGCGAATCACAAGGTCAGCATTTCGAAACTACCAGCTGCTCCGCAGGAGAAAGATGAGGCTTTCTGCTCCTGTAAAGATTTACAGCCTTGGAAACCCTGTGCAGGGTTGCTATGGGTCGGAACTGACTCAACGGCACTTAACAACAACAACAACAGAGGCATAATCAACCACTCATCTGTCAGTTTGTCATACTTTAGTGTCTTGCTTATTGCTGTAATGCTGAAAGTTATGCCACTGGTATGTTAATTATTAGCAGGGTCACCAATGTTGATAAGTTTCTACTGAACTTCCAGACTAAGACAGACTAGCAAGGAGAGATAGACTGCTTCTGAATATTTAGCAACTGAACACCTTATGAATAGCAGCGGAACATTGTCAATTAGCTCCACAATACTGAATATCGAAACATGATGATTAATAACACCAGAATATTGTGAGAAATATTTCTGGAAGATGAGCCCTTCATGTTTGAAGGCATTCAAAATATGACTGAGGAAGAACTGCCTTCTCAAAGTAGATTTGCCCATGATGACATGAGTGGAGGAAAGCTTTAGAGAATCTTCATTTGCTGCTAGAGTACAACACAAAGTGAGAAGAAATGGCTGCAAACATCCATTAATAATCAGAACATAGAATGTACAAAGTGTTTATCTAGGAAAAATGAAACTTGTCAAAAATGATATGGAACCCATAAAGATCGATATTCTAGGCATTAGAGAACTGAAATGGACTGGTATTGGCCATTTTGAATCTGACAATCATATAGTTTACTATGACATGAATGGTAAATTGAAGAACAATGGTGTTGGATTCATCATCAAAATGAGCATTGCAAGATCTATCTTGAAGTATAATGCTGCCTGTGATAGATCAATATCCATACACATACAAGTAAAATCAGTTAATACCACTATTATTCAAATGTACACACCAATCACTAAAGCCAGTGATGGGAAAATTGAAGAATTCTACCAACTTTTCAGTCTTAAATGGATCAAACATACAATCAAGTCACATTGAAAATTACTAGTGATTGGAATGCAAAGATTGGAAATAGGTACAAAGGATCAATATTTGGAAAATATGGCCATGGTGATAGAAACAATGCTTTATATCATATGATAGGATTTTGCAATACTAATGACACTTATTCACTGCAAATATCTTTTTTAAACAACATAAGATATGACTATATGCATAGACTTAACCAGATGGAAAACACATAAATCAAATTGACTACATCTGTGGGAAGAGATGGTGGAAGAACTCCATATCATCAGCCAAAATGGCCAAGTGCACACTGTGGAACAGACCATCAATTTCCCATATGCAAATTCAAGCTGAAGCTGAAGAAAATTAAAATAAGTCAACGAGAGTCAAAAATGACCTTGAAATACCACACCTAAAATTAGAAAGCATATCAAGAACAGATTTGGTGCATTAGACACTAATGAATGAAAGTCAACAGAGCTGCGTGATGACGTCAAAAACATAATACCAGGAGAAAGCCAATGGTTGTTGTTGCTGTGTGCTGTCAAATTGGTGCTGACTCATAGCAACTACAGAGTCTCTGAGTAGCAGTTGATGGGTTTGAACTGCCAACTTTGCAGTTCAAACTGACCTTGCAGTCTGGGACATTAGCCTGTAACACCACACTGTTGTTGTTGTTGTTATTGAGTGCTGTTGAGTCGATTCCAACCCATAGAGACCCTGTATAGGGTTTCCAAGAAGCAGCTGGTGAGTTTGAACCACCAACCTTGCAGTTCAAATGGCTTTGCAGTCTGGCACATTAACCCACAGCGCCACACCAGGACTCCACACTAGAAATCCATAAAGGTCATTAAGAAGACAAAAGAGCAGGAAAAGATGAATATGGGTGTCAGAAAAGACTCTTGAAACTTGCTCTTCAGTAGAGAGATACTATGGCAAATGGAGGAATTGAGGCGGTAAAAGAACTGAACAGAAATTTTCAAAGGTCAGCTTGAGAAGACAAGCTTTTTATAATTCAAGTATTATAATGAAATGAAGTTAGAAAACCAAAAGAGAAGAACATCTTCAACATTTCTCCACCTGAAAGTACTGAAGAAAACAAATCAAGCCTTGACTTACAATATGAAAGATTGGTAAAGTGCAGGGTTGGAGAAAAAGAGGGTTGACTTTATTGACATGGATTTACACCATGGCAGCAGTAATGGGCTCAGGTATAGCAATGATTGTAAGGTTGGCCAGGGACCGGACAGTGTTTCATTCTGTTATGCATATGGTAGCTATGGGTCGGTACTGGCTTGATGGCACATAACAACAATAACAACTGTGTGAACTATTGAAGAATGCAGAAAGCATCAAAAGAAGATGGAAGGAACATACATACACTGAACCCAAAAGAAATGGTTGATATTCCACCATTTCAAGAGGTAGCAAATGATCAAGAGCCAATGATTCATAAAGAAGAAGTCCAATGTGCACTAAAGGTATCGGCAAAGAACAACGCCTGGGAATTGATAGAATACAAATTTAATTCTTTCAACAAACTGATGCAGCATTGGAGGCTTTCATTTATCTATGCCAAAAGATCTGCAAGACAGCTACCTTGCTGTTTTGTACTAATACAATAACGTTAATATCACATGCAAGTAAATTTTTGCTAAAAATAATGGACAAACAGCTATAAAAAATACAATGACAGAGAACTGCCAGAGGTTCAAGCCAGATTCAGATGAGGACATGGAACAAGGGATATCACTGCTGATGTCAGATGGATCTTGGCTGAAAGCAGAGAATACCAGAAAGATGTTTACCTTGACTATGCAATGCTTTCAAGTGTGTGTATCATGACAAGTTATGGATAACATTGTGAAGAATGGGTATTACAGAACACTGGAATTGTGCTCATGAGGAATCTATACATAGACCAAGAGACTGTTACTCAAACAGATTAAAGGGACACTGAGTGGTTTAAAAGCAGGAAAGGTGTGTGCCAGGGGTGTATTCATGTAACACATTTACTCAATCTTTATGCTGAACAAATAATCCAAGAACCTGGGTTATATGAAGAAAAATGATATCAGGATTGGAGGAAGACTCATTAATCACCTGCATTATGCAGATTATAGGACTTTGTTTGCTGAATCCAAAGAGAACTTAAAATACTTACTAATGGAGATCAAAACAACTGCTTTCAATATGGGTTGCCCCTCGGTGTGAAGAAAACAAAAATCCTCACGACTGGAGTAATAATTAACATCATAAAAAATGGAGAAAAGCTTGATGTTGTCAAATAATTCAGTTTGCTTGGATCTACTTTCAACACTCTTTGAAGCAACAGTCAAGAAATCTAATGACATATTGTACTAGGAAAGTCTTTAAAGAGTTCAAAAACAAACATGTGAATTTGAGGACTACGGCGTTTCCAAACCAAGTCACGGTATTTCCATTAATTTCATATGCATGTGAAAGTCAGACAATGAATAAGGAAGAACATAGAATTGATGCACTTGCCTTATTGTGTTGGAGAAGAATATTAAAAGTACCAAGGACTGCAAGAAGAACAAACAAATCTGTGTTTGAAGCACAGCCAGAATATACCTTCAAAGTTATGATGGCAAGACTTTGTCTCTAATACTTCTGACATAGTGTCAGAAGGGACCAATCCCTGGAGAACGGCATCATGCTTGATGAAGTGGAGGACCAATGGAAATGAGGAAGACCTCCAGCAGATGGAGTGGCACAGTGGCAGCAGCAATGAACTCACGTATAATGATTGTGAGGCTGGCGCAGTACCAGATAGCGTTCAGTCGCTAGGAGTTGAAATCTACTTGATGACACTTAACAAAAACAGGCACTTTAGAGAAAAGACTGGCAATCTACTTCTGAAAAATCAGCCATCAAAAATCCTAGGAAGCACAGTTTTACACTAACGCTTATTGAGTTGTCATGAATTGGACTGACTTGTAGCAACCTGTTCATACAAAAGGAAGCAACAGGCAGATTTGTAAAGCTGGTCTTAGTTTGCTGACACTCGATGTAAGACACAGTAGGTCATTGCAAGGACATTGACTCTTACTCTCAATGAGATGAGGATTTTAGTGTGGGATATTCAGCATTGTTCAAGTTATTACACTATCTTAACATCACTTTGGACGCAGTGCTGAGAACGCTGGGCATGGGGCTTTGTGGTTCTTAGCTGGACACTTAACCAACTGTGGCACTCAGGAACTAAAGTTTAATAATAGAAAATATAATTGCCAGCATAAGAGAACATATAAGAAACTCTGAGAATAATATAAAGTCTAGGAAAATAAACTGTAAGGGTTATTTTTGATTCATTCTTAATCCAAATACATTGATCTCTGCATCAATATTGTGTAAGAAATAAGTAAATATCTTGAAGGAGACAGCATCACAGACAGCTACTGTGGAGATATATGTAGTTCAAGCTAAGTTCTTTATTTTTTCTTTAAAATAAAAATCCAAAGCCAAGCACATCTATCTCCTTGCTTTTCCTAGGGCTGTCACCCCTGTGTACCTAACATTGCCTGCTCTCTAGTGACAGTATCTCCTTGATGAGCAGGCTGGGTCCAGTCCCAGGCAGCTCCCCTTTCAGCCTGACAGCTGCATATCCCAGGTGGTCTGACATTTGAGATGGAGGCTGTGGATAAGATTGAAGGTGTTTTAGGGGAGAAGTAGGCTGTGAATAACACCAAGACTTCATCCAGATGGAATCACTCAGGAGACAACCTGAGATACTCTATTACGGTCCATATGTCTCCTAGGTCTCCAAAGGCCATAATCCATTGATTTATTAGAAACCCACTATTTATGCTTTTGGCTCTTCTCACAACAGACTATAGTAAAGGATACATCAGAGATGCTGCTGTTTTATGCTGTTATTGAGATTTTACAAGTTCTTTAAATAAAACAGCCTCCATAAATATCCCAGTAAACATCAGAAAATAAAGTAAATATTTGGGAGTGAGATTCATTTATTTCCTCTTAATACACACCACCATTTTACAAGTTTCTTTCCAAGTACAGCCTGATAGGAAAACCTTTTACTGAATATACCTATTTTAGGTAAATAAATGAATAAATCTATGACTCCATAGAAATAAAGATTACTAGATATAACTATGCTAACAATATTGCTTAGCAGTATTCTTCCCTTGCAGTTAAACCTCGGAAGAATTATTTCATTGTTTTAGCAGCACAAACAGTTGTTATTAGTGCATCTTATTTATAGATGATTCTTTGAGGGAATATAGTAATATAGCAAAATATCAGTTATTTCATCACACTGGTGAATTAATGAACCTGAAGGTGTGTGTTATTTTAGCACTTTCACTCCTGTGAAAACCCAATGGTGCTAAAATCTGTAAACCTGTCATTGCTTAAGTAATAACCTTGTTAAAAACATCTTCATTTAACTTACTTGAGCTTATGCAGGATGCAGGGTTTAGTTTATCAGGGAAGAGAATAGGTGTTTCAAACCAAAACCACTTATTGTAAATATAATTAATTGTAGTTCATTAATTTATTCTCAGTGTTATTGCTTTTATTTTAACACTTAGTTTAAATTAAATATTGTCTGGAATCTAGCACCCATTTTCAATTTTTGTACCAACTCTTAATTTATATTGAATTTCTGTGGTCAGAGGAGTAAATTTTTGTCTGCATCAATGAAAGTGTTCTTTTTAATCTTTAATACTCCTAGATGCAAGGAAAAACTCACTTTTTGCTCCTCTTCTACACAATGAAGATAGGGAAAAAAATAGAAACAGTGTATTTTTGTTAAGCTATTTGGAATGGACTGGAATTTATTCTTGCCTTTTGAAAATATGGAGAAAATTGAATATTGATGGTAGATGTCCTGTTTTATCAATTGATTTCTAGACTAACATATCTACACTAATTGAAGTACTGACAATAAGATGGGAACTCCCTCCTATTTACAACAATTCATCTAAAGAGAAAGGGGTGGGAAAAGACAGAGACAAAGATGAGGAGAAAGAAGCAAAAACCTCTTAATCTTTACAACTGCAGTCTTAAAGCAAAAACAAATCATGTACAACATCTGAGACTGTCCAGCAGCAAGGTGTGTGATAAAGACTACATGTTACCAACCACTTTTAAACCCTTGACTAGTTGCAATAATGTAGTCACTAAACACTGAAGCTGGCTGCATAAGCAATATTATGAAAGATGTTGGTGACCAACTGCTGTTTAATTGTGGAATGAAAGGTGTTAACTACTATCCTGATGGGTAGATTAATAAGTGTAACAAATTGGCTTTATCTAGAAGGTATCAGTGAAAGTATAGGACAGAGTTGGATAGGCACATTTGGCAACAAATAGAACCTGTAAGGTAGTTTTGTTTCTTAATCTATTATTTCAAATAGAATTTTTTTTTTTTAACAAGGCCACAAAATTCTTTGTTTAATTCATGTTAAATCCTTAGAAAACTGGATAGTCACTATAATTCACTTCTACCAAAGAAAATTATCTAATACAACTTGAATTTTAGTGCTTTAAACTATAAGAATGATCAAATTATTAAAAATTTCAAGATATTTTAATAAAACGAAAAATTAGTAATCCCCAAAATGATCATCCTTTTTCACTCCTCTAATTATACAGAGACAATATGAGTCAGAACCGACTCCACAGCACAAAACAAGAACAATTATAAATGGAGTCCTGGTGTGGCACTGTAGGATAAGCACTGGATTGTTAACCACAAGGTTGGTGGTTCTAAACCCATCAGCCACTCCTTGGAAACCCTATACAAGATCTCTATAAATCAGAACCAACTCGACAGCACTTAACAACAGCAACAACAATTATATATGTGGGAGAACTGGACTGTGAACCACAAGTTTGGCAGTTCAAGCCCACCATCTGCTCCGTGGGAGAAAGATGAGGCTTTCCACTCCCACAAATATTTACAGCCTTAGAAACTCTATAGAAGGCCACTGTGAGTTGGAATGGACTTAAAAGCACATAACAACAACAACAGTTATGAATGTTGACTTTAAATTTAGTGAGTGGTGGGCACAAAAGAAAAGATACATCAAGAATTAAAGCATTAATTTGTGGACTTTTTTCAATGTTAAAAAGTATACTGGTTTTACTTTTAATATTATCTTTAAAAATGTGTTTCAAATTCATAATTTTTTATACTTAAGATAGTTTAGAGTTATTAATTCTCAGATTATTTGATGTATGAGCCAACACAAAAATAATAGCATATTTGTGTATGCAGTGATGATACTTGTTTAAAATTGTATTTATACAATTTTTGTTACTATCAGTCTACTTTTGTAATATATCTATTCTAAAAACTTTTTCTAAGTAATTCAGTTAATGTTTATATCCTTGAAGAAATGACATTTTTAATCAGAATTTTAAATAACTATGTTAAATTGTGTTTGGTCTCACAGCTAGTATGCTGTTGTTGTCAAGTACTGTGGAGTCGGTTCTGACTCATAGTGACCCTGCACAAGGTTTCCAAGGCTGTAAATCTTTACAGGAGCAGAAAGCCTCATCTTTCTCCTATGGAACAGCTGGTAGTTTCGAACTGCAGACCTTGAGGTTAGCAGCCTGATTCGTAACCACTATGCTACCAGAGTTCCTTAGTATAAGTTCTAAATAATAGCAGGACAAGGGATTATGCAATTTTATCTTTCAATAAGACACACTTTAAATGTACATTAAAGTTAGAAGAATTTAATGAAATTCACACTTATATCAAGAATTTTTTAATTAAATCTACTGGTTGTTGGTATCTGTGAACTCATAAGAATAAACACCTGCAGTGTTTTATTATGTAAAAAGGTGGTTTAATTGCATCATATTTATCACAGACAAATCAAGTCCTATTCAGAAGATAATAATGACACAGTAATTGGATCAGTAATTGGTTCAGGATGATTCAATATTGTACTAATAATCATAAATACTGCTGTCTTCTACATTGGTACAGGACTGACATGCTAATATAGATTGGATTTAGAGCAGTAAATATTAGTGAACTGGATCTAGTATTAATATCTAGATCCTTAGCTTGACTGTCTCTGTCAAAGTAAGTATAAAACAGGTATCCCATTTGAAAACATATATATTCTAAATTATAATATGCAATTAATCTATGTATTTTATTAGTTTTTATGAACCGCCCATCTTTGAAGTCAGCACCTTCAATATGTAGAGGTGAGGGGAGTACAAATAGAGAATTTTCTTTATTTTCCTTTTAAAATTATCTTTTGTGGGAATAATATACTTTTTGCATTTGATGGAATATAGTTACCATGGTTGATATGACATTATGACCCAGTGGGTAAAATTATTCATGTGCCAACCATGTAATGATGGATAAGAAAATCATTCCCATTACTACACTGTGTTCAGCAGACATTTGGCGGTTAAACAGGACTATTTCTTAGCCAGTGTGGTGGCAGCTTTTCACTGAGAGCCAAAGGAGGGGGAGACTTATTATAAAGGAAACAATGATCCTTATTCACTAAACATGGAAACTTGCCTTTGAAGAACATATTGGACAGCTTTGAGCTGGAACAAAAATGGCATATCCCCTTTTATCAATGGAACAGACACCCAGGATCAACATGCCTGATTTGGAATGCTGCCTACTGGTGATGGAAATGGATATATTCAGACATTTGTTTATTTATGATAATTTCTATATATGGGGAGAGGGGACTTGCTGTCTATCCTTACTGTAATAGGTTAATTTTGTGGAAGAAGTAGAGAGAGACAGCTTACAGGAGCCAAATAAAGAATGTAACTCAGCAGGTTCATGTACAATTCTAATATCGTAAGACCACTGTAGACAAGTAATTAGATATCATATGCTTACCTGGCCATGAAGTCCTGGTGTGACCCTGTGGGTTAATGCGCCAGACGACAAAGCCGTTTGAACTGCAAGCTCGGCAATTCAAGCTCACCAGTTGGTCCTCGGAAACCATATACAGGGTTGCTATGGGTTGGAACCGACTCAACAGCACTTAACAACAACAACAATCTGGCCATAGGAGAATACTTTTTGCATTATCTTTAACAAAGCATAGGATAATTAATTGTATGTACAAAACCTATGTGCAGGACCAAAAGAATGCTAAAAGATATTAGTAAAGAACTCAAAAACATAAATATTACCTCTCCTAACAACTATAGAGGGGTTGGTGGGATCAATTAATCTAGAGAAGATTTTTAGTAAGATTTCAAATTTTTGTTATTTACAATCTTCAAATCTGAAATGGTTTACTCTACAAAGATTATGATGAAGAAAATTAATATAATCTTATCAAATCTGTTGTTTCTAGAAAATGCTCAAAGATGAGAAGTGAGATTTTTCTGAAACAGTTTTTCTGTATTCCAATTAGTTAAAGAAGTTTTCAAGGTAAAGATGCCAAAGTCAGGAAGGAAACAGCATGGATGAACTATGTGTTGGAGGCAAAAAGAGGAATAATTGTCCCAGGAAATAATTGTCTCAGGGTCCTCAATGAACTTTTAAACAACTCACTGATTTTCATTCAAGAAACTAACTTTCAGACTGTAGTGTCTGGTAAACTTTAACAACTGACCTTGCCTTTCAAAACGACCTTGCAGTCAGTCGCATTAATCCGCAGCGCCACAACAAGTATGGATGCCAACATTTTCTCAGCATAAACTCAACTGAATCTTTCTAATGGCATCCATGTTGGCACTATTTTCCCCATAGATATGGAGGGATGTCTTCATCATTTGCAGCAGTCTGGGGTTACTGCCAAAGGCAATGATCCAACTCCACGAGCAGGAAAGATACATAATTTCGGTTCCTGAATTAGCATTGCATCAAGTAACACCTGAGCAGTGAAAATCCTGTGGCATCTTCATTTAAGAATCAGAAAATTTCACCTGTTTATGGAATCAAGTCCTCTCCTAAGTGACCAGAAAGGTTATTGTTAAGTATCCATGAAAGAAAATAATGCAGTCAAATAGCAGCCAGAAGACAGTCACTTACTCACAGAGCATGTACACCCCAACCACTCCTGCTCTGAACCAACTGTTCAGGAGTTATAAAATAACTAATTCATTTGGTCCTATGTCTCCTTGAAACTCTATGTGCAGTTGTGGTTCACTAGTTTAGTGACGTGAATGAAGATAATTCAGTGCACTTCAAATCCCTCATCATACCTTAATTAGGACCCCACCTAGGAATATCAATGTTTTAACAACTGTGTCAGACAAAGTTTCCTTGGTTTCTTTAATCATTTATGAGGGGGCATTATGGGAAGAGTCCATTATCTTTTTAACTCCATTTTCCACAGACTTTTTGAATCCCCCTTACATATGATTAAAGAAAGAAAAGGCACTTTGGTACAGTTGGTAAAACATTGATATTTTGAGCTGGGGTCCTAATTTAAAGATAAAAGAATTTCCAATGAATTGAAGCCCCCTTGAATTATAAAGCAGATTGAAGTAGTTTATCATTGTTTTCTTTCTTGATTTTTTCTTCCAATTAAAAGTTAATGGCTACATAGACTAACATAAGGACTAAGACTGTGTATGGTATTTTAGTTTTAATACTTAGTTCAGTCAACAACAGAGTAATAAATGATAACAGTATAGAAAAATATATTATCAAGAATTAGCAAGTTAGTAATTATTAAATAAGCAAGTTAGTAATTATGAAATTATTAAATCTTTTGTTTTCTGTGCATGCTTGTTTTTTAAAGAAATTGTGCCATTGATACAAATCATGCATATTTCTATTTGTTATTTAGTAAATTCTTATAAGTAATTCTTTAAAATCCATATTCATTTTAATCTTAGAATTCTGTTTTGTGGCCAATAATTATCACACACCTTAATTGAGTTGCCTGCATAACCTTCCCTGAAAGGTAGAGGTTTATTGTGGACAACTCATTATAATGCTTGTAACATCTATGCCATAAATTTAAAAAGCTAGTGATTTAGGTATTTGATAGCAGTCTTAATAGCAAAATACTTGTTTATTATTTAAATATTTACCTTTCCCCAAAACAAGATTTCAATAAATTTCTAATTACTAAAAAAATATAATTTAAACCATGATTTAAAAAGCCGTCTCTAAATCAAAAAACGAAGGCAACCAAAGACTAAAATTTAATCTGTCCTGTGGGGCACGAGGCAGTTTACAGGTTCTAGTCAGCCAGCTAAATGGCAGTTAGAAAAGATCATGTGACTGGGGTCTAAAAACTAATTAATCTCCATAAAGCTGTAAGTGAGGTAGGTAAGATGACTTGAAATCTGATTACATTATTGCATTTAAGGAGAGAAAATGCAGCATGTATTTTTCATGTTGATTTTAACCACCTGAGCCCTTAATGATGTTTTATACCTTGGAAGAAAACTCATATTTCATCCATATTTAAAAAGAACTCCAAAGATGCTATTGTCATTACTACATGATTTACGTATTAGTATAAAAAATATGAAAATGAATTATGTACGGTGCCTTTATAAAGTTTTCCAAGAGAAAGTCATTCTTTGAAAAGTAAATTCAAATGTCATAATTCCAAAGATAAAAGGAAATTGACAAAAATATTTAAAGGAAATAATACTTTTACTATTTCACCCCTCCTCCATAAAAAGCAAATGATTAGGTAGTATATTCTAGCTATTGAGAATTTATGTGCTGTGTTTTTATGAGATTTAAAATCCTATTCAAAATAATTTCAAAAATTGATTGAAATACAGCATTCTTTATTGCTTACATTATTCTTGTCATATACCATGTATGTAAACATTGTGAATGTTAGAAAGATTTATTCAGAATCCCAAGAAATCTTTCTCTGTATTTCATAGCTATTTTTTTTAATTGTTTGTTTTAATGTTTAGGTAAGAGAGACTTCGAAGTAATAGTTTTTCAAAGATACACTCCCTTTATCTGCAGCAGAACATCAAGGATTGTGGAATAATAATATCATGTCTGGAGTGCATTGAAAATAATGCTTACTAGTTCAAAATGATGCTAAAAGTGTGTGTGTATATTATTGTGTTTATGTAGTCATATATGTGAGAGAGAAAGTGGGAGAGAGAGAAAGTGAGAGAAATGGATTTGAAGTTGCATTAATAAAGATTATTAATCATAGACTGTAAATCATAGACTATCTCCACAATATCATTTTTAAAAACACTGAAAATATTGAGTTAAAATATAAGCTAGGAAATGTATTACTTTCAGATAATTAAGTATAACTGAACAGAGAGATAAGGTGACAGAATATATTCTCAGATTTATTTCATAAAAATATTAACATGTAAGGAGATTGCATCATGAAAAGAGAATACTCATTGAAATCTAAAAGCAATTTATAAATAAGGAGTTAATTATGTTTTATTTTATATGAGTAAAGTTTTTAGGAAGTTGTAGTATATGGAGTTCTGGTGTGGCGCTGTAGTCATATGTGCCAGACTGCAAAGTCGTTTGAACTGCAAGGCCTGTGGTTCAAGCTCACCAGCTGCTCCTTGGAAACCTTATACAGGGTCGCTATGGGTCAGAATGGACTCAATGGCACTTAACAACAACAACAGTATATGCACAATTTTAGAACAAAAAATACCATTTTTCATTTTGGCAAAATCACTAAATGTTATGTTTTCTAATATGCAAACTCCAAAGAAGTCATAAAGGGTGCATGTAATTTAAGACTCAGAAGGTAAGAAATATATTCTGCTCTTTCATTGTTCTTTTCTATAATCCCTTTAAAGGGACTATGTGTGCATGGAGATGTACATCCCAAGGTAGTGATGGCAGAGTGAGGACAGACATAGCTAAAATATGCTTGCTGTTAAGTGCCTTCTAGTCAGTTTTGAGTCATTGCTACCTTGTATAGGGTTTCCAAGGAGCAGCTGGTGGGTTTGAACCATTGACCTTGTGGCTAGCAGTCAGTGCTTATGCTACGGCTCCACATCAGGAGCCTATACCAGAAAAAAATGGTGAAAAAAGTACTGGGAATCATGTGAGAACAGGGAGTCACTCTGTCCTTTTTGACCTCTGTCTTCATACCATCTAATCTCCTCTGTATCCCTTCCTATTATCCTTTACCTTTCCACCTCACCTTTTAGGTCTAGTATAAAAAACATTTTTCCTGGCCTGAATAAGCACTTATGAACAGCTACTTCCTGAGTTCAATGAGTGTTTTTAGACCTTTAAAAGCACTGTGATTGTAACTTTTGACTGTGAATGGTGATATCAGTTAAACATTATCACAATTATTTAGGGTAAGTTATCATTGCCTAAATATCCCAGATCTACACTTCCTGTCAAAGAACACTTGAAGCATTAAGCAAACTCTTACTAATGTAAGTATCTATGTTGAAATTGAGAAGAGGAAGGGAAATAAAAACTATTGACACTGGAATACATTCTAAAGTTTGTGCCTAGAATGTGTATGATTTTTTCTGTGCAGCTTACAGTAGCAAAAAGTAATTTTAAAGAATTTTTACTAGGATACATTTGAGAATGCAAGGCTAACAGACATTTAGTAAAACACTAAATTCTAAGGAGAATTCTGCTCTGTTATGCTATTATGCATAAATGCCTGACCATTCTCACCTAACTGAACTACAGAAAAATCCATGAGTCTAAACAGTCAACCTGAGTGCCCGCACCAAAAAAAAAAAAAAAAAAAAATGAGGATAAACCATTAAAAGAGCAAGCGCAATAAAATTAAAAAGCTAATTAACTCTACCCTGATAACTTTCTTCTGAGTTTTTTTTTCTTCTTCTCTCTCAATACTACAGAATCATTCCCCATGTCTAGAAACTCCGAGATCCAAACTGTGACAATACTTAATTTTTTTTAGTTGCTTTGAAGTTTACCCTCAAAAGCTTGTTTTATTTTAAACAATACAAGTGGCATAATTTGTCACTTCTTTTGCAATTTTGGTTGTGGAATCTGGGTTTCTTCCATCTTTCCTCCTTACGCTTTCTCTCTGACAGTATTTTCCTAATACAATGTAAATTTGGTTTTAAATTGAGGATTATTGTGACAATTGAATGACAGATTTATGAACCACCAGTCCTCCTGGTGTGGCGCTGTAGGGTAAGCACTGTACTACTGCTAATCAAAAAGTTACAGTTCAAGCCCAACAGTCACTCCTTGGAAACCCTATATAGGGTTGCTATGAGTCGGAACCCATTTGAAGGCACTTAACAAGAGTCAATGTATCTATCTGTGTACTCTTATTTCTTCATTCATCTACTTATTTGTGGACATAATGTTAGATAAAAATCCATTTAAATTTTTTTCAATGAAAAAAAAGTAGCCAAATTCTAGTTCAATATCAAAGTCACTTCAACTATTAATTATGATTACAGAAAATTCCCATTGTGAAAGAATACCATATAAATTCCAAAAACTAAAGGCAGTAACAGCACACATTTTTTTAAGCTCTGCCATATAAGTTCTGTGTTGTATATCCTAATTGATGAAAGAGCTTAAATTAACAATAAAACACACATTGCCTATCTCATTTGTTAGGGTCTTGATTTTACATATTATTTTGGCTTTGTTTTAACAAATATACTTGTCTATAATGAAAATAAACCTGCTGAAGTCTCCGAGGTTTGAGACAAGCTATAACACATTTCTGCACCATGGGGTGGGCTCATGGGATACCTACTGAGAAAATGCATGCCCACTGAGCATGCCCAGACTATTAAAATGAATTGACATGTTAATGCTGACAGGAAAAGAGCACAAGAGAGCTTGCTAAATTACTGCTCAGTCAGGCACTCTGAATTCCTGAGTGGCTAACTCCTGAGCAAAACCCACAGCAAACACAACAACAACAACAAAACTTTGTTGTCAAATGCACCAAAACAAACAAACACTAACAGGGTTGTCATGTTAGTAATCCACCTACCCATAAATCATATGGATTTTAATCATACCTGCCACCTTAGCTGCTTATCCCTAGAGGAATTGTTTTCTTTGGGCTCCCTCCTTCATTCTCTTTCAATTATCTGGAAGCTGTTTCTTGTGTTTATTTATTTATCTAAAGTTCACATACAGTATGCATGCACAAATTTTCTCTAGGGGTCTAGGGCCAGGCAGATCATACGGGGATGCGATGGAGCGTAGCAACTAACAGCTCAGATGAATGTATTCACTCTCAAAAACCTGCTTTGGACCATGATGACAAGGAAAGGGAGGACAGAAAGTAATTAGTGTTTGTACAATGATTGATTATGTCTTAATATTCAGGCATTTCACCTTTAGACCACTATAGGTAGACCTAAGGAATGAAAAAATAGCAATTCCGTGTAATTTGTATTAAAGGAAGAAGAAAAACCTACTTTTCAACATTTAAACCATTAGCCTTGACTTCTGTGAAGGTGAAAAAAACATATTTGTTTTTAAGCACATATGTTGGATTAGTTTATTCTCTGCATCTAATAATTATTCAAAATTCCAGTCTTAAGCATAGATAAGTGATGCTTTACTTTGAGCAGGCAAAAAGAAGGTGAAAGGGAGCTTCAAATTTCATATGAAATTATCCAGTCGCACCATCATGTTGTCTTATTTTTCATGAAAAACTTTGGAAACTACCAGTTGGCTACTCAAGAAGTCAGTAGTAAGCTATCAGTGACCTTTTCTCACCTCCAAGAGATGAAAAAGTAGCACAGATGCATCATGACTCTTAAATCTTTTAGACACATACAATCATTGCTCTGATGAAAATGGGGGCAAAAAATTAACCATGTTATATATGTGAAGCTCAAGGGAAAACTTTCACTGTCTAACATCTGTCCATTAAAGGGTTTTGGATGCTGTGTGAGTGTGTGTACATCGTGATGGCTTTTTATGCACATTCTGATCTATACTCTCCATGTCATGTATTAGCTGCTTCTCTAGCTATGATCTGTTTAGAACACCCATAGAAATTAAAAGGATCACATGGAGTTTGACATTTTGCAAAAGAAAGTAATTAATGGATGCATTATATTGTGTTTTGTATTTCCCTTTTAATTAAAAAATGTCTAACTGACCCTTGGGAAGCTCAGCTGGAAGTTTAAAAGTCTGATTATATTTCTTCATTATGTTAAAATATATATAAATGTACATTTTTAGTTTGATATTTTATAATGACTTTGATATTTTAAGAGATTTCTGTTCTTTCTTTCTGAAAAAAATCATAAACTAGTTTTTAAGTTTACCCTAAAATAAGTTGATACCTTGTAGTGATTTAACATTTTATATTCAAATGTCTCAATGACCAAATCTACCTGCTTGACTTGTTTTCACATTTCTTCTATTACCAATGTGCCCAAGAATATCACAAAATAAGTGGTTGATCTTTAACTTCAAGTTTGAACAGAATAAATAATTTATATCATATTGGATGCATATATTTAGTTCTACAAAGTGATAGATTTCTTGCATATAACAGGCATTTAAGTAAATATTTTGAGTGGAAAATGAATTATTAAGTTAAATTTCATAATTTGCCATTTCATATATTTTAGAATTTTTTTTAACCAGGCTTTTATTTTTGTTTTCTTCTCAACTTGCACAGAAACATATTTAACAGGCACTTATTGAGAATGTATAAACATGGCATGGGAGAGGTTTCTGACTTCCTGTGATTCACAAGGGGAAAGAAGATTCAAGGTCAAACAGACGTTCAGCTTGCCTCTAACCTCTAACCTCCTTTATCATTTCTGACAACCATCCCTCTCACAAAACTCTCTACTTCTCTGTTGGGTTTGAATCCCCATTGCAATGGCAACACAGAACTCACAGACAATACTTACAATTATGAGTTTGATAAGGAAATTGACAGTTTAAAATTAAAGATCTGAAACACTCAGGATACAGTTCTTCCAGTCAAACTTACCTGTCTCTGGTCCTCAGCCTCTCAGCCACAGGGCTCCTCAGCCCCTGCCCTGTGAGGACAATGCTGCAAAGCTCCTCTAGCACTGCTGACAAATGCCCTTAGGGCACTCCACTCTTCCAAAAGGCTCAGTCTAAAGAAGCTCAGCTCTAGCTCCATGGGTCAGCAAACCTAGCTCCCCCAATCAAGTGTCTGAAGGTACCTCATGACAAGCAACCTTCCTGACCAAAGGCACTCGGCTTACTCACTCTGTGGGCTGGGTAGTTCACTGCTCTGTCTTGTTCTCTTGATTACTCTGCTATACCTCCTTCACCACTCCTATACCTCTCTGGTGTTGCAGCTCTCTGTCTCCTGAATCAAGGAGGTTCATATGCAGCAATTTCTAGATCCAAATGATATGCGCCACTCCTGGCTTTTCTTTCTTGATGATAGTGAACTCACTGTCTCAGGCTGTGGTATATTCAATATTCTCACCAACACCATAATTCAAATCAATCCTGACACAGGAGAAAAGAAAGATCTGGGTTATTGAAGAAGTTAACTCTGGCTTTAATTTATTAACACAACTGATTTCCACTATTACCTCAGTTAGTGTCAGGGGACAATAAAGATGATAACTTGACCTGATTTTAAAACCTTACAGTCTCCTGATTTTGTAGACCTCTAGAGATGAGACAACACAAAAAGAGATTAACAAATAAGTCCTTCAGTGAAATTTACTTGTACATGTTCCATTGTAAACCTATAAAATAGATTGTGAGTCAACATTACCATAACCAAATCATTACTGTTGAGTTGATTCTGACTCATAGTGACCTTTAGGACAGAGTAAAACTACCTCATAGGGATTCTAATGTTGTGAATCTTTATAGAAACGTACTGCCACATCGTTCTCTCACAGAGGGAATGCTGGATTCAAACCACTGACCTTTCAGTCAGTGGTCAAGCACCTAACCTAACCACTACACCATTAGGGCTACTTGAGTCAGCATTGCTGTTGTTGTTGGTTTGTGCTGTCAAGTTGGTTCTGACTCAGAGCAACCCTGTACAGAATTTCTAGGGAGTAACTGGTGAGTTTAAATTGACAAACTTGCAGTTCAAACCAACTTTTAGGTCCAGTGCTTATCCACATCAGGACTCCTGAGCCAACATTACTGTTTTTCAAGGGCCTTTGAGTTAGTTCCAACTCATAGTGACCTATAGGGTTTCCAAGGAACAACTGGTAGATTTGAACCAACAACCTTGTGGTTCAAATGGACTTTGCAGTCCAGTGCTTTATCCCACAGAACCACACCAGGACTTCAGGAGTCAACATTAGATCAAACAAATAGTAAATGTAAAATAGTTACATAAATTGACTGTGAAAATTAGTTGAGTAAGAGTTTTCAATTTTTTTCTGCTGGAGAGCTTAGTATAATGCACAGCAAGTCAGATATTTCCAAATCATGGCCTAGAAAAGCACAATTTGGAATTATATTTTTAAATGTTATTGTTAGATGCCATCAAGTAGGAACCTACTCATATCAACCTTATGTACAACAGAATGAAACACTACCCAGTCCTACTCCAAACTCACAAATCATTGCTACGCTTGAGCACATTGCTGTTCCCATGGTGTCAAGTCATCTCATTGGGGGTCTTCCTCTTCTTTGCCTACCCTCCGCTTTACCAAGCATTGTGCCCTTCTCCAAGGACTGGCCCCACATGATAATATGTCCAAAGTATGAGAGACGAAGTCTGGCCATCCTGGCTTCTAAGGAGCACTCTGGCTGTACTTCTTCCAACACAGATTTGTTTGTTCCTTTGGTGGTGCATAGTACTATCAATATTCTCCTGCAACACCATAACTCAAATGCATCAGTTTTTCTACGGTCTTCCTTATTCATTGTCCAACTTTCACATGCATATGGGGTTATAGAGTACCCTAGTCCTCAAACTGACATCTTTGCTCTTGAACACTTTAAAGATGTCATGCATTTTCAAATAATCACACTCTTAGACTCAAAAACCCAATTTAAGTTCAGATTTTCTTACTATACTTAAACTACTTATCAACAGAAATAATTTTTTGTTCACTACGAAACACCAATTTTAAATCTGACAAAAATGGACATTCTTCCAACTCTCTTTTTGAGCTATAAAATAAATTTTTAATTATTATCTATTGCTGTGTAACAAAGTTTCATGAATTAGTTCAAGGTCTGCAAATACTTATCCTATGACTTTAGTCTCTACCTGTGGGTTTTTGATTCTACTTTTTGAGTTATCCTCCTTTATCACAAAAGACAGCATGGGTTTACAACTAAGTGTTTTTATTAGCCACTTTCTGCCAGTAGCATTTTGAGAATCCAATAGCCTCTTTTCATATTGTTCTTGAGCTGTCCTTTTAAGTCCAGTCTGATAGTGTCTTTCTTGAAGCAATTTTTCTTAAATACTCCTCAGTCTCTTGTGAATTTCAGTGGAGTTCACACCTTTAGAAAACAGCCAATGCCCATAGATACATTGAAATACTTCCTTTCCTTCAGTGGCACCCTGTTGAGATGGTTGAGGGATAAAATCCTTAAACTTCCTAAAAGATCTAAGGTTTGATTAAGATGAATTGTGAGCAACACAATTAATTTCTCTAAAGGATCCTTTCTGTGATTGAGTACCCTGAACTTTTAATTTTTCTTAGGTTTTAGCAAAAGGTTAAAGAATCTCCTCTGTAACTCTTCTTCTAGAACAAGTTTCTGTGGTGGTGAAATTCTTAATTTTATAATCTTGTCATCCGAAAAGACAGAGAATTTTCAAAATCATCAAAAAGTCTTGGCAACTTTTTGTTTAGAAACTCTTTCTTCCATCTCTCATCTCTAATTTTTACTTTAATTGGCTAGAATAAACAAGGAAACACTTGCAGAATTCTGTTTGGAAATCACGTTAGCTACATGACCAGATTTATCATTACACGTTTTGCTTTCCATATAACTATAGAAATCAAATTTTCTAAGCATTCTGCCAATATATAATAAGAAGATCCTTCTTCCATCTTCTAATAGTATGCTCCTCATTTTCTTTTGAATGCTCAGCAGCAACGTCTTTAATGTCTGGATGTCCATCTGTTAATAGTCTGCCTAAGGCTTTTTAAGGCCTCAGACATAAAATAGTTCTTTCCACCTCTTATGACATCTTGGTTCAAAAACCACTACCAGATATTTAGACAGTACACCTACTCATGACTTGCAGGCTATCTTGTTATCTGAAATTTCACCTTTGCAACAACAATAAAATTTCTATTTTACACATTAACAGTGTAGGAATGGCAGTAATGAACACTGATGTGTAACAGTGTAGGAATGGCAGTAATGAACACTGATATGTAACAGTGTAGGAAAGGCAGTATTGAACACTGATATGTAACAGTGTAGGAAC
>NW_006408530.1:17092177-17100678 GCF_000296735.1 Chrysochloris asiatica
AAGGCAAGTGTAACTCTGACTGGATCATCATTCTTGTTGGTTTGGCATTATGTAATGATGTAACTTGGCAATCGTGTAACTATGTTATCATCCTCTATTTTGTGATCTGAGGTGGTCATCACACCAATTTCTACAGAATGACCTGGTCTTTGGAACCTTACTATATAAATAAGTGAGGAGTGGGTGTCGTTTTCTATGTTGTTGTTTGATACAGTTGAGTCCCTTTTGACTCATAGTGACTTTGTGTTCAACAGAATGAAGTGGAGCCTGGTCCTGCACCATCCTCACAAGTATTGCTGTGTTCCAGTTCATTATTGTGGTCACTGTGTCAATCCATCTTGTTGAGGTTCTTTCTCTTTTTCATTGACCTTCTACATAGCTTTCTATGCTGTATAGCAAATCATCACAAATTTAGTGACTTAAAACAACACATATGGATTATCTCACTGGATTACTAATTTAGCTGAGTTTTTTGCAAGGCAAAAGTTCAGGAGGTGTAAGACAGGTTGGGTTTCTCATTGTTAGGATTGACTAACAATCTATTTCCAAGTTCACTAAGGTTGATGGCAGAACACATTTCCAATGGCTGTAAAACAATGCTGACTGCTGGCTATTAGCAGAAGCCCCTCTCAGCTCTTAAAGCTCAGAATTGGCTCTCTGTGAGATGGATCTCGTAAGTTGGCTAATTAATACATCAAAGGCACCAAGGAAGAAAGTTTGCTGGAAAGACAGATTCTTAATAACATAAACATGGAAGTGGCTTCCCATGACCTTAGCCAAATTCTACCAGTTAGAAACAAGTCAAGGTCTCCACAGTCTTAGGAAACTAAGCCCTAATAAAGGAGCACAAGTTTCTCAGTGGTTAAGCACCTTGCTGCTAATTGAAAGGTCAGAAGTTCAAGTCCACCAGCAATTTCGTAGGAGACCAATGCGACAGCCTGCTTCCCTAAAGATTACAGGCTTCCAAACCTTATGGAGATGTCCTATTCTGTCCTATAATGACACTATGAGTCAGGGTCAATTTAACTGCAATAAGATGGGTGTTATAAGTTCCAATAATCAAGCTGATAATTGCCAGCTTGTGAACTTTGAAAAAGTTTCTTTACCTTTTTAGCCTTTTTATTTCTTTATCCATAAAACTAGAAATTTGAACAAAACTAGTCTAGATTATTTTCCATCTTTTAAAGACTTCACAGCATATTACATATTTTATTTTAAACCAATTTATTACATTTCTCAACTTAAAGGGGAGAGATAAGATCATTATTTGTTATACAAAAATAAGTTGTTTTGCTTCATCAATAATAGTAAAGATTTCTGATAATTAAAGGCAAAACCCTTTTTTAACCCAGTGGAAAAAAAATGGCAATATTTGTCCAGCATTAGAAAGATGTATAAACTTCATAGTTATAACACTGATTGTAACTTTATTCTCAACTCTATTTTCTTGAGAAAGAAAATTAAATCTGACATAATAGACTATTTTCATAAATTCTGTCAGTTCAGGATACTTGCCCCAGACAATTTTAAGAGAAAATATTTTGGCAATGTAAAAACACAAATTTTTACATTTTTATCTTCAGATATGAATTCATATGCAGTGATGTTTCTTTGGTGTCTATAGTTTAAAAAGCTACAAATTAGAAAGTGAAGATAAACTTTGGTTCAAATGCCAGGGAGTACATCTGTACTTTTATTGCTTTGAGCTTTATTACTCACTGATATGGGAGTATAAATCAATGAATAATTCTTTATCCTTGTACCTGTGCTCTGAACTTGTTGCCATAGTTAAAAATTTATAATTTTTCTGCATATTGTCAAAACAGCCCAGAAACAGTACACATTCACCTTCACCCATCATAACATGCAACGCATTAATTTTCTTCCGGCAGTGATCAAAATTTGAAGCCAGCATGAGTTAAAAACTTTCCACATTCTTTTCTTTCTCTGCTGTTACGTATCCTGGTTCTTTTGTCTCAGTTCCCATAGTAAACGTCCCTGAGTGGAGCTCATATGAATACTAAACAGGCCACGTTTCTTAAGCAAGAGGTGCTACATTCAAATGAGCTCTCAGATGTATGGGTGACAGACATGGAATAAATTGGCAGTATTTGCCAAATGACAAAAGCCCATAGGGGGCAGGATTCCACCTGGTTGGGATCTTCTACTGGAGTAATCTCAAGAACCAATCTTTACAAAATGAAATGGGCTGCAAGGGAACAGCAGAAGTGACTGCAGATTTTGTGTTCAATAACCGTATGGTTTTCATTATCTCGTTCTCTACAAAGAATTCATCCAAAGAACAACCAAATGAAAGCAATGTGTAAACTATGTCAACTCATCCTTACATGAATGTGCCACATTTGTTCCTTTATCTGGTGGTGCTTGCCTTAAGGTGAGAAGAAGGGAAGAGAAGTAGGAGTTGCAAGTGTAGTGTATAGAAAAAGGTACAGTAGGTGCAGAGGAACAAAATATGTCAAGTCACTCGGCTGTCTCATTATGCAGCTTCCCGCACTCACCAAAGATGTAATTTATCCTGCAGGTGCAAACCTTTTTGGCTTTCTCATGGACTCTTGACGGATGGACCGGATATATGTTTCCTTACCCCAGATGCTCTTTAAGAGCATCGGCAATGAGAGAGGGTGATTGTGTGCACCTGAATCAGCACATTCACTGGATCTTATTTGTCTTGTTTCTTATTTGAAGAACTAGTACTGTACAGAAAGCAATATAAACTAGGCAGAAGAATTATTTTTTTAAATACAAAAATGGCCAATCAAAACACCTTTTTGAGATACTTCTTTATAGCTGCCAGTATGATAAATACAGAGTCCTAGTGTGGCACTGTGGGCTAATGTGCTGGACTACAAAGTCGTTTGAACCAGAAGGTCAGTGGTTCAAGCTCCTCAGAAACCCTATACAGGGTCATTATGTGTCGGAATCGACTCGATGGCACTCAACACCAACAGCATGATAAATATGGGAGTCCTGATGTGGTGCTGTGGTTAATGTTCTGAACTCCAAGGCCGGTTTGAACCACAAGGTCGGTTGTTCAAACTCACCAGCCATTCCTTAGAAACCCTATATAG
This sequence comes from Chrysochloris asiatica, assembly GCF_000296735.1. Taxonomy (NCBI): domain Eukaryota; kingdom Metazoa; phylum Chordata; class Mammalia; order Afrosoricida; family Chrysochloridae; genus Chrysochloris; species Chrysochloris asiatica. The sequence goes on from NW_006408530.1 coordinate 17,095,267, forward strand.
GGTCGCTATGAGTGGAAACCAACTAGCCAGCACTTAACAACATAATAAATATAGCATGACAGCCCTGATTACTCATCACCCAGAGACACATTAGTAGGCAATTATCTGGAAATGATAGTATTGGATCCTGTAATAAAATTCATCCTTGTTTTTTCTGTAATTTAGAATTTATTGTCCACTGTAAATGGAGAGGGGTGGGGAAATTCAATTCATTTGAATAGAAAGCATATTAAAAGTAGACAAAGTTATTCAGTCTGAATCAGTGTGCCCCTCTCCTACCTATTCATCAGCTCTAACCAAATTCCAAGATTCCAAGATCCCAAACAACACTGACTCTTTTGGGAATGAAATTTTTGGGACTCTTGGCAAAATGCAACTTCCTGGTTCAAAGAAAAAAAAGGCTTATAAAAAAACTCACAAGGCTTCTTAGACATCAAATGGATCTTACGAAACCACAGTTTGATGAGCTAAGTGTAAATGAATCAGAAACACATGGATTAAATTTCCCTTGAAATACACATGGGCTTGAAAATTAAGGAAAAAGTGTTTAGCCAAATGTGTTTTGGGTTTCCTTGAACTGAAAATTTTTGAAAAAAGTTGAGGCAGTTGCTAAACCTTAATATATGCTGTTGTGTTTGCTCAAGCCTCCCCCAAATCAATTAAATGTCCATGAGACTTCCTTCATCCCCTTGTGGTTTGTCTTGTCACCTCTGACTTGATACTTTATAGACCAAATAGCCATTGAAAAATAAACTGTTGCTCATCTACTTAAATATGAGGTAGCTATTAAAACACCCAGTGAATTGGAGACATTAAGGGATGGAAAAGCACTCATTAGGTCATGAATTCTACCCTAAGGGTTGGAGCACATGCACTCCTAACTCTCTAGTGCCTTATTCAGTGTCGTTTTAAATGTCTCAAGTGACAAGATTTCTACTGCCTTTCCTGAGAGAATATTGTGCATCCTAATAGATTTTGCCATTAGGAACTGTGCTTCAGTGTATAACAGAGGCACATTGGGATCTGTGTAAGGTGCATGGGGGGGTGGCGGGGGAGGCATTATTTATAATTAACGCTTGCATTGTGGTTGTTATTTTTGCTAAGTGCCATCAAGTCGGTTCTGACTCATAGTGATCCTGCATAGGGTTTCAAAGGATCCACTGCTGAGAGTTCAAACTGCTGACCATGCAGTTCAAACCAACTTTGCAGTCCAGTGCTTATCCTATAGCACCACACTAGTACTCCATCACATGATATTCTGCTTTCAAAAGCCAATATTTGATTAATGGTATAAAATCATGACTATTTAAATGCTAGACAAGGCTCCACAATGAAAAATATCCATCACACTATCACTCTCTTAAGTCATAAATACACTATATTAGTTGAAAATGTTTTAATACTTCTTAAAAGCACAACTTTTGAGAGTCTTAACTGCAACTTTTCAATGATCAGAAAATATCTAAATTGCACAACCTGAACCTAAACACACATACTATCTGTTCATGTATTTTATTATTTATCTCTCCTAAACTCACCTTTTCTTTAAACCTCAACAGTTAATTGGACTTCTTTTCTACTTCTGCTGCTCTTCAGAGAAGCAATGCATTATCTAGAAATAACTATTTGTCTTTCTAGATAGAGATGAACACCTAAGTTTCAATATAACGAACATGTTTTCAGAGGTCTTATGGCAGAGATTACATGAATTTTCTCTAGTTTTCTCATTCTCCTTACAAATGAATTATAAGACACATAATGACTTACATGGCCTGTCATATTGCTACTGGGTTGACCTTTTCAAGATTCTGTATTGTGAACAGCTGACAGGCATGCATGCCTCTCCATGCCACTTATTACAACCTGTAAAGTTTAACTGATGAAGTAGCAGGAAGAATCAGGTAAAAGGCAGTGAGATTTGGACGAAAAGATACTTTGACTTCTTATTTTATTTTATTTTTATTCTCTCTCAAATACGGATCTTCCAGTTTTACTCAATTGTTTCCTTTTAAAATTCACACTTTCCAGCCACCCCTCATATCATCTTGCTGTATATCAGTTTCCTTGAGCTGCCATAACAAATTACCACAAACTGGGTGGCCAATTACAGCCTCGCAGTTCTGGAGGCTGAGTCCAAAATCAGGACTTCAACAGAGCTGTGTTCTCTGCCACCGTGGGGAATGATTCTTCCTTGTCTCTTTCAGCTTCTGGTGGCTCCAGGCATTTCTTGGTATTCTTTGGTCTGTAGATGAATCTCCCCAGGAATGTCTTCTCTCTACGTGTTTCTATTTCTATGTTCCCTTTTCATAAGGACGGCATTCAAATTGGATTATGATCTCATGTTAGCAGGTAACATTTTCAAAGAGTATATAACATTTCAGAGACTATCTAACTGTCCATGGAACAAAAGACATTTTTAAAAAATGGATTTTCCACAAACTTTTTGAAGTCCCCTTGCATTTTCAAATAAGATCAAGTTCAGAGATATAAGAGGTTAAGACTCCCACATACCTTTATGGAGCGATACAACACTATGCATTTTGTATCAAGCCTTACAAAATGAATTCTCTGTTGGGGTACAGAGGAGTTTCTTGTATCCAAGTAATGCATATATTTTAATATCTTAATTAATTTTTTGTCAGAGCAGATGGACTGCAATAAATACTTTCCAAAATTCTACAATCATTTGGTTATTACCACACTTTCTCACTTTAAGACTTACTTTCAATTTGTGCATTCTTCAACTAATAACAATTATCACCAATGAAAAGAGCTGGATTGCTTTACTACCTCAATTATACCAAATCTAAAGCTGTTCTACAGATCTGTTATTATATAACTAGTACCAGAATGCTTCTTGGAAGCTAGAACGGCGAGACTTCATCTCTCATATTTTGGCCATTTTGTCAGGAGGGACCAGTCCTTCGAGAAGGACATTATGCTTGTTAAAGTGGAGGGTCAGTGAAAAAGAGGAAGACTCCCAATGAGATGGATTGGCACAGTGGCAGCAGCAATTGACTCAAGCTTAACAACAATTGTGAGGATGCCACAGGAATAGACAGCGCTTGGTTCTGTTGTGCGGAATGGACTTGATGGTACCTAACAACAGCAACAACATAGCTTGAGTTTATCAGTCTTGTTCAACAACTAATCTAGCATTCTTTTTTTCTTTTATCTTTCTTTACAAGTCAACCCTTCTGGCTTTTTAATAAGTATGTTACTCTTCTCTGCATTTTTTGCAGTCATTCCATTATCTTGCTTGCTGTTGTTAATATTTAACAATTTCAAATTTCTGGTTTTAAAAGGGGTTATTCTACTTTTAAATATTTATGATGGTTGAAATGTATATTAAATTTTGTATGGCAAAATATTAAACACACACACACACAATTGTCACTTGACAGCAATTAAAGCCATACAGGGGGAAATGTTTTCTTCCTTCTTTTAAAGTTACTCAATATTTTGAGTCAAGTTGCTGAGTTCTGTACTCTACCTTGACTGTGTTAAATTTTTGAGTAAATAGATTTTACCACCTAAAAAATATCTTCATTCAGTTCTCAATTTCTAAACACTGAAATCTTCACATAAAATATTGAGATTATGCTAAGCAGATGATACGTGTTGCCATAGTATGGTCACTAGCGTAGTAGTTACGAATCGGGCTGTGAACCTTAAGGCCAGCAGTTCGAAATTACCAGCCGCTCCGCAGGAGAAAGATGAGGCATTCTGAATGCTCCTGTAAAAATGTACAGCCTTGGAAAGCCTGTACAAGGTCACTATGGGTCGGAACCTACTCGAGGGCACTTAACAACAAGCCTGTTTTTCATTGTTTTTTGGTGTGTTTTTTCCATTATGGGTAAAAGTGAAACCAAATTAAGTGAGGCATAGAGAGTTACACCTTCAGCATACACAAGTTTAGTTAAGTTTCAAATTCTATCTGGAGGAACCAATGAGGAAGGAGAGAATTTCCAACTAAATTCAAATGTTCATATTTACTTTTTTCTTGTCATATAATGGATACTTTTAAACAAAAGTTACCATGAAGTTCATTTTACTAAGTACACTGAGTCATTGTCTGAGAGGGAATTCAAATTTAAGATCTGTTTCTTGAAAATGTTTTTATTCTATTTTACAAATGCATGTTATTTGTAAGATACCAAAAGTGATATTAAAAAATCCTTGAAAGCCAATAATTTCTATGTTATGATCATTCCATAGACATTGGTAAAGGGAGAAAGCATTTAGTAATAAATAATTCACAAGGAAACAATTATAAATACAAGTCAAATAAATTGGCAATTGTTTGCATTTCAAATTAGGAGTCACGTGAAATAATGCATTGCTCCAATTAGCTTTATGAGTATTTTAGGGAAAGCTACTCCTACCTACATTTGTGAGACACACACATGGAGGTCTAGCTGAAAGAACATTAGTTAGTGAGCCTGGATTTCATAAATTTGGTCCTGGCTCTATTAGACCTCCCTGTGTGGCCTGGTGGAATGTATTCCAAACACTGTAGTTCAGTTTCCTCATCAATGCAGCTGGGCAGAAGAAAAAAGAAAATGTTGTCGATATAAGTGATCAAACACACTAACACTTTATTATGACCAAACTTTTTTTTTTTTTTTTTATAACAAACTTGTACTTGTTTTCCCTAAGGCAACAGATATTCATAAAACACTCTGATTGATGTCTGCACACCTTCCCAGTCCCATACATGCATGTATGTTTATTGAAAGATGAGGCTATTTGGATAAAGAGATGACAAGACTGACCCAGGACCACTACCATATCAGAACAACTGACTAGTACCTTGTCTAGAGCAGTACTTACCAAAGACTCCTGGTGTGGTGCTGTAGGTTCATCACTGGATTGTGAACCACGAGGTTGACACTTCAAACCCAACAGTTGCTGCTTGGAAACCCTATATAGGGGGGCTATGAGTCAGGACTGACTCGAAGGAATTTAATAATATCAATCAAAATAGTTTAATATAGTTATTTGTTGTTCAACCCAGATTGGCCACAAACTACCCTTATTTAACTGCTTAATTCATGCTGTCAGCAGCAATTTCTTGCACTTCTTTATGTAGCAGCAGAGAGTAAACAGGAAAAAAATTCTATGTCCCCACTCAATAAGTAAACTTAAAATCCACAAAATGCTTAAACTTAATACTGACCTAACATATCAATGTAAAGAAAACAAAAATCTTCACCATTGAACCAATAAACAACATGCTTATCAATGGAGAAAAGATTGCAGTTTTCAAGAACTTCATTCTTCTTGGATTAACTATCAACACCCATGGAAGCAGCAGTCAAGAAATCAAATGATGTATTGCATTAGGCAAATATGCAGCACAAGACCTTTTTAAAGTGTTAAAGAGCAAAGATGTCAGCTTGAGGACTAAGG
>NW_006408530.1:17101173-17103698 GCF_000296735.1 Chrysochloris asiatica
TTTTTTTCTAATGGAATGGTGAGCAGTGAGCCTCTAGGAAAGAAAATAGGTTAGCACATGTGAAGAGAACCATGCCAATCCTAAATCTGAAATTTGGAGTTTTACTAGCACAAATAGACAAATCAATGTGAAAATATAAATTCATATGAAGATACAACATGACTAGCCTTATTTGTGATGACTGACTCATCCATGCTTTAGTTAATTCATGCTCAGACAGTACTAATAATGATACGGATGGGGCAGAGTCCCAAATTGGCTTGGAGAGTCCCGACTGACATTTATTATCCCCACTTCCTATTATCATTTGTCTAAAATTTTTCATTTTTCAAATATTGCATTATTATTAATAAAGTCAGGATGATTTCACATTCATTCACTGAGATTAAACCATTTAAATTGTTGTCATTGTTAAGTGCTGCCGAGTCAGTTCCGAATCATAGTGACCCTCTACATAGCTTCTGAGGAGCAGCTGGTGAGTTTGAACCACTGACCTTACAAAGCAAACTAGCCTTATGGTCTAGTAATTATCCTACAGCACCAGGTTTTATTACTTATTACACTTTGCAAAGCTTTAAGTATATGTTGCTTCTAATGTTTGGTGGCCTTTATATTTTTTTTCCAATATGTTAAATATATTTTAAAGAACTTTAATTAAAATCTAAGTTATGACTATTTGCTTATCAAGAAACATGAATTTCAACTTGCACAAAATGTTTGCTGACATTTAGTTTGCACTCCTGAAACTATAGTGATATCACTAAGTACATGTAAAGCTATTTTCTCTTTATTTTTAAAAAATACTTGCAAAACTTAATTTTTTAATTAATACCTATAAGTTCATCAACATAACAAAATCCATTTTTGTGTTCAATAAATAAACCTTTCAAAATATATTTAAAAAATAATGCAATGCTTTATACAACCTCTCTCACTGTCTCAGTGTCTTATTTTGGGTAATACATTATATGCTTATTCTACTTATGTGGTACCTAATGATGGGCTGTATATATATATTAGAACAGTGCCCATCATTAGGATAGATAGATAGATAGATAGATAGATAGATAGATAGATAGATAGATAGATAGATAGATAGAGATATACATTTTGACTCATTTAGCCCTCACAAAACTTGGATAGGTTTTGATAGGAAAGTTGGAGTCAATGAGAAGTAAACCAAGTTTCCCAAGGTTACTATAAAATGATACCTGGATCTATAGCCAGGTATTTGACTCTGTGTCTTTCTGGGAACCACTGAACATACCTACTCTCTGAGTTCTTTGTTTTAGGGGATATGCCTATGGCCTAGAATTCTGTGTTTGGATCATTAGATCCTGCTTTCCTCTCCTGGAAAATACCTTTTCTTTCAGAAATTTGTTTTCAAATCCCTTCTACATTGCTACTTGGTTTATAATATTCCAAAAAGCCTTATAAGTACAGCCACATTATTTTTCTTTTGTTCCCCCACCCTCATATAAATATTTGGAGAAACTTAAGAGCTAATGAAATAAAAAGAAGTAGAAACAGCAACCTGAACTAGTACAGTCATTACTGGGAAATATGTAGTACATGTAATAATATGTGCATTGCCAAGTTAGATAAACATTTATATTTTAAAATTACACCCCTTATCATAATTTCATTATTCAAAACTTGTCATAATGATGTGAACTCCTACAAAGGTAAGATGATACCTAAACAGAAAATACTTCTAAATGTGCAGGCAGTTCTTCCTTGTTAGAAATGTATTACTTTGCTTTCTTGCACTAAATAGACGGAAACAGCGTGATTTATCTTACATAGTTTGGGCTCAAGGGCTTGATTGTTTGCAGAGCTGTATTTGTCAGCAACCTATTTTCAGTCCCATAAATCCATGGACATATATCCTTTCACTACTTGCCACAAAATTAGTACTATAGGTATTCTTGGCCAAGCATATTCTTATTCCTGTCTCCAAAATGCATACCTTATTATTTGGCTTTATTTTGCATGGTATTGGTATTCTCATAATTGGAATGCTTAGCTACCTACCTCCTACTCAAATTCTATTTTTCTTCAAAGATTTGGTTATAATCATACTCCTCAATAGAACTTTTACAAATCACACAATTTAGTCTGATAAATTCTAATAGCACTTATTACCTATTACAAATATGTTGTCATTGTCGTCATCATTAGTTATCAATGAGTTGGTTCCACTTATGTGACCCTATGTTCAATGGGAAAAACAATGTCTGGTCCTGTAGCATCCTCACAACTGTTATAATGTTTAAACCCCTGTGTTAGCCACTATGTTAATTCCTCTTTTTCATTGATCCTTTACTTGACCAAGCATGATGTCTTTCTCATGGGACCAGGGCCTGGTCCTTCTTAATAACATGTCCTGAGTACATGAGACAAAGTCTCACCATCCTCATTTCCAGGGAGCATTCTGGCTATGCGTTTTTACAAGACAGATTTAGTTGTTCTTCTAGATTCTTCACTGATATCATAATTTAAAGGTATCAGTTCTTCCCCACAAA